>NW_027466517.1:1737500-2337500 GCF_050575085.1 Anarhichas minor
TGATTATCTGTTGTCAGGCAACAAATGACATAAAGAAACACACACTCTGTATATCACTTTGTTACACGTGTTGCTACGTAGGTTTCGATAACGGGGCTGCCCGACCTGCTGGCTGGATAATTAGACAATACACAACGTGAAGATTTCTAAGTGACTAAACGGTGTTCTGTTAAGGTGTCTAAACCACGACACGCGCCCACTAAGTAAAGGGACCTTTGTGCTTTTGTTTTTCCTTCCGTCTCTGGTTCTTACATCACAGGAAAACATGTCATTGTAACACTGAAACAATATGTAGCGAAAACATCTGACATGCTCTCAGCCCGATCATTCCGGTGTTGTGTTTCACTTGATTGGTGACAGCGTGTGGAAACATGCAATAACATCAACATCATGTCAATCATGTCAAAATGTACAGTAGTTGCAGAAAGTGTCTTCAAATGGACCAGCTTACAATCAAACATTCATCTATTTTATGTAACGCATAATGAGAGGATACGCTAGCGTTAGCCACCAGACGACAAGAGCTGCTGTTAGTTTGGTAAAGGACGTTTAAAGCTGCACAAATTCCTATTTTTAGAATGTTTAATGTAAATGAGGTCGTTTGTAGCTTCGAACCCACAGAGAAATATCACCAAACCGCAGACAGGCGAAGTTAGCAGCTAGCTGGTGAACATAGTGGAGCACGTGTAAGAGGCTAAAATATGAATTTTATCAGATTATTTAATATAGAAAAGTTGTCAGCAAGTGCTTTTTTTTAGATTATAGGCTACAAACTGTCTTTTTGGGGTTTTAAATCATTCTGAATAAACTATCCAAAATGTGTTATCATTGGCTTATTAGCACATGTTTTCTACAAAACATACCTTGGCGGTCACATTTAAACCTTAATGTGCCATAAAAGCGGAATCAAACTCTCCTATTTGCGGTGTTTGTTTTAAGGGCCGTGTGTGAACATCGGTCATGAAGCTCGATGCTACACCTATACAGGAAATAAGAGCCTAATGATTTGTATTCATTTGTTTTTGTATTCGTTCAGTGTATTTGTGTTCTACTGTCTTTTGTTCCACCCATGTTTGTAAAAGTGCCTTTAACCGAGCGGCATCAAATCGCAGTATTGCCGCTCAAAAAGACGTCGCCCGTGTCTCGGGCCGAGTCTGCGGACGCTTCCATCAGCCGCGGCGGCGTCTTCAAAGATGGCGAGTGTGAAACTCGTTGCAAAGAGCTTGACCCTGTTGTTCCTCATGTGTTCTTGATTCATGGAAGGGGGGGGGGGGGGCATGCAGTCTACCCGTGTTTCTCTCTCTCTCTTTCTTCAATAAAAGCTTTGCATCAGCACCGCGTGTCCGTGTCCTTCTTTAGACTTTTAGCAGTATTTTGTCAAATTCTACGAGAAGATATTAATATTGCCTCTCCTTCTGATTTAGGCCTCTCCCCCCTCCCCATTGTTGCTGGTTAACACAAGTTTCCTTGCTCCTCCAGATTGCCTAGGTAATAAGCTACCTTCTCTTTCTCTCTCACCCCCCCCCCCCCTTTTTCCGTTCCAGAGCGGGTGTAAGCCGGTGGGCTCCTACGCTCTCTTTAAGAGTCATTTAAAAACACAAAAGCCCTCCAGTGGCCCACCTCTGTGCTTACACAGCTCCGATTCATTTCCTCCTGTCTCACGCCGCCGGTCCCCTCGCGCTCTTCATAGGGCCAATTGGAATCACCTGCTTAATAGAAAAATCCTCCACTCACGATGGTCTTTAGAGTACACGTCTGGGACGACGGTTTAATTATGCACAGATACAGTGTGCTGTGTCTTCTGGTGGCCACAATCAACAAACGCACTCGGCTATGAAGTACGCTTACTGCTGGGATCAGCTGGATGGAGTTGTTGGAATAATGTTGAGACCTCCCTAAAGTCTTTCTTTCCTTCACACTGTCGCCTGATTTAAACCTTTCCATTCGTCACCTCTGCTTGTGGGGCCTCACATCAGCAGTACGTCACTCGAGCGTTTCATTTCCTCTCTGCCGATTTGCTAAATTGAAACGTTGCTTGAAAAAGCGAGACAGCAGCAGCAGCCAGTGATGTAACACAGAGTTTTGAAATCAAACGGAAATATTTATCCGCGGCCGACCCCGTAGCTTACAGTAAAGACGGTAGTTATATCATCAGCTTATTGCTCCACCGGCCTCTGGCGCGAGCGGCGAACTGCAGAGCGCACGTTCGACCCCCCCTAGTTTACTCTGCCTGGTGCACTGAAGATTTTTGGAATGCCAGCAACGTGGAGATTTCCTCGTCATTTTTTTCCAAAAACACGCTGGAGGCGATACTGTGTGTGTGTGTGTGTGTGTGTGTGTGTGTGTCAGAGAGAGAAGCCCTCCAGCAGTTTCGCTGTGGACTTTTCTTTACTGCACATAAATCTGGTGTTTGCAAACAAATTGATGAGTGATGGGCCCTCCAGCCAACATGATGTACCCTCCAATTTCTTCCTGTGCATAAAAAAGAAATGGATAAATAAATAAAACCGCACACACTACCATTTTTAAATGAAGCCGTCATACGGTCAGATTTACATAACATTACAATGTGGGCCGACATCACAGCGCTCCCAGCTTAATGTTATTAGCTTTAAAGTGAATTCCCCGCAGTGCATTTTCATCAAGAGCATTGATTTTTTTTTTCTTGTGCGTCCTTGAGTTGGCTAAAGGCGGTGATGTAATCACGGAGTCAGTGTTGCTCTCGGTAGAACTTAAGACAGATCGCTCTGAGACACAAATCCAAAGCCGTCCCCAATGTGCACGTTGTATGAAACCGTTTTTTTTTTTTACTGGTTCTTCATCTGGCCGGGGGCATCCCAGAGAGTTCAAGGGTGGCAGCCATCTTTATGACATACTGGTTGTAGATCGTTTCCATCGAAACATTTTGAAAGGACTAGAACGGCAAACCTTCTCCATCTCCATCACAGACTGATGCAAAAGTCTCAGTATGAAATGTTCACACATTGACAATAGTCCAACAGAGTGTTAAAAACAACGGCCATTATGTCAAACTAAAATCTTATACCAATCATCTGAACTCCAGAATGGTTAATGGTTTTGCATTAAAATGTTCAATAAACTGGTGATATCCAATAGAATCAAACAGGATGTTCATGCTAAAAGTGACAGTTAAAATACTCTTTTTTTTACTGGCCTAAATTAATCCTTTGCATATGTTTGCACTTCAGCATGGAAACATATGAACTAGCTGGGCGCTAACATGCCTCACCAATTGGTAGACAAGTGAGCAGTTTAGTTCAGAATCATTTCAATCAGTATTTGTGCAAGTTACCTCCAGTTTAAAGAGCAGGGTACTTTTGTTTTAAGCGGCCCTGGCTCTGCGTATAATAATATAGCTCGGTAGTCTTTGGGTCTTTGTGTGCTAACGCGCTAACTAAGAGGGTGTACATCAGGGGTCTCAAACTCATTTTCACTCTGGGCCACATCAGCATCACGGTCGCCCTCAAAGGGCCGGTTGTAACTGTAACTACTCCGAACATATTGGTAAATAACTGTCTCTGCATTTGATTATTGTTTATTCAAGTGTAAAAATATTGTACATGCAGTTATATAAATGTAAAAATATATTTAAGCGCATTTCTGTTATAACTTAAATCCTTTTAATTTAGGGCTAATAAACCCACATTACTCTCTCAAAGATCAAACTTTAAAAGACAAATATCAAACACAAGTTATTACAATACCTTTGTTCAATGCTTAAAATCCTTTCAAGGGTGCGTTTGCACAATCCCACGTGAAGTATTTCATGTGTTGTAAAGCCACGTTCAAAGTAGTCTTCAATGTACTCACAATACATTTCCATGTCAAGTGTACAGTAACCAGCCAAAGAGCTGCTTCTTTTTTTTTTTGCTGGCGGATTTGCGGGCCACATAAAATGACGTGGCGGGCCGGATTCGGCCCGCGGGCCTTGAGTTTGAGACCCCTGGTGTACATGATAAACACTACCTGCTGAACATCATGATGTTAGCATTCTGACTTTAACTCGTAGCTCAAAGTACTGCTCTGCCTTTATACGGCTTCACAAAGCTGCTAGCATGACTGTAGACTGTTAGCCGTGTTAGTTATCTGTGAAAAACATCTGTGCACTGACTTATGTGAGAAGTGCCCCCCCCCCCCCCCCCCCCACCCTCTTCATACCACCCGGTGGACTCATTGAGCGCTACCTTAAATGACTTCAGTACCTTTAGCTCAGCTTGAACTGTAACACATGTTTTCCTTAAAGTCCCAGAAACTGTTGGAGCAGAGGGGAGCGGTACACATGTGGTGCCCATTATGTGCCTGTTACAGTCCATCTGTAAAAGATGTGCTTTCCAGTACTAAAAACCCCATCCGTACGTTCCTCCTCTTTGTTTTTGAATGTGCTGACGGAATTTGAAGACATATTTCTTGGCTTTTTATTGTAGAATAATAACCTTAGAGGCTTCATGCATCCTGAACCTTTTTTTACAAATCCGATCATCATAAGAATCAGCTGCGATAGTGAAGTCTTGGGTTCAGCTGGATGAAACACAGGGCGTCACTGTGCTATTGCTAATTACTGCAGTTAATTTAAACATCGATTCGTCTTCCCAAAAAAATCCATCACGATATGACAGAAAATCTACTTTCCTCATTGGACACGAGAGACTGGGTCCATAACATTTCCTTGAATGGCAACACTTTTGCCAAAGGGCGTCCTTTCATAACCAAGATCAGTTACTAATATTGGCAGATATTATCTGTCTCCATATTGTTATTTCTTTCGCATACTCCCACACACACAGGAAGAGATAATGGGCAGAGTCCAGCAGAATTCTTTTTCTCTGTCTGATTACAGACATTTTGTGAACGTTGGATCGCATCTGTCTCTGTATTCCCATAGTTGGCTCTCTGTCTCTCAGACGTTTTTTTGGATTTCCTCTCCTCGGGCTTCCAGTCCTAGTAACTGAGAAACGAATCCAGAGAGGCCATGTATTTACAGAGGATTTGGTAGAGCTAAAATGACTTATTAAATGCACTTCTGTTATTAATTATACCTCCTGTTTGTGGTCCTAAAACAGCAACAACAAGCCCCTGCAAGTACAAAGATACTTCACATTAGTAGACATATACCATAAAAGCATAGACAAAACACACAACAATATCAACATTGAATCGTGTTTGTAACTGGGTTTGAGAAGGTTCTCTTATTATTAATTTAAACTCCAACTTGACGTCAGAGTTGTGAGCCTGGGCTATTTGTTTCATTATTATCACAGCCAGGAGGATTATGCGATTTGCCGAGATTGTGCGTGCATACGGCAAGTGAGTGTGCACCTATGTGTCTGTCCACGGCTAATCTCACATTCTGCTGCAGCAAACTGCATGATGTTTAGAGTGGCTAGTTATGGCTGCATGCTGAAGGGCCTCTCACTACTCCTTACCGGCCCCAGGCCAATAGGAGCCTCTGGTGATAACATAGCTGAGCACATTTCCGACCCTCCATCTGCTACTCTTTGGGGGGGGGGGGGGGCAGTTTTCATTGTGTTTTGCTAACCACTAACGGAACTACCAGTACACACGCTGCCGTACCGACTCACTTTTACTGTTTTGAACGGTGTGTTTGGCTAACGGCTGTCTTATACGAGGACTTCGAGCCGATTGCCTGCATACATCGCCGCTTGTTTTCCAGTCTGAATGTAGTGTTTTTTTAATGACTCACAGCCCATTAGCGCCAATTGTGGGTTGTGTTCATTCATTCACACACTACAGCAGTGCTCGTTGCAGACACACCTGATAGAGATCTGTACCCTACTCAGTTCACCTTTCTAGTTCGCTTACACAATAAGAGGGTAATGCAGTGCTGCTTGTTGCCCCTTGCCTCTCTCCACATCCCACCCATCACTCACCCTCACCCTTCATGCCACAGTCTGACTGTCAGGTTCACACTGCACCCATGGCTGATTTATATGCAGCACAGGGGAGGGGTTGAGATCCGGATAAATCCACAGACTTTACTGACTTAGTGTAGGTGCGTTTCTCCAGCTCCACTGAAAGGTAAAGCAGTTCTCATGATTTAAGGCGCTCTTTGAGCTGTCACCCCTTGACCTAAGGGTAAGAGGCAGAGAGTCGTCCGTGGATTTAATGCAAAATCTTGTGTTTCGCTGTGAACTTTCATTCTCACACTAAAGCAGGCCGCCTGATTAAGCCAGCCGAGGATATCTGAATGCCAGAACAGTAGGCGCAAAATGAACACAGCTTTCTTGTTTGCTTGACAGTTGGTGGGTTTGTTGAGTGCTACCAATTATACCTGAACCTCCACAGATAACATTTTAATAGGTGTAGAGCCACGTGTTTCCATGAACAATTCCATCATGCAGGGAAAAGACTCTGGTACTGTGGTAGGCCAGTGGTTCCCTAATACCCCCACATCCGCACCAGATCAAGTCCCCCTTCATCAACACCACATGTTTTGTTCCAAATGTGTTCATTTCAGCTGATTTTGGAGTGGATGTCAATTAGCAATGATACTGCCACAATAATCTATTCAAACAATTGAATAGTCAATGTTGAGGTCGGTTTATCAATTACTTTTATTTCAACAGTTACCTTCAGATAATTATTTCATTAGTTTTACCTAATTATGTAACTGTTTATGTATTATGTATATATCTAATTATTTCAGTTATCTATTCTTTATTATGTATTATCTATATGGTTTTTATTGTTGTAATTGTTATATTATTTAGTTATCATTATTTACTAATTATATTAACTAAGAATAACATTTAAAATAATATAAATGATGCACAATGGCTTGTTAAGGTGTGTGGTTGGTTACTTTCCTCCTAAACAGACTGTTGATATTCATTTTAGATAAAATCATTTGTATTTTTGTCTTTAAATTAGCTTTTCCATTTTTCCACGTAGCCTGCGGCAGCTCCAGCAGTAGCCCTGGTTTGGAGGCAGCTCAATGAATATTCTGCTCAATGAACTGACACTTAACATTTGGTCATCAACCTTCACGTTACAACAGATTTCATTTTCTCTTCTTCTTTCCTTCAGAGGTTGTCGTATAATACGTAGATATTCAGCCTCATTGGGCTTCCTTTTCACTGAAGCCCACAAACATGCAGCATGTCTCTCTCTCTTAGTCCACGAGCTTTTAATAACTGGGTTTGAGGTGTCTGAATTGAAATAGCGCTGGAAACTCCAGACATCACAGGGTTCAACTGTCGACACCAGATGACGATGAAAAGAGGATCACATCAGCTCCAATTTTTGTACTTGAGTTTCTCTCTTAACATATCACCCACGTGATAATCACACTTAAACAAGATAACATCAGTCTTCAAAACTATCTCAAATGCCAGCTACCAAGCCAAGGTCCCTTCTCTTTTAACTAAAGATATAACCTTTTCTGTCTTTGTAGTTTAAACCTCAGCAGCCGCTGTGTTTGTTTCATTTAGATGGGTTTAAAAGTATAATATATACAAAGGCTGTGCAGGGTGGATTAGCATATCTTGCTCAGACTTTCACAGCATTCAACAACGGAGCCTTGCGAGACAGATTAAGAATTAACAAGTGTAACTTACTGTCTTAGTGGATCCATCTGCTGTTTCCAGTTAGGCTCAATAATGAGAACTTTTACTTAAGTAAATGTTTAAATCGATGAATGATTGAACAGCTTTGATGAGTGCGTAGTCATGGAAATACCAGAGACACATCTGTGTGTTTTTGCAGTATTAAAATCAGAGGGTGAAGGGTAGAGAGGGATGGGCTATACCCATGTGGCCTCAGTAACTTACATTGCTGCAAGAAAAAAAGAAGGAAAGAATAGTTGTTTTTTTAATCCCAGGACTGAGAATTATTTGATCACACATAATAAGTCCAGCCACAAATGCTATTAAAACTTAAAACCCGGATCCCTTGGACCTAGAACAAAGGCAGTTGAAACATCAGTGATAAATTATTCACATTGCCGACTTCACCAACTTGTCGCCCCCCCCCCCCCCCCCCCATCACTGTGTTGCCCAGGCACTCCAAACTAATCCAACTCCACCTCTTTGAGTTGAATTACTGGAGAAGAGACTTCAGACGCCTGAACTTGTGCATCTCTGCTCTTGTCGTTAAGTCCATGTGCTGTTCTGTATACCGTCTCACCCTTTACGCAATGTGTTGCATCGTCTGGTGACGAGCTCGTCTTTGTCTCTGAACAGCAACAAACGTGGCCAAGAGTTGCTCAAATGAAAGAAGGATTCAAACAAATTGAAAATAATTCCTGAAGACCTCGCTCCACTTTTCTATCGTAGATGGTTAGATGGCCAAGCCGTCTTGTTTTGTTTCCAGTTCACATCCTCTTCTTCTTCTACTTTGTTTGCTGGCGGATTGCAGCCATGCGTAGCTCATAGCGACATTTCCGGACCAAGCTTTGCTGTAGCCGAGTTTATTGGCTCTAAACCAGTTGATGGAAATGCATCTAATTCACATTTCTTTTTTTGGCACGTTTCAAAAGTTCGAACAAAATTTGCTTGACAATTGAATGGAAACACGACTAGTGGTTTTAGCCATGTTAGCGGTTTGTTAAACAGCAGTGTCGGCTGGTTGGTTCACTGAAAAAACTAGAAGATGGATTGGCTGTGAATTTTATGCGGATATTCATGGTTCCCAGATGATGCATCGTAAGGCCTTTGGTGATTTCCTGACTTTACCTCTAATGCCGCCATGAGTTTGAAGTCTGTGGTTTTAAGTGAAATGTCTCAACAGCTTTTAGATGGATTGCCATGAAATTTGATTCACAATATCATGTACGCCACAGGGTGAATTGTAACGGCTCCAGAGATTGTTTTCATTAACTGCCATAATCGGGTCAAAATATTTGTTACGGTTGACCAGATTTTCAAACCCTCAGATAGGGACCCTTAAGGGTACCGCACCTTCAGGCATACGCATATGTACGCACCATATGTATTTTCATCAATCTTTCAGCACTTAGCACACCTATCGAGTGCACCTTTAAACCATCTTTTGTCCCCTAAAATCCACCAAAACCTGTATTATAATGCAAGTAAACACAAGATATGGATTGCATCGTTGTGATATAATGTTCATTGTCAGACACCTTTTAAAACTTACAGTTTAAAACTGTTATCTGGCCGCCTTATGACCAAAGACACGCACATTAATGGCACTCCCATCAGCCTCAGCTGTACAATGCTATTAAGTACATGTTCAAATTCTAAACTAAGACGGTGAACATGGCAAACATTACGCCTGCTAAACGTTAGCATTGTCACTGTGGGCATGTTAACTGCCATTAGCGCCAACCAAATACAGCTTCATACTGCTACTAGCATGACACGTGAGGGTAGCCTATGCACAAAAATACGCATAGGCTGACTTCATCTGAAGGCAAAAGATTTTTTATATATTTTTTGCCTTTATTAGATAAATAAAATAGACCAGAAAGGGGGCCAGAGAACGGGCTACATGCAGCAAAAGGCCGTGGGGGCGTGGGCCAACATAATAATTAGATTCCTTCAACACACATCTGTAGAACAGCACATTGATGATTCAGTTTCAATAAACAGTATTAAAAAGCCGTTCCATTAACCTGCTCTAGCCTTCGTCCTGCATCCTCTCTCCGGCTCCAGTTTATTAAAAACACTCCCGAGAGAGTGATTCAGACTCAAACAGTGTTTTTGTTCAGGATCAACCAGCTGTGATTAAGAGGATTTGGTGTGTGTGTGTGCGTGTGTGTGTGTGTGTGGATTACCACTCCAACATTTGTGTAGAACCAACTGAATGTCACAGGTTACTATTATGACCGAGTCCATTCACTTCACAGAGTGGATTAAGTGAAAAAGTGTCGGACACAATGCTACCGCCACATCTCAGAAAATAGCTCCTACTTCAAATGTTACACTTTTGCTTCTTTGCTGAGTGGCTTCTTTATAGAGATGCAGAAAGATGGGAAGGTTGATAGCAATAAAATACTAGTAACAACCAAGAAATGGACTTAATCAATGACAGACACAGCATGCTTGTTCTTACAATGTTAGATACCTCTGTTTATATATATAAACACATTGTGTCTTTCTAAGCAACCAAAGAAAGACGCTATGATATATGAATTGAAATCAATAGTGTCTTTGTTTCTTTCAGGGATTTTTTTCAGGCGTGAGGCTGTTTTCTTTCTCTCCCTGTTCCTCTGTGTTTTAAAGTGTAATCAACATTATTGATTATGTCTCTGAGGCCGTGTGTCGTGGCTGTGAATGCACCACAGCTCACAGAGCGTCCTCTTGGATTTGTGAGAGACATGAATTGTTCACTCAGAAACTGAAAACATCATCTTGTGGTTTCTCCACAGTTGTAAATGACTCGTTATGCAGTGCAGGAATTATTTTATTATAAATATTTATGTAATCCTTCTTTAATAAATGCATGACTATGACTATGCATGATATGAATTCACGTATGACACATTGTGAACTCATGTGACTATGAGGTAATAAGTAGACTTCATAATCAGTTCAGAGCTGAGCAAAATTGCATGCAACAGAACGAACGCCTTAATTATTGATCCTTAAGACATCTTTTGTTAATCTTTATTTTATTTAAATTCAAATGTGATTTTATAGTGGATCATTTGTAATCATAAAGTGCTCGTCTCAGCTCCGTCTCACGGTCGTAGGCTGTAAGACAATTGTTTTTGACAATACGCGCGTAAATGTGAGGTAAAAAAAAAAAGAATGACTACTTCTCTGGCAGAGCAGCTGTGTTTGTAGTTCCATCGTTAGCTGTTAGCTGTTAGCTGTTAGCTCGCAGCCAAACACAGCGTCCAGGACAATAACAGTGGGCAAACTGTGTCTCAGGGAGCAGAGTAGCGGGTCAGTGCGATCATTTAGATAAAGTTCAATAGTGAAATAGATTTCTGGTGGACATTTTGGGAAACTTGCTTATTCACTTTTCTGCCGTGTTAGGCCAGGCAAGTCTATTTATACAACACATTCAGCAACAAGGCAATTCAAAGCACTTTACATAAAATATCAAAAGCATCGAGACAAAGTGCAAAAGAAACACATTTCAATAATAGACAATATAAACAAGCTAAATAGAATATCAAAAAATCAAGAATAACAGTTACAGGGCAGTGTAAGAAATTATTCAATAAAAGGCAGCAGAAAAGTCTGCCCGGATTTAAAAGAAGGGAGAGTTGTAACTGACCTGAATCAGCTGCAGTAGTCACGTTTTTAGGGAGACCTCTGAAGGCCTTGATATATTCTTAATAGGCTGACTTTGTAATTGTCTGGTTGAAATCCAGGTCTGAGTCCATGACCACCGAGATCTTCTGACTCGGTCCGTGGTTTTGGACATTGCCGATTGAAGCAGTGACTTTTAATTGTTCCTCCTTCGCTCCAAAAACATTTACCTCAGTTTTGTCTTTGTTTAATTGAAGAATATTCTGGAACATCCAATCGTTGATTTGTTCAATGCAATTACTGAGTGCTTGTATTGGATCATAGTCCCCGGGTTATATGCTTATGTAAATTAGTGTTTCATTGGCATAATTGTGGAAACTTATTTTGTTGTTTTCCATAATCTGAGCCAGTGGAAGATTACAGATGTTAAATAGAAGAGGCCCCAGAATGAAGCCTTGGGGAACTCTGCATGTCGTATTTGTTAAATTACCTATATACACAAAGTAGTGTGTGTCCTAAGTAGAGTTAGATGAGAAGATTGATGTCACGCTCCTGGCTGCGTGCTACGAGCTATAGCTAGCTGCCAGCTTAACTTAGTTTAGCATAAAGACTGGAGGCAGGCGGAGACGGAGTCACAGCCACATGGCTCCTCTGATATAAACATGGAGTCATCAGCCTCTTCTTTTCACCTTCAAGCCATCAGATTCACTGGGTTTGAGGTTGACTTTACCACTCAACCAAACAGCACGTTCCCATGTACTTACAAATATTCCATCTGCATATTGTATTTGATGGATGGTCATTTAGTCAAATATTTTAGCACTAAAGTTTGTGTGTGTACTCCTGCCAAGGAGCTGTTTGTGCAGACAGTCTTCAAACAGTATCAGATGTCTCAGGATATGAACAGATTCCTGGAAGCGGCAGAATACTCTGATGTGGAAGTGTTGGAGTTACAGCTTGGAAATGTTATTGTTTTTGCCCAACATCAATGACCTGAATATAGGCCATGTGAAATATTTAGACCACTTGTCAGTGAAGTAGAAACCCTCACAGTTGCGAAGCTACCGTCTTAAACAGTTAATCCCACTTGTCTAGTTCGTCATCAATCCTAGAGAAATCCATGTGAGAGTGTGAGGCAGAGTTTACCCCCCTTCTTCTCACATCAACACAGCCGCTCCACCGGGCAACCCCGTGGCACTCGCTCTCTCACAGAGGTGTGTGCTTCTCACATCTCTGCTCGTCGACCGAGACAGATAAATGACCTGATTTGATTACTCTCATGTACTGTATGTGACCAGACTTTCACACTGGGGCTCTCGGCACATGAGGGATTCGTGTTTGAGGCACATCTGCGCACAGTTCAGCTGAAGGGCCCACACACGGGACTGGTGGATGTTGATGGAAACTCTCCTGCTATTTCAAACACGATGCCGTTTCTGTGGCCTGCAGCAGCGGTCAGTGTGTCTGGGGTAGATTTCAGAATTCAGACCAGAATTTAGGGGAACTTGAATCAAGTCACTGAAAGCACTAGAAGAGTCAACACTGTGTGTATTAGAACCACAGTGTGAAGTGTTGTTTATACCATGAGTCATGGAAAGAGTGAGTCAAGCAACGGATGTTAGTAACAAACAGCAAACTACAGTATTAACTTTAGAGCCTTGGTGAATCTACTTCACTGATTCTTAATCATTTGTGAATGGTTAGTTTATGTTAGTCAAACAATAAATGACTGATTTATCTATACTTTTTAAATCCCTGATCCATGGCATGAACAACGTGATGCACCATTTCCATCTTCTTACCTTGTCCCCTGTAAAGGTCAGCATTAATGCGTCTCTTGGGCTCTCTCTGCAATAGTCTCCTAGCAACCTGTCGTTCTTTGACTTCCTTTATTCAAGGTAGTTACAGTGAAGATGTTTTCGCCAGCTGACGGGTATCCAACTGTTCTTTTAAATATAACCTCTCAGGTGTAAGCACAGCTATGTAAATCTGATAGGAAGTGTTTCATAAACTTTGCCTGGATCCAGAACTTTGAGTCGGCCCACTCCACCGAGTGGAACCGCTTCGTCTGGCATCGTGATATCAAACAGTGGTTTCTCTGTTAAAAATGCAATCGATCACCACAGGGGGGGGGACTAACAATTAGCCAATCAGCGCCATGACAAAACATGTAAGTAACATGAACATTTGTTTGCCACAGAGCATGTTTACTGCAATAACCCCAAATCCAATGGAAAAACCTCATTGGCTTTTAGTCGAGGGAACCAGTGCGATGTTAACTTCACATTTGGCCCATGAAAATAATAAAGACGTTAGCAGAGTACTTTATAGATACGGCATGCGGTTATTGCCTGCAGCTGTTGTAAATAGCTCTTATGTGTAAACTAATGCTCCTTCAACTGTAGTGTCATGCTAACATGCTAACTAAACAACTAAAAGATGCTAGAAGCTAGCAGTTTTTCCCAGAGTTCAGTGTGTCTGCTGGGCTAATACATCTTCTCATCTAACTCCTTGTGAGACAATAAACATAGAATCAGCACATTTTTGCTGACGCATTTGCCCTATTGGTTTGGTGATAACATGTCAGTGTCGAGTATGAAGCTTGCAATGCATGTTTAAAGATTACATGTCACACATTAACCAACCTGCTGACTGGTTTGCTCACGCTGATAACTCGGCCATTATTGCGGTGGCAACAAAGTGGAAGTGTCACTACTTTTGACTGTCATCCGCAGGATGGTTGTGAAAAGTGCGTACGCGTCATAAACCAGAATTAGTTTTCAGGCTTAGCTAGCATATGAGAATTGATTTAGACATTTGGTATCCAATACTTCTTGCCCTGTAATCAGATTGCATATGTTTAATAAACATCTCAAATATTGAAAAGGTGGAATTCTCTCTTTTAGGGAAATAAGCGGGTATGCATTGGGTCAGAACATTTTAATGGCTTTCAAATCCATGAGGACTTTGAATTATAGTGATCTTCTCATTTAGGTGTCGGTTCAAATGTGGCTAAATATGGTTAATAGGGTTTGTAGGCATGTAGCCTACATATAGTTGTTTGATGGCATGTTGATGGCTATATTCCACACTCAGCAGGCTCTATTGAATTAGAGATCTGATAAGAGGCCCTCCCTTCCCCCACCTCTTCTTCAATTTTGAACAAGCCCTTTTGAGGATAACATGCTCTCCGTGTTTATAGCATTAGCCTCCTCATCCCTCACTGGCCACGCGTGTTTCACATGCCCTCCATCCCACCGGTAAATGATTCTGAGCTACATGATCAAAGTCGTTCTGAAGATCTAGTCTGCGGTTCAGGTTTGCATGGTAGACGGCACACTCTCGTGCTCCTGGCACGATCTCCCATTCTCACAACATCCACGCACACGGCCGGCGGAAACCTAATTTGCGGATTAACCCTCGGATTTACATCTCTGAAACGCGGCCCCTTCCGAAGGGGGAGAGTGCGAGCGGAGCCAGCTTTTGCATTTGAAGAAATCATTAACAATTAAGAGCAGGGGTAAGGGATGACTCCGAAAATGGTTGTAGAGCGGCACGAAAGCAGCAACGCCAACTGAAATAGTAATGTGCTTTCCTGTGTAGCTGTCAGCTCTCTCATTTCATATCCTCTGAGTGGCAAAGACTTGACGTGGGATTCCAACAATGCGGATAATGTTCGGTTGCTGCTCACAGAAACAGTTAATGGGGAAAAAATCCATCCTGACAATGGATTTCACAAATGTTATTTCTGTGTTGTGCGTCCAAACATTCTCATTGTATCCATAGAACAAGATGTACTCTCTGTACATTGAGTGGCTCTGTCGTGTGAGTGGAGGATGTTTGCTTCTGTCTTGCTCAACTCGCACTGTATGAGCTCATGTACAGTATCATCCTGTAGGAGAAAGAAACAAAGGATGAGCTGAGTGCACGCCAACTGACATCTCTCTTATATTGTTTGAAATATATAGCAGCTCAAAACCGTCAGGTTAAAAGGTCAGAGGGGGTCATAAATCAGACATCCGCTTTATATTTAGTCCTCTCTCCAAGGCAGTGCTCGGTGGTGCTCACCTCGCTCTTCCAATCCGCTCATGTTTTATACATGTCACCCTTCACACTGTGTCTTCATCTCGCGTATATTCCCCAGGCATACAATGAGAAAACTGGAGAGATCTGTGTTTTGTTTCTGTCAAATGTTTTTTTTCTCCAGGGCAGAGTTTGGGCAGCCTGATGATTTCGGATATGAGGCAGAGAGACGTTGGGGTCCTAGAGCGCAGTTAGTAATGTGTCCACGGGCCTGCAGTGATGCTGTAGATTCTTCATGCAGAATTAGACATCTTAACCCTTTCATGCTTTTCAGGTGGTTTCCTTCTAGGAAGCCAGAGAAATCGCTCTTGACATGTGGCCTGTTTTTGGTAAAGTTTTTAAATTATTTTTATTTGGTTCTTCAGAGGACTTACCAGAAAAATTATGTCAATTAATGTGGAATAATTTCTTGAGGGGACTAAGAGTCTGGAGCCACTAGAGGCCGTGTGAGGTTGTACCGAGGAAAAGCGGTTCTTTGAGCTAAAGGTCAACATGCTAAGGGGTCGGCAAATGCTCGAACCAAACTAGTTTGTCATGCGACCGTGTCGGACATCAACTGTGTTTGTAGTTCTTCCGAGCAGCCACGCTGGGTGGAGTGCAAAGCCTGTCGTCATAGAGTGCTGGGAGACGTGATATCGTTTCCATATGGGAATGAAGACGCACATTCTCAGACAGTCTCTCCCGGAAGACATTGGTAGTGTTGCACTCGGTTGTGCACATGAAAAGTGCACAAACAGTTGTGTAACAAATGAAAAACCAATCATGGTGTGAAGTGGATGTGAATGTCGGATTGGAAGGTTTCAGAGATGTTGAGGGGGTTTCCAGACACTATGGGACCATCTGACGAGCAGTGATAACAAAGTGTACCTGTCAGCTGACGCAGACCGCCATTACCATCCCTAGAGCAACCCTGCAAGCATAACTTTAAAAAAACAAAACAGTGCTACCAATCGATTTCAATGTCCACTGTCCACATATTGTCATGGAAAAAATGATAGTGAGGGCAGGAGGCATGACTCTGGAGATGACAATGGCTTTCCATCGCTTTTTATTGTTGCTGTCCAAAGGACTAAATCAGATAATTTAAAGAAAAGCTGTTTTTCTGGATTGCGCCATTAAAAGGTTAAAACACAACTGTATGTCAGTGAACGCTACTGCAATTTCACTTTCAGTCGAGAATGAACAATATTTCCAGTTTACATTATGGAAATGGGGGATTTGGAGCCGGAGTGTAATTTAGGTTTTTGAAGTCATGATTTGCATCTACATCACTGCTCACAGTGGAATGCTTTCATACCGTAGACAACCTCAAAATTACATATTACCATTTGGCTGTTGTTTTTGGCCGAGTGTGCATGCGCCTCAACAAAAACCATCAGCCCCCAGGCCGGGATCCCGGAGGAGATAAGGGATGAAGAATAGATGGCATTCTGAGCTCTCAAGCCTCTCGCACGTGTTTTATATTTTTACCCCCAGACTTCTTGGGAGCCATCTGTTCAAACATTTAAAGAATACCTTGCTCTCGCCAGCCGGAGAGAGAGAGAGTAGAGCAACTTGACCAGAAAACATTACAGATCTGCTGTCGAGTAAACGTAGCTCCCGAGGTAGAGGGGCAGAGAGATTTGTTTGAGACGAAACCAGAAAATAAAGAATGGACTGCTGCTATGAATTCATCTGGTAACGAAGAACACAGAGGCCGTGATGATATTTCTCCAGACCGAATCTGCAAACATCTTTTAATTGTGCGCATCTGACCAGCTGGGTTAACTTTTTGGCTGATGGAAGAATTGATCAACTTCCTGCTGTTTTCACTGTGAAAGCCTCCGCTGCACATATTTGTGGGCCGCTCAGGGAACAGCTTGTTCTTGGCTTTGTGTCTCAGGACAAGACAGAACATTCCAGTCCAGACGACTGGACTGATCGCACTGAATATAACTAAATCTTCCAGTTCGTGTACGTAATATCCCCCACTCTGAATTACAGAGCATTTAATCACTGTTAAATGCTTTCTGAGACGTAAGGTACGGTGGAATAATAGCTCATAGTTATTTCATCTGTCTTATTCAGATATGAGCGAACATCATTGAAGCTCATTCACTGAGGAATGTTATCAGGTTGAAGACTTTTTATTTTTTGCGTTCCCATCTCTCTGTTCATAATTGGTGTTCTTAAGCAGATGGCAGTTTTTTTATTTTACAAAAAGCCAAATTGTGACACTGAGTGCCTCCCTCAAGACTTCTCCGCCATTTTCTGAGAAAGCCTCAGAATAGATCCTGACAAGCCATTACTGCTCTTCACTTTCCCCTGTTTATTTCTATTTACAGCAGTTAATACAATTATTCCCAGTCGTGACCTATTTAAGCGGTGCATGCTACGAGCCATTAACATTCAGCGAGTCTACAAAGTTACCACATTGATGGATCTGTGAAAGGAAGGTTGTGTTTTTTAGTGCATGCGTAGGTGGAGGTTCAGAGGCCTCCTGTTTGTCTTCATTTAACAGATTTTCTGTTGCCATAGGAGCAGGCGTCTTTTTTATTTATTTTTTCCTCCCATGAAAGTGCAGCACTTCAGACCGCGCTGTCTGGATTCAGATCTACAAGAGGGTGTCAGGGGAGTTGTCCAGGATTTTACACTTATCACCGCTTCCATTAGATGACTTGCAGCTCACTTTGGAGAAAATGTTGAGTTCAGAATGCCTTTATTATTGCAGAACCATTCATGAGTACATGGTAATGTGGATTTAGCTTTAAAAACAGCATATATGTACTCCAGCGTGTGGAAGAGAAGAGACATTTTCTGTGGGTATTATAAAGTGCAAATGTAGGATTTGTTAGCCTCTGTTTTGTTATCCCCATGCCTTGATTTGCTTTGGAAGATTTTTTAAGCTCTCTTTTGATGCTGCTGATTTATCACCCTACCCGGGAAGGGTTCAAAGACTTCTCAGTAAATCAAGCAGAAAAGAGAAAAGTCAGCATACTATCCTGGATACATGCCATTCACTGCTGTCCGCTGCTTAGGGCCTTTCCTCAGTCACAAGTAAGTCAACCAAATGGCTCACACGTATCCCTACGGGTCCCTATAGGTCAGTGGTTCCATAACCGATATCCCTATCAGATGAGCTCATCGACATGTGCATGGTACAAATGTCTTCATTTCAGTTCATTTTAAGTTAATGATAAGAAACACCGCAAAAAGTGGACATTGTTATATTTTTATGCAACTTAGTATTCAGTGTTTAGCTGGGTTTAGTCAAGTAACCAGTCCTATTACAACCCCTTGCAGTGGCAGAAGGTGCATCTTTAAACCATTTATTTATTAATGGTTCATTATTAATTAATTACTAACTATTTCAACTACTTATTTATTACTTTTAGCTAACTATTTCAACTATTTATCCATAAATCAAAGCTAACTATTTCAACTATGTATGAACAGCATACAAATAGTTTAGGTACTCTAGAATCTTTCCTCGTATCCTATAGTAACTGCAGAGGTACAGGTAACCTTGTTGGGAATCACATCGATAGAGCCCTGAGTTCACTATGCTATCACTAATATGCTGATAACCCAGACAATCAAAATGTATTGTTGCGGCAATCCACCGTAGCCCAAAGGTAGCTGCTTTTCAATAAGGGGTAAATGTCCATGTTCAGTGAGCATTTAAATAACAGAAAAGCATGCTGCGGGTGATGTCACTGTAACCTCAAGATTATACTGAAAAGAGGATGACTGGATGTTTCTATTAAAAGGTCTTGTGTGATCTGATCTATCCCTTTCAACAATGCCAGGGAGTCCTATTAAAAAGTGGGTCAATGGAGCTATTTTTAGTAGCCATTGCGCACCTCTTTCTACAAACAAGCAAAGGCACAAATTCTGGATGAAACGTCCCCCAGCTACACTGAACAAATATTCGGGGGAAATGAAGGCGTTCGACTTGCCGGTAAATGGGGTGAACTATTTATCTGGTTTCAAAGTTCACCTCCCTGTGGAGATGAGAAGCTGCGTGAGGGCATGAAATGACTGAGGCTGTGGAAGGAGGGGGGGGGGGGGGGAGTGGGCTTCGCCTCCTGGATTGGCTTTGATAAACTGGGGACTTGTAAGATTTGTTGGGCTCTCTGTTCTAAAGTGGGCTCCTGTTTCATCATCTCCACGTCCCGGGAACCTCGCGTGGCTACCTTGTTGTAATTCCTCCTCATTTTCTGGGTTTTCTCTCTCATTTTGCCTTTCATTCCCAGAGAAAGCACTTGAAAAGGAAGTGTTTGCTGCCTTCTCCTCCGTCAGAAGTGACACTGTGGGCGATGATGTGACGGAGGCGTACCAGAGACAACATCCTCACATTGCACCTTATACTGGATTAACGTTCCACAATTGCACACAAAAGTTTGTCAACTAAACAGAGCCTAAAGTGGCACATGTTGGGACTAGAATTTGAGCTGTGCAGAAAAACCCATTTAAACAGCAAGAAATTAAGGGAATGAACAATAAAAAAAAAAAACGTAGGCAGGCGTGTTTGAGGATTATACACTGTTAATGATGGAGGGGGATGCAGCGAATTGCTGCACATCCCTGCAATCAAGCTAAATAAATCACATGAGGCTGTGCACTGCCCTAACAAACGGGGCAAGAGAATGTCAGTGGAGCAGAACGCGATTTTGCGGCAGAGCAGAAAATGCACTGTATTCCTACAGGCATTGCATGACAAATATGTGAACTTCTACTAAGCAGAGGTGGAGCATTGTCTGCAAGCAGGAATTCCTAAATGGCTGTTTCACCTCAGGCCCACCAGAGGCAAAGGAAACATAAGCAAATCATGGCTCATTTTGGCCTTCAACTCAAGTTTTTACTTTGACATTAAAATCAAGTGAAAAATGTTGATGACGCTCAAAGGAAGAGTTGGCACTTTGCATAGCAGGCTTTTGCAGGATTGTCTGTGTACGTTTCCCAGAGGAGTTCGCACATGCTGGTGACACCTCAGCACCTGGGGGTGGGGGGGGGGGGGGGACCGTATAAAGCCATTAGTTACCTAAAGGGAAATCACGGTTGTTGTAGCACCAGAGCGGCGGTGTGTTCATGAGCAAACCCCTCAGCAGTCTAATACCTTCATCCTTCCGGGTCACGGTTGCAGAGGTTGTATGTTTCCAGGAAACTACTCACCTCGAGTGAAGCGCCCGTGATGTTGCATTCAGTAAACCCTCAGAATTAAGTGTGTAGAAGTTTCACAATTGTGTTGTAAGATGATGATGCTTGTTTTGTAGAAATTAAAGTCTAAACACAAATTTTCCTGCAGAGTTTATCGAGGTTACGTAATGCTAAATGAGCCTGGCAGGTCACTGATGAGGCCCAAAATAGACTGCCTTGCTCAAAGGCAGCAGTTAAGAATAAATGTGTTTCTTGCCACCCTTAATTCAGCTCTGATTTGGCTTTCATCCTCCTCCTGTTAGCACCACATATCAAAGCAATCATTTTCTGGCTACTTTTCAGTGGCAGTCGCTCACTCCGAGCTCAAGGCCAAAGTGCTTCTCGGATGAGTCAGAAAACATCACAATTTGCGACAAATTATACGATATCTGATCGGTCTGATCTCCTGTTGCGTGGATTGGCCAAGTGGAAGCAGCAGTCAGTGTGTCCACGGTGACACGGGTTTTGTCAAAGAGAAACAGCATGGATTGGTAATGACATCTGCCAGGAGGGCTCGTCTGCCTTACAGTCAGAGGTGATGTGAGAAAGATGAGACAGAATCAGGATGGCAAGAGAGGGGAGAAAGACGGCAAAGACATATTGACATGAAAGCTTTTTTTCTTTTTTTTTGTGCACAGTAAGTTAAAATGATAGGATCTATTCTAATCATATCATATTCCCCATCAGGTTGTTGGCTAATAAGCAAAGGCTGGCTGGTGAGTTAATACATGTTAAACATGTTGTAATCACACATGTAGAACATGAATTTGCTCCCTCTGGTTCCCCTCTCCATGCTCTGCTGCTGCTGTCATGTCATCGCTGGAACAACACTGCCACTTAGTGGCTGGATCGTCTTCCCCCTGGACAAAACATTGCGAGGTTTGCCTAAGCACACTTATACAGCTCTTAGACCTGTGTGATATTTGCACCATAACTGAACTCATGAGGATCATTGAGGTTTAGCCCCGTGGGGGGAAACACTTTGCATGCTTAAATGTGGGGCACGGGGAAGGAATTTTCAGCTGAACAGCTTGTATCCCGCCCGTTCTGCTGTTATGATTTAATACCATGCTATCTATTATTACCCAAGTGGCATTTACACAATCTTGTACCACAAATGTCTGGTAAAATGTACTTTCCCAATTTGCATACTTAACTGTTTCTAGGTTTCATCTTGTGGAACTGTGTAAATACTCTAAAATACTCTTATGCATCTCATTGTCTCTGCTCTGACTCTGATTTAAACTCTTGAACGATAAAGTACTGTATGTCAATTTAAACTGTGAGATTCCAATGTCTTTGTATTTGTTGTTGATACACCAGTGCAGGCGATGTCTGGATTAACCTACTAGAGGCCCCAACTGACTGCTTTTTGTGCACCTTGTTTCTATGCTGGATTACTACATAGTGACAGTCGCTATGTGGTAATTTGATCAAATGAATTTAGGAATATTGAACAATTAGATATAATGAAGACTAGACATTGAGAAAAGGGACCTTCTTAAAGACCAGGTCCAAGATATCAGGTATTAAAGGAAGGCCCACCTTTAAGGCCTTTACATGTCAGTCGATTTTGTGACTTTTGGGTGATTTTTCCAAAACAAATGTTCAATTTATCAACTGACTCAATGTGAACAAAGGACTGTCAAGAACCGTGAGGATCTGGGGTCCCAGGGAAGTTGTCCACTTGCTGGTTGACAATCCAGCTTTGCTGCAACCTAACTTAAACAACAATGTTACCACATGTCTGTTCATTAAGTCTGAAGCTAAAGAGGCTAGCTTATTTGAACATGAAGGCTGAAAGCAGGGTGAAACAGCTAGCTAGCCTGGCTCTGTCGACGTTAGAACATCTACCAACCTAAAGCTGCATTCACGCACGGAATGGGAACAGGATTATGTCCTGTTACTCATACGTGGCGGTGTTCACACATTATTCCAAGACAGGTAACCCTCACACCAGTTAGTTTAAATTAGCTGCTTTCGCTGTGTTGCATATTTAAATGGTTTCTTAACAACTGAAACTAAAAAGATTCTGTACGAACACTGTACAGCTATTTTTTATAAGCTGAATCAATTGTAGTGGTGTAACTACTGGATTTTATTTAGATGTAAACAACCATGACTGCGAATGTGCAGCCAGTTTGTTTTGTTGACACTTGATGAAGTGGAAATCATGGTAGCTCTGACAATATCTCAGACATTGTTATGTTCTAAATTATACTATTTGAACAAGTCATAACACTGTTCTCGGTCTACGTATTAAACCTTTGATGTTAAACTGTTTCCCCTGCTTCTACTCTTTATTCTAAACTAAGCTAACTGCCTTGCTTTAGGATTTACAGGAAGTCACTTGCTGTTACTATGTTTTGGCATTTAGTAGCTGGTTGCAGTGACTTCCTGGAGTCACTATTGAGTTGCTGCAACCTAAATTAGAGGAACTAGTGTATTTTTGAACACTGGACAAAGCCAGGCTAGCAGTTTGTCCCTGCGCTCAGTCTTATGCTAGATTAAGCTAAGGTCTCCTTGTTCTAGCTTCATACTTAACAGAGACAATCGACGAGAAAGCAAATAAGCACTATTCCCAAAATGTGTAAGTATTCCTTTAAACAAAACTAACTTTTAAAAAGTTGTATTTTTCTCACTGCCTTTAAAACATATGTGTACTTTGCACACAGCAGTAGTTTGACATTCCATCTCTTAACCCCAAATGTGAACCAAGCCAATCATGTGAGACTTTGTCTCCGACCTGGACGTAGAGGGTCAGGGCCTTGACCCTTTTATCTTGGAGAAATGACATCCACATGTCACACTGATTTACATGTGTACTATCACTTTCAGGCTCACCAGGCACTAAGCAGACTCCCCTGAAACTCTCCGTCACTGAACTAAAACGTCCCCGTGAACAGAAACCTGACAGGTCAAGTCCGGGCCTGCTGGTCATAATGGCCAAGGTCAAGTGAAACAGTTGTCTGCGCTCATCTGGAAGTGGAGCCTCTGGGCGGTAAACACTGTGGTCAGCTCACGGTCGGTATGGGCAGCTCTCCCACGCCACATCATTGTCAACACAAGACAGCATACACTGGTCCCGAGATGCACATTACTGTCTGACAGAATTAAGTGTAGTTCAATTGAAATGCAAAAGTTAACTTCATATGAAAACTATGAGAATGGTTGTAACTGGACCAACATTTTTTTTTTATTTGACCCTTTTTTCCCCCTCTACACAATATTTGAGGGAAATGTTTCCCTTCATACTAGTCCAGTATATGATGTATTATCTTCCTGTTATAAATGCTTTGCAATAATATGCAAACCATGGAACTTATATGGCTGCTCTGACAACAATGCGGTTTTTTATTTCAGCTTGCTTTTCTATTATCTGTTGTATAAATAAATGAAAGGAGACCATAACATAGACTCAAGCCATTTGCCATGCTGGTCAAGAAAAGTGGAGCTTTTGCTGGGCTAAAATCATTGAAGGTTAGGAGTTTTCCAGCTCATCAGGCTCCAGCTGAGTTAATGAACCCTCATGGCCCTGCCCCCGCGCTCTGGTCTGAGCATTACTCACAGGCTAAGCAGGGGAAAAAGAAGCTGCCAGTGTTGCTACGCCTCAGAAAGCCACTGCGCGCACACGGATCATGACTGTGGAACTTATGGGGTCGCAGAGGTCTACGCAACATCTGCTGATCCCGTGTGATATCTCAGGAGAGTTCAATCAGGACTCGCTGTGACATGGATAAACAAACACAAACGTGCTGGGACATAATTGAATTACTTCCATCCAGTAGGAACATTGCAGATGAAGGGTGGATGCCCCTGGACATGTTTGTGTGTATGTTTGAGCTGTAAAGTCAACGGATGTCATCTCGCAGAGGATGCTCTAACCCAGATTCAACCAACTCTTGTTTGGTTTTCCACAAGTGTACAACAGGCCCAACATGAAGAAATATAATTTAGATGTAGTAATCATTTCTTCCTTTCTTTTTTAAATGATTCACATTGAATTTGACTAATTCTATACAAATATGTATTCCAGCAGACAGAAAAAAGTACTAATTTTAATACACAGAGTATTTCAGCCCCCTTCCAACAATATATTTAAAATGTAAAACGATAGTGGGAATTTCAATAAAAAAGGAAACAAACGACTCATACACATCAAAATAATAGTGATGCAGTTCCTTCACATAAAGTTGGGCAGTTGGGGGTCAGTGGAGGTTGACAGGCTTTTGGAGCCAGCCTCAACAAGGAACTGCAGTTTTGGCACCTCTGTGTCTGCTTCATTTTTCATCATTGGAGGTTGCCTTTTGGTCGGAGCTTAACAAAATGATTAACATAATGTAGTCTTAAAATTTCATGAGCCCATGTTTACTACAGGGGGAGGAATCAAAAAATGCTTTCCGTGTCATATTCAAAAGTGGAGGGCCCAAATTGAGTTCCCCTTGAGCTTATGTAAGTCCATTGGCTACGAGTTCAGCTCACCAATGGACTTGTGAATCTGGGAGATTCATTTCTGTACCAAACTTGCAACAACAGATTTATTGGGCACTTACTAACTTGCGATGCGAAGAACAAGTGAAGTAGTCTGTGGAGCGGCCGTAATTGATAGTTCTGTGGTATAAAGAGCGAGAAAGTCCACAAAGGCCGGACAGGACTTTCACCCAGGAGACCGCTGTTTGTGTCCTGTGTGAAACCAAATAAACTTTGAGTTTACGCTCATTTAATTAACGTTTTTGTAAAACTTAATGTTACATAAGAAAGTCTGCTATGGGTGGTTGTCATTTGTTTACGCTGGTTATGTTGTTACGCATGTTACGTTTCGTTGTCACGTTATTATTTTAACACAAGATATCTTTTCTAACCGTAAGTAGTTTTGTTGCCTAAACTTCCAATCGTTACACAACGTTAACCCTGAAGCATTGTGCCCTTCTGCAAGGGTGATACGAGGCTGACATGAAACGTATTTATGAAACATATATTTTTATGTTTGGAAACGTCGGCATGTCACGTGTCCCGTGTTTTGCGGAAACGTTCAATGCAAACAGGTTTTTATTGCTGGCGTCTGGGTTGCCGAAACAATGAGCTGAAAGATGCTAAAATGCTCAATAAAGCTGAGGAGAACTTCAGAGTCGGGTGATAATTCTGAGTGGGGTGATAATTCTGAGTGGGATCATCATTACGACCCGTTTCACCTTAAACCTAGTCATTCTATATTTAAAAAATATTTGTTACAGCAGCTGTAAATTATAGTTAAGTCTCAATAGGGTGTTTGGGGGCTTATAAAGGCGTATAGTACATAACAATATACCACCTTACACACTACTACAGCAAACACTAATAAAACAGTCAAAGATACGCTTCAGAATATGGAAGATGATAAGTTACTGGCGCCTACAAAGGACAACACACGCTGCACTCATCGTGTCGTCATAGTGCACTACATGGATGATCTAAAACATCCACCGAAAATATGACATGTATTATTTAACCTATTATTAATTCATGGTAAATTCCATCGGTGATAAACACGTATGTCTTGGGAGAGCACCAAAAAAACTGCATGGAGAGACTGAAGCATGAACCCGAGGAGATACAGTAGCAACTGAAACGCTCACAGCTTGGCAACAGTGAGCATTTCCAGTTATGCAGTGTTGATTTACTTGGCCTAGATACAACAATATGGATTATTCTTATCCTTGCCCCTCTGAATGATGCGATGCATCGCGGGCAAAAGGGTTTCCAAGTTCACCGGTGTACGTAAAGCGGGTAGCAGCAGAAATCCAATGTTACGGTGCTGTCATGCTGACATACTTCTATAAAACTGCCACCAGGTCTGTGATTCAATTATGCTCTGGTCTTTAGTTTTCATTTATCACTGAATCAAATAAAGGAAAGGGATTTACAGGTTTCATGGAGATTCCTTACAGTAGTCTTGCTTCGGTGCTTCTATTAGAGCAGAGGAACATTTTAGAAAAATCATTTTTAATTCATCACTGAAGCAAATGAGCTCTGGATTGATTATAAGTAAATACTTGACTGCAGATCCCCCAAAAAAACCCAACTTACATGAGATGTGGACTTAAAAGCTACTGGCCATTCACACAATACTAAAATACTTGAAAAATCTCAGCTTGCAGTCCGTGGGAGTAGCTAAGCAACCGTGCAGGAAAAGAAACGCCTTTGGAAATCTGTCTATACTTCTTTGCCGGCTGCAGATTACAACTGGATTTGGTTTTAAACTTCCAGCAGGGCGTTGGAAGAGCTCCCTGACTGAGATGTGGAATGAGTTGCCTCACAGTATGCTGTGTCTGAAAACATTAGCTTCCACGCAGACTGATTTGTGGGAGGAAAAATAAGTCTTATTCGCTTTTCGGTGATCTGGTTCATCCCACGATTGCTTGATTGTGTTACTGTCCAGTTGAATTGTAAATTCCATTAACTGGCATTTAAGGAAAAGATATCAAGACAGCAACGTAAGCCAGAGAGAGGAAATCAAACTGTCAAACTAAATCTTTCATTAACGCTATAAATTGCGTGTCAGTTTGACATTTGTCTGTGGTTGTTAATTATTCAAAACTCTAATGATTCTAAACTTAAATAGGAGATTTGTGTTTTACAATCTATGCTTTATTATACAGAATCAAAAAAAAACTCTGAGTCTGTGAACAATGCTGTGTGTGATATTGATCCCATTCATCATGGTACTAACCTCCCAGCTTTTTCCTTGTTGTTATAACCATTTGCATACAATGTGTAGACTACTACAGCGTCCCTAAAGAAACAGGTTTTGAATGTGATGAGTCACCCGACAGTAGTTATGGCATTACTGGCAGAAGTAACCCTTAACCTTCCAGTGAGAACTCACACAGCGGTATAATCAGCTGCTTGAGCTGGATTCCTATCAACATGACAGCACATAGACTGTTTCCTATGTTATTTAGTGCTGACTAATAGAGGACAATAAGAGCATCAGCGTAAAACACCTTTGCTATAACTTACGTCCTAGAGGACTAGGAATAGTTTAAAACTGTATGTTTTTTGGCCACTTAGGACATGAAAAGCTCCAAAACAAGCTAACAGACACACTATTGTCTTATTAAGCTGTTGTGGCAAACCTGTTAGCAAACAATTACTTATTATCTCATCTTAGTACAATATTCACTGTCCTTTTAGCTCTCTTTTGGGTCTAAACTCCTCAGAAAAATATCAGTCTTGAGCTGGCTTGATTGACTTTTTTTCATAAGCAAGTTGCTAACTTCTGTCAGCTGTGGTTCGGTAACATATTTCCATGCCTTTAAAGATGATCCTGATATTTCTTCTTACTGAAAAGGGTCACAAAGTATTGTTATTATCCTCATTTAATGCAATAGACATCGACAGGAAATACCGTTTCGACTCTGTTCGTCGTTTAAAAACCCTTCGGGCAGGTAATCATACACTGTTTGTTGGAATGCAACTCATAAAGCACCTCTTTTTAATCCTCAATTTAGTTTCTAATGTATAGTTCATATCAGCAAAAGGCAGACTTTATAAGGCAAAAAGTATGTGGACATCCCTGGCTACATACTTTTTAAAATACAAAAAATATATCAAATTGAAAGAGGTTATACTAATCATACACACATTGCATCCTAACAGGTAAATCTGGTCATGCACCTTGAAGCAAGTGGAGTCAATATGAGGCCACAAAGGGCCCTCACAAAGAGAGTAAAATGAGCACTGTGTGGATTGAAAAGGATTGAAAGCCCCCACCCAGTCTCACAACATTCATAAATAAGCTACACAAACCTGAGATGATCTTCATTCAGTACAGAATGAAACCAGTCCCAAACCAGCAGCGTACCTATTTATAGATTGGTATAGGTGCAGCTCGTGTGCTATCGTAAATCAGAGCAATGAAAAGGCCTGAGTCTGAAATGCATCCTGCTCTGGTGCGCTGCTGCCGTGCACGCCCATTAAAACAAACGTTACAGTCGGAACAAGGAAGTTATGCACCTGTGCTGCCTCTTTATCGAGACCTGCTGATCCGCTCAACACCTTCCGCGACGCCGATAATCAGCGGTAAGTAAGTCATATTTATTACCAGCACTTTGAAATTTGAACTCAAGGGATGTAGGGGTAAATATGTGTCGGGACTGTGTATGCAAGTTTCGATACTGGGGAAGCTGTGCACCCAGAGTGACTACTAGAGGCAAAGATCTAAAAGTCGTAAAAGCCTCACTGCAGCGGAGTCGACATGTATGTGACAGTCTTTAACTTGATAGCCTAAATAGTTCTACACAAGTGTTGTTAATGTTGAGAGAGGTGTTGTTGAAGCTCCATCATGGCAGAAGCTGAAGAGGAGAGAGCGCCGCCAAGCGATGAGGAGCAGCAGCAGCAGCAGCAGCAGCAGCAGCTCAGCTCTTCCGCCGGCGGCCCGGCGGACACTCAGCCGACTGCCCCCACAGAGGGCACGGAGGAGCGGGCAGCGGAGGTCGCAGCGGCCCGCCCCCAGCGCAGTGACATCTCCGTGGAGCCATCTCTGGACCAGTTTAAGATCAGGAAGTTCTTCGTGTTGAGGGTAAAGACTTCCGCTTTTCCACTTGACAACAGGGAACTTTGTGCTGCCTATCTCACTTCACGTTGCAACTGATATGTTATTTAATATTCATGAAAATTGTCTGGCAAGTGTTAAGTGTTAACCTATTTAATACATTTAAGTTGTACCTAACTTTCTGTTCTTTTTATTTGAATTTGACAATGTTACTTGTACTTAGGTTATACTTTGTTACTCTAGCTTTATACTTCTTCTACAGTGCAGTTAACGCTCTAGTTATTAGTATATTTAATTTATTTTGCGTTTATTTGCCATGTACAACATCAAATATACATGTTAGCTTAGCAATTGATTGCACCAGAGTTAGCTCAATGCTAATTGTCCTCTGCAGTCCCTGCACAAGTCCCTTAACTACTTTGCTGGTGGAGATATTTCACTTAAGACATTTAGTTATGAAACACTGTATTTAAGATGTTAAAAAGCTCCACCTCCACCAGCAACTACATTCAAATCATGCTTATGTGATAACAGACAACAATATTACTGGGCTGTTCAGCATAATATTTACTTAAGGTTTTAATACTTCAACATTGTGTTATTGCTACTTTTACCACACTGTATAAAATACTGAGTAATTCATTTTGATACAATAACTGCAATCAAATCATCTTTGGAGACTAAAAGGCTTTTTCAGTCTTTTGACCAGAATGAATCCGTTTTGCGGCTCCATTCAGCTTGACAGATATCAAACTTAGCCGATGAAGAATTGCAGATACATAGCACATTTTGCAACGTCCATCTCAGATCACGGTTTCACTCACTATAACCACTACTTTGTCATTATAACACATTATACAAGCGTACCCTCTGACATTTACACTTATACAAGTCTGCTATTGTTGACAGCCATTTTTAGCATACACACAAACTTATGAAACGTAGAGTTCAAGGAATCAAGTTAACTAAGAACTCAGCGTTTGCTTTTTCTTGGCCAAAGTTAACTGAGGCAACTTGTACTGTATTACTTACTGTATTATTTACATAGAAAATAAGTGGATTCACAGATACTAAATATCGTGGCAAAATATTAACAATAGCATTGCTGTCATTGAGCATTTTTGCTAGCTAACCAGTGCTCAGGAAATAAACAGCACATAGAGTATATGAAACCTAGTGTATATGAAACTGGTGATTTACCGCTGGTTTTTAATATAATGCAACATAATGCTCTTAGGGACACTTACTATATTTTTGGCGAATAGTGCAAGTTTATTACAATGTTTTTGTTGTTGTTACATTATTAGCATATGTTTTTATTGTATTATATATTCAAATTTCAACGGAGAATGCAAAATATTATATATATGTTCATTGCAGGCCTGCGTTGGGTTGCTATAAGAAGTCCTCACACGTTGCCAGGTCGGCTCAGCACCGGGTTCAGATTTCAGTAAGACTGCCAGGAGCCCTCAATATGAACTCCTAATCTTTTTAACTTGCCATTGAAATAATAAAACGTGGAAGGATAGAATTGCATGTTATGGAAATGAGTGTGGATTGCATTGAAAAACAGAAATTTGGATGTGTCGTGTATTATGTCCAGAAGCTTTCTCTTGTCTTCAAATACCTGAGTTACTCAGATTTTTACACACGGAAGATGCACGCTCAGCTTTCTTCATTATCATTCATTTTCATATGCGGAGGCTTCATGTTTTTTTGTTTATTGTCATTTTGTTTGACACACAGACGCTCTGACATTTTGTTGGAGTACCAGTCCCAGCTGTGCGTCTGCCTCAAAGATCACCCCTTAAGCTTTCTGTCACACATTGTGATTGTCACAATGGAAAATTAAAAAGTGACACCCATGCATTTATGTCTCCTCAGCCTGGCACTCTGAAACAGGCTATCAAAGACGTTGAAGCTCTGGTGGATGAAGGAGTAGATGGCAGCGTTCACAGCATTTGGCTGATGGCAGAGTGAGTTTTTGGTATTTTTGCTCTGTAAAAAATCATACACAATCGATCAAATTTATGGACAATTAATTTTATCAAGATCAACTAGTTGGTTCAGCTCCCAATGTTATATACTTAAATAGCTTGAAATAATTATATTAAGAAACACTGATCTGCTGATTAGATTATGTGTCATTACCCCCTTAGGGGCCGTGTCCACAAAAGCGTTTTTTTCCCCAGCTGAAAATGCCAGGCTCTCTAATGAAAACCCACAGCTTTGTTCAGATTCAGATCAACTTTATTATCCCGCATGGGGATACAACTCGGGGCGGAGAACTGCAGACCAGGGCTGAGGACATTGTCAAGCCGTGGAATGAACACTTTGTAGAACCCCTGAAACCAACGAACACATCCTCTATGGAAGAGGCAGAGTTTGAAGACTCGAACCAACGAACACATCCTCTATGGAAGAGGCAGAGTTTGAAGACTTGAACCAACGAACACATCCTCTATGGAAGAGGCAGAGTTTGAAGACTCGGGAGAAGACTCATCCATATCCCTGGCAGAGGTCGGCGGTGTGGTCAAAAAGCTCCTTGGCGGCAGGGCGATCGGCCCTGAGATGCTGAATGCTGCGGACGTTGTTGGGCTGTCTTGGCTGACACGCCACTTCAGTGTCACCTGGAGGTTCGAAGACAGTGCCTGTGGAGTGGCAGACCGGGATGGTGGTTCCCATTTTTAAAAAGGGGGACTGTAGAGAATTATCGAGGTATCAGACTGCTCAACCTCCCCGGCAAAGTTTATTCATAGGGGCTGGAAAGGAGGCTTCAGACCGATTGTCAAACCTCGGATCAGTAGACCAGCTCTTTATACTTGCAGGTCTGTTGGAGGGGTCATGGGAATTTGACCATCCAGTCGTCATGTGTTTTGTGGACTTGGAGAAGGCTTATGGTCATGTCCCCAAGAGAGTCCTGTGGGGGTTACTGCAGGCATATGGGGTACCGGGGCCGTTCCGGTCCTTGTATAACCAAAGTGAGAGCTGTGTCGGTATGCTCTGCACAAAGTCAAACACATTTCCAGTGGATGTTGGCCTCTGCCAGAGTTATCACCGATTCTGTTTCATAGACAGGATCTTAAGGTGCAATCGGGGGGGAGGTGAGTGTCCGGTTCGGGGACCTCAGAATTGCGTTTCTTGTCTTTGCAGATGATGTGGTTCTGTCGGCTCCATCAAACCGTGACCTTCAGCAAGCACTGGGGCGGTTTGCAGCTGTGTGTGAAGCGGTTGGATTGAGAGTTAGTACCTCCAAGTCTGAGGCCATGGTTCTCTGCTGGAAAACGGTGGATTGCGCCCTTAGTGTTGGGAGTGAATCAATGCCCCAAGCGAGGGAGTTCAAGTGTCTCAGGGTCTTGTTCACGAGTGAGGGTAAAATGGAGCTTGAGATGGACAGGTGGTTCGATGTGGCGTCCGCAGGAATGCGGGTGTTGTACCGGACCGTACAACGGGAGGGAGCTGAGCTCTGAATTTACCATTCCATCTATATCCCCTCACCTGTAGTCACCAGCTTTAGGTAGTGAGCGAAAGAATGAGATTGAGGTTACAAGCGGCCAAAATGAGTTTCCTTTGTAGGGTAGCTGGGCTCAGCCTTAAAGATACGGTGAGGGGCTCAGACGTCCGCAGATAATCTGAGGCCCATAGGGAGAGAGTCTATATTCTACACATGATATACTACAGTCCATATTGGCTCCGCATGATCAAATAGAGACATCTGTATTAATTAAGCCTAATACCACAGTTGAATGTGGCTTGTCATTGGCTTGTGTGATACAAGCCAATGCAGAGGCAGTGAACTAATTGCCTCCAACACGGAGCAAAATGACACGACTGCAAGACATTTACCAAGTGCACTTGCGAGACGTCGGGTTGTATCACTCCCCGCACAAGCTTTCAGGAAACATTTTAAAGGCCGGCCGTGTTAGAATTAATAATGCATCCCATTTATGCAGCTCTGTCCAACACACGTTAACGCTCGTCCTACATTTGGCCCCGCAGTTACCGCCAACGCAGGCGCCGCTGTAGGAAGTCTGGCGACATAGAGAGTGCATTATACGGCAATTCTGTGACGCTGCTGCAGAATTTCCCCAGAGGGAGGACGGTGACTTATGTCATAAGAGCATGAGAAAATTCCTAAAATCTGGCCTGGCTGAGGATTGTCACTAGCTTTAGAAAGAGCAAGATGATCTCAATGCATCTGCTTTTATTGCTTAGACTGTTCCTTTTTCGTTTTTGTCATGTGTTCTCCATTTGATTATTTAGTTCCCATTTCTTTATGCCTTCTCTGATCATAAAATACTTCATTTTTGACTTACACATAGAGGAGGTGGTTGTATGTGTGTACCTACAGTAGATCTGCTCGCTGGCTACCTCAGTCCACCACATCCCCGTGTGTTGTTCTGTCAGGCCAAGTGCCAGCAGCTTGTCAGACCACCCACGGTCTGATGGTGCATCTCTGTAACACCTCTGTACCGTCCGCGATGCCGTGCCCAGTCAAGTTTGGGCTAACTCATTTCATTAGCACAGTCGTATCTCTTCACCCACACCTTTCCCATGATGCCGCAACTGTTCAGTGAACTTGTCTCTTTTTTTTTTTTGTGGCCTGCGGCTGCCAGCAGCAATCGGGTGTTTCATTGGGAGTGGGCCACACGAGCGCGGCGGCTCAGCGGGCCGTAGAAAGAGAATCCATGGCACCATGAATTAGTTGTGTGAGGGAGAGTGTGTGTGTGCGTGTGATATTATGCTTTTTGTGATTCGAGTTAATAACGCAGACATTTTTTAACACACTTTGAGGCCGAAATAGAAAGCAGACTCTAGTGTGTTTGCTTTGAAGGTGTTTCTCTTCATTAGATTTTGCTTTCCTTTTTCCTTTTTCTTTTTTTGGTGGTAAAAACTTAGCAACTTAGAAATGCTTGCATGCATATTGTATGATCTTTGCCAACGGCGGTTTTGGAAATTGTGAAGCTTTTACAGTACATAATTAAGCAGCTTTGTTATACATATTTTTCTGTTGACTTCAAATAACCTGCTGCACAATACTAACATCAAGAGGTGAATATTTGACTATTTATGGTTCGATCTAAAGAGCCTGTTGCAGTGGCGGGAAAATGTGGTCATGAAACAAATAGTTCCATTCTGCATACATGGGGGCGCTGAATGGCTGTGAAGTTTAGCCTATTTTCGTATAAATATTAGCTTATTAATAATACTGTTTAAAAAAAAAAGATTAAATGTTATTTGAAAACAACAGTTTGCATTCAATCAATCTCCTTGGTGTGCATGGCTAAATCACCATGCAGACTAAGTTGCTCTATCCAAAGACCATCGGAGCAACATCTTGGCGACAGCCTCAGAAAGGCTAAAGAACAACAACACAAGGCGTTTTAATCAGAGCAATTCAATAACAACATAGCACTATCTTGAAGAAACTAGAGATTGAGACCATAAACTCATGTTTTAAATGTTTACTGAGGTAATAAATCAAGTGAGAAGTAGAGTCATTTTCTCATAGACTTTTATACAAACAGACTTATTTTTGCAACCAGAGGAGTTGATGGTCAGTAGAGAGAATTTAAATTTTAAGACTCTTCCGCTTTGGCCTTACTCAACAGAACCGGAGGTTGCCGCCTGCTGCAAACACATGCACAATGGACAGTTTTGTCCATTCATTTGAAACAACAGCTAAACGAGTCACATGTATCTCGGCCAATACTTTTGTTTTTATTTTATTTTATTTTATTTTTCTAAAGATAAATAAAGCTTAATCAGGGGGGATCAATGAGCAAGAAAACAAACTGCATCTATCAGTCCACCATAGGCAAGACTTGACCAATCAGATTTCACTATGTACATTCTTAGTCGGGGACTCCCCTATCAACATAAGAACTAAACTTCATACAAAAAGACTCAAATATACATAGTGGAAATCCCTCTCTACTGCAGTTGGTTGAACTCTTCCTTTGATCCTCTTGTGACCCCTCTCATTTGGCGTATGACCCAATAGTGGGTCCCGAGCCCGAGGTTGGGAGACCTGGGAGAACAGCATAGGACAGCAGAACAAACAACACAAAATAGTATTTGTCTGTCAGACGTTCCTTTAAGTCTTTGTGTTTTTTCTTGTGAGTTAGCGAATAATTTCCCCTCTAAAAATGACCGATATTAAACAAAGGAAAGAAAATGACACTGTGGTTGAACTGGTTATAACTAGTGAACGTATGCAACCAGTGAACGTATGCAACCAGTGAACATATGCAACCTGTGAACGTATGCAACCAGTGAACATATGCAACCTGTGAACGTATGCAACCAGTGAACGTATGCAACCAGTGACAAGGGATCACAAGTTGCTTTGTTTCACGAGTCACAAGCTAAAACGGTTGGGACCCTCTGCAGTTTAACTAAATACTTTAATCTACTGTACACTTAGTTGTTAGTGAAATAGTAAACTGGCAACTTAGTGCATACCGGTCCTTATGCTTGTTACACACTGTATACTTAAAGACAATACGACTGTCACCTTTTTCTCATTGGACGTACAGAAATGTGCTGTATGGTGGGTCAAAATTAAAATATAGATATCAAGAACAGATTCTAACACAGTCTCTCTGGTTGTTTCAGGGTGGATCACTGGAACAATGAAAAAGAGCGCCTCGTCATCATCGCAGACAACTCTCTCCTGGTCTTCAAGTACGACTTTGTCATGTTCAACTGTGACCAAATCCAGAGGATCCCACTAAACATTATAGACCGCATCTCCCACGGCCAGTTCAGCTTCCCAAAGCACTCCCTGCTTCAGTAAGTCCTCTCATTAGTCCTTCAGCAGTGACCTTATACCTACTATCCATGAAAAGCTGCAGCTTTAACCTCATTTTTCTTTTAATTTGTGGTGGGAAATGATAACCAGGAAACTCCTGACTCTTTAACTTCATAGAGACACATGCATTGTGTGTATAGAGAAAGCCTTGGATCTCTGGTGTCCTGTCTGAAGTGTTTCGTCGCTACACACACTTGGAGAATTACAAATATTAGCCCTGATGATCTGCTCCGTGCTCTTATTTGCTTCAGGAAAGTAAAAATCCCTTTTAGCACACGATAACCATTGAGCTTTAACACCAAACATGCCTAGTTTCCTAGTATGTTATTGTTTCATACCTTTCTTCTCAAGTCATGTGTCACACAATGCTTTCTCAAGCTCTGTGAACATTTTTAGAGGATGTAATGAAGAATGTAACAGGAATGTAACATGCAGCCTTCTTTGGGGGGATTTCAAAGGTTGAAGTATGCATGATTTACTTGAAAGCATGGACAGTGATCGGGGTTGTCAGTGAGAGCAGTGACACGGCGCTGAGGGCGGCATCAGAAGGCCGTGAAGGGGGATTCGTGCAGAGGATCGGCGCCGGGAGGGCAACCGGGGACACGCGGAACGGCCTGAAACAGGCGAGGCAGCGAGACAAGCTGAGAGTTTTTATTTTTTCAGGAGGGGTAAGGAGTGCAAAGCTGTCACTTGGAGCTGTCGCTTAACTGATTAGTGGCAAAATTAATGTAGTCCTTTCATCCAAACCTTTTAAAGACGGCTCAGGGGATACCAAACCAACTAAAACTAATTTGATGAATAAAACGTAATGCGCTGTGAAGAGCTTAGAAGAACGCGGCCTGTATTGGAGGCTTTATCTCCGCACATTACGCTGAATTATACATAAAGCGCTCGTGAAAGCCACCCGGGAGTCCAACAGCAAAGAGACGGATTGGAATGAGAGAGACTCGACCCTCAAACACTTCCCCTCTCTTGTCTTCATCTTCACCACTTCCTCCCTGTCTTCTTCTCTGCCTCTCCCTCAGGAAGTGTCTTCTTTTGTTCGTCTAGGTCATTCCGTCTTATTTTTGGCAGAAAATTGATCTACAGTAAAGTTCATGTGTATATGAGAATGAATCCTCCCCACTGCTCTGATGGAACAGGAAATTTTATTTCCACATCACAAAAATCAATGTGAGAAAAGTAGGAAAAGTCAGGCTTTGAAGATGTTTCGGCTGCTATGTTTAATGTTGCTTTCCTTTTTCGGGTACACTTCATTTTAAGAAGGGATGCACTAATCAGATCAGATATCAGATATCGGGCTGATACTGACTCGAATAGCTGGGGGTGACAGCGGGGTTGATCTATTCAATTCCATTCTGTGTGTATAAACTATAGACATTCTATACTGGTATTATAATTCCTGTTTAGGTTTTGACTGATTTGTCAGTGCATTTTAAAGATTCCCTGATCACAAGTAAGAAGAAAAAAAGATGGTGGTGACCTGAAAAGTACCAGAACCTGTCGCCATGTTGGTTTTTCGCAACCAATGAATGGAGGTTACCGTATTTGGAATGACATAGAGACTCTGTATATCTGTCAATCATAGTAAGCCCGCCCTAAAGCTTTATGGTCTACTTGACTTAAGACACACTTCCGCATCGGCTTCACTCGGCAGAACCGGAGGTTGCCGCCTAGTGACACCTCTCAGGCACAGTTAGTTATGTGATCCATTTTGATATAATAGTATTGATTGTTGCCCAGAAGTGATATTAAGCTTCTCATCTGACTCAGCAAGAAATTGTATAAGCACATATCCCGAAATGTTGAATTTATCCTCTAAGCTGGGCTCTTGGGCTTGAGTTCTGTTGTACAGGATACGTCTATGGATGTGGTTCCCTTTGTGTTCAGTGGTCTGATTGACGTTGGAGGTAAAAGACTCAACAGGCCGCACTTTGGACCTTTCAGACCTTTTCACTTTGATGTACCAAAACGCTCAGACAGTAATGGAATTATCCATTTTTTCCCCAAAATAAAATCGCTCGCTGAACGCAAATAAAAGCTCCATATGCTGCTGTAAATAATCAGTACATCCGCACGATTCGGCTGCTCTTTCAGCCGTCGTGGTGATGACGCTTGGCTGCTACTCCTGAGCTGTTACCGAGGTATTATTGTTCTTCAAGTGGGCGAGGAAACAAGACATCTGCAGCTGGCAGCTGTCATCTGACCACTCGATGTCAGTGTGCGCCCATGGTAGAGACGTTTTCCAAGCAGCAGCACGCCACGTCACAGTTCTTCATGTGTCATCGATGACACATGAAGAACTGCTAGTGTGAAATGGTAATATTTCATAAAAGAATTAGTTGAGACAGAGCACTTTCATGAACGTTTGACCCCTTTGTGTTCCCAGGCCACCAGCCTGAGAACAAAGAACATCTAACTCCGTCTGTGGAGCGTGTTATTTGGCGTCTGTGCTCCATCAGCCTCCCTGAAACGTCCATGATGCCAATAGATACCGTTGAGGGAGCGTCGGTATTTTTAGTGCTGAAGATCTTTTGTTTTCATCGCGTAATCTCCAGGTGCACCCATGACGAAGAAAGCACAGAATATTCTGCATCTATGGGGAGAGATTGTGTTTAACGTGCCTTCTTTCCAAACTGTCTAGACAAACTAATTACCCAGCACATTATCTGTGTTTTATTATTTTATTCCTGTCTGAAAGAGTTGGGTGTGGAGGTTTAAAGAAGCCCCACTGGATGTTGCTTCAGTAACTGTTGTAGGGAATATATATAAATATATATTTATTGGAAATGGTCCCAGCACTGCTCTTCTCTGTTTATTAGTTTTCTTTTCTCTGTATTAAGGTTTCAGAGGGAATGATACCTTATTTAGCCCCCGCCTTCAACTTATTAAGAACTGTTTTATTAACTCGAATTCTTTCCTCACATTGCTGACTCAGGTTGGCTTATTATACATTTTTACCGTTGTTTTGATCAATAGGGTGGGGAATCTGTAGTTTGAGACAGACTTTCCTCCTCTCGTTCTGCACAAACCAAAGCAGCTCACACGTTCAGACAGCAGAGGGCAGTCAGTACATAGTAGATATCATTCGTCAGCATTATGCACCTCATCAGAAGAGGATTTAATCAGAGCCACAACTGTGAAACGCTGACATGTGGAGCAAAGTAAGAGGGATGCACACACACCACCAGTTCTCCTTAAATGAGGACTCCTCATCCAGATCAAACTACACACACAGTGTTCTGGTGAGGAGTCGGTGAGGATAAACTTTTAGGGGGTCAACCTTGAGGGGCGACGTCGCTGGAGCAATCACATCAATAGATGCGTCTCAAAAATAGGAAGAGGAGTGTTTGTCCTACGTCTGACTCCACGTTTGAGCTCACAGGTTGTACAAACCGTGGTACTGGCTCATCTCCATTACTGCTCGATAATCTGCCGCAAAAAAAAGCGTTAATAAGATTCCGAAGGCAAAGTCCCGCCCCTTCCGGTAGATCTATATATATATACTGATAGATGAGGAACTTTAAATGTGTTTGCTTAATAGCTGAAAATAAAAGTTAAGCTTATTTGACGATTAGGCAGCTTCTTCATCATCAGCACCGAGGATGAAGTTTCACACTCCCTGCTTCCTTCAATGACTTGATTCCGTGAAATTCACCTCAACTGCACTTTCATAAATAGGACGTCCACGGCATAAATTGCAGAAAAAAAATGCAAATACACACATTAGAATTTTCACCAACAGGCGTATAATGTTTTTTGGGCTCGCTGCTCTAAATTCAAACACCGTGGAGCGTTTTTTCAGCTCGTGGACTCTGCTGTTTGGGGTGGAAACGTGTTTGCCAACAGCCCGCAGCTATGATATCACAGCTTTTTGCATCATGACATCCGCAGTAACGTGGCTGTATGTTTTAGGCTTCGGAGCGTTGCACGAGCAGCTTCATCATGAATAATGTAAATGTCTTTTCAAGGGCCGAATATTGTAGGGACGTTGTGTATAACAAGTGAGCTTCTCTTTGTTTGTTTTCTAGTCATCAGTCCACCCCCTTGTTTCTCCCTCTGTAGTCCTTTCACATGTTGGATGGATACGCGTATGGATGGCTGACAAACCATGCAGGCTCCACTGAGCGATAGGACCCCATTTATTCGCTCTGAGACGGTGTGGGACAACTGGAGCTGGGTTTGATGTTTACATCTTGTGTGTTGATTTATGAGTCCCAAGCGCTTGAAAAATCCCAGGGAGGAATCTCTCGTCACTTGCCCTTAAGCTCAGAACACAGCGTTGCTCTCATGCACGTGTGCGTTTCGTGTGAACAGTGTGGATTGAGTGGGAGGTTAGTAGGAGCTGCTTTTCCTCAGTTTGACCCTCTTTCTTGAGGTGTTTGTAAGTCCGTTTTTTGGCAATTTATTTTCGATATGAACCTCGTCTCCTTGAGAAACTCACGAATGACGTAACGAAGTCTGCTTCCATCCTGTCTGTGTTTCGCCAAAGCGTTTTAATGTTCCCATTTATACTTTAATGTTTTAATAGTTTTCTCCCTGCACAACATTTGCTCTGGAGGAGGCACAGCATGTTTAGCAGCAGTAGTCATTTGGAAAGTACTTGTGTAAACAGGGCTAGGAGATTAACAGCTACACCACTATTGTTTAGCCTCAAGTGTTTCATTCTGTTGACAGGAAGTGCTCTCGTTCAAAGTATGTGGTCAAAAGGTGTGACGGATCATTAAAGAAATCAGAACACCGTTGGGGAAATCGGCCGCACGCTGATTTATTTATCTTCCGTCTTACTTTTGGATGCAAACCAGCGGGTTCATTATAGGTAAGACTTTGCAGAGGAACACTTTTCTATCCCACAGTGAAAGCTGTTCAGATCAGATTCACAAAAACACCAAAACATTCTGCTTGATTGCCGTAACAAGCTTCCCTTGATGAGCCCTGTTTGCACAATTCTTATACAGCTTTTAAGAGGTTACAAAGGCACACACATTCGTGGGTTTGGTGTCAGACCTACAAAAATATAATATTTTTTAGTGTTTCAGTGAGCATGCAGCCGGCAAATGACTCGCATTACATAACACATGGCGCAAATGTTTTAACAATAGCAGAATGTCGAAATGATTTGTTATCCAATTATCTGACAACTGTTTTCTTCATTAATCAATTCATCTTTTGGTCTCTATAATATCAGAAAATAGTGAAAGTGCACCCAAGGTGACCAAGCCAGCAATTCAACTTTGATTTATCCCAAAAGTTATAGTAAAGTAAATTATTGGGATAATAAAACCTAACTTTTACTAAATAATATACAATAAATATGCTCCTTAAAACACACACACACACACACACACACACACACACACACACACACACACACACACTAATGCTATGTTCACACTACTAGGGACAAAAGCAAGCGCTGCCAGATACATTGTCGCAGAATGTTGCTCAAGCGCTCGTTGGCGTAGTTTTGTCGTTAAATTTCACCGGGAACGGAACAGATTCAAACAAAAACATACGCTTCATTGTAGCGTAGGAAAAAAGAAGACCAGCTCAACTTAAGACCCTCTCTGATGGAGTCAGCATGTTGGATGCGTTTCCATTTACACACCCTACAAACTTGCACCCGCCTTCTTCTCACACGAGAAAATGATTCCGCTAATGTCGGGCGCTTTTTATCGGGGGTTTCGGGGGCTGCCGCCGTCTTGTGCATGCAGTGCCACACACTTCTCCCACTCAGCTGCCGGAATAGTTTAGTTGTGCTGCTGTTTTTAGTTGCCACAGACTTTAGACAAACTTTACAGCAGTTTGCTCGAGGTCGGACAATAAAGAAACCTCTTGCGGCGCTTCTATGAACTATGGGAGCTCAGGGAAGGGGCTGTGCTGTTCTGTGCTACTTTAAGATAAAGCAAAAATCGTCATACTTTTCAAACACATTGTCAAACATCGATTTATCGCACAGCTCTAACTGGCTGGTAAAAAGAGATGCAGAGGAGGGTGTCTTGAACTCACTATGACCTTGAACCTTTTGAACAGTAACAAAGATACTGTATTATTGGAATGACTGCTCGCCCGAAACATCGCTGCGCTCCGGCGTCCAGTGTGAACCCAGCTTCACGAGGAACCCGTGATATTTTCTAGTAAGCGAAGCTTCGCTTCTTCCTCCACTGGGATCTTATTCAACAAATAGATAATTCAAAATTAAATAAATAAATTAGTCTTGCCAAATACTGGGTTTAAACAGAATAACATGTAATAAATAAATAAAAGAAGCAGCGCAGCATTGGAATGTAGATATACGTAACTGAACTCTCTTGCGTTCCGGCAATAGTGGAAATATAAACTGCAGTCCGCTTTGTATTTTAGCATTACTTTTCCTACATGAAATAATTCTATGCCACATAATTGTCACTTATAAATAAAGCATTTATATTTACTTATTTTTTGTGCATAACTCAATGGAAAACAAAACAAGAGCTTGTTGAGTATGTTGAGTAATGTCATTGATCTGGTGACAACATGAACTGAGGAATCTGATGTTATTTTTCACCTGTTTGAGTCATATGTGTCACTGACAGAGAGAGACTCTTTGACCTTTGTGTTCCACTGTGTGTTGATGTGTCCAGGAGGGAGGGGGAGGGGCTGCGAGTCTTCTGGGACCGGCTGAGGGAGCCCTCCTTTACCTCCAGGTGGAACCCCTTCGCCACTGACCTCCCCTGCATCACCCTCACCGACCACCCTGTGAGGAGCATCAGCGACACGTTCGCTTCCCTCTGCGACGTGAGTTGATCAGTCGATGGGAACAGTATGGAATTGTTGAAAGGCTCAGTTCACCAAAATCACAGAAGTTTCCAACTTTTCCAACTATTGGTGTGGAGCCATGCAAATTGTTGTGACTTTATGTGCTGGAAATTCATTTGTGGTGCTCGAAGCATTTTAAAAAAACAACAAAACATCTGAAAAATGTATCTTTAGGACCAATATCCTGGTTTCTATTTCCAGTGAAAGTTTGAGAGTCACATATTTCAAAACATCTCACGTCACAGATACAACTTAAACCATGGACCGGCTGCAGGACTCTGTATCACTATGAGACAGTTTGTAATTTAGGGTGAGAGGACACTTGAAAGGAGACGCTTAACTATTATCACTTGAGCAAAACAACAGCGTGGTGAGATTCATCATGTGGTCGAATGAGTCATCACACAGACACATCATAGACTGTCTAGAAGAAGTGGACGTAGTCATCGTGACGTCACCCGCTGGTTTTGTTCACTACGGTTTTGAAGAGTTTGGCATTTGGACTGTCGCCATCTTGGTTTTGGACCGTCGCCATCTTGGTGCTAAACGCTGAATGAGACATTTTTAGGTGACAAAAAAAAGGTTACAATTAACTTTCATGAAGTGAAAACACAGTGAAAGGGTTAAAGTTGTAAGATGAAAACACGGTCAAGTCCCAGACCGGACAACGTCGTAGTAGCGACCTGTCAATCACAAGGTAGCCCCGCCCTAAAGCATACCCTGCTTTATTGTCTATTTGACTCTAAATGGACCATAATTTACTAAATGAACAATGATCCCTGTTAGTGACTCACATGTAGTGAAACAATTCCTCCTGAAATCCTCTGTCACAATTCTGCCCTCCATCACACATGAATCTAATTCTGCTCTTAGAAAGCTGTGCTCTTAAACATTGACTTGCAGGCTGAGCACTCAATTTAGTTTTGTGCTCTCTCAAATGTTTTGGCATCAATACACTTCCCTAAGTTACTTTGAAACAAAGTTAATGATCTAATGCAATTAGTGCTTGACACGATCGCTTATGTTGTACATGACAAAAAAAGATTAAAACCTCATCACGGGCGGGCCGTCAGTGTTAAGTGTAGATTTGTGTTATGTACACAACTGCTCTGTAACGATGAGTATTAATGTGATATCTCATTAGAAAGCTACGGTTCTTGTAATTCGATTTATGCAAACCATTTCAAGATACAATAACAACAGCAGGTACAGTTAACGTCTCTGTCAAACAAGCACTCCAAAAATAGCCGATAAAATATTGCCATGACTCACCGATTATGATTCATAACGTCCCCCTTGTGCATGCTAGTCCAGCAAAAACGGTCTTGCTAGGTGGCTAAGGGTCCACTCGATCGAATCCAGTAAAAGATTTAGTCCAAAACACATTAGTACGTCCATAAAGACCCACGGGGGGCTGTTGCATCATTTCAAATTAGCCAGCAGATATGATAACTCGCGATCATATTTCGGGCATAATTTCACTTTTCATGTCAACAGAGCGGAGATTTTCATCGCAAAATGGAGGCTGCATTCCGCCGGTTAGATTGACACCTCATTTGACCCAATAGGAGCTTCTATAGCCCGGTCACATTCTGGAACAGCCAACGAGAGTCCGCTTTGAAAGACAATGCCCGCCTCTCTTCTTTGGGTAACGCTCGAGCCAATTGGAAACAGATCCTGTTCAAACTCAGGCTCCATATAGCCAATGAAATTACGAAGACAAGGACATGCAGATTTATCAGATGGCCCTCTGGGAAAGTTTTCAAAACTGAAATTGTAAACCGTGACTCAGGTAACTGAGACAGATTATCAAGAGCAAAGTCTGGTTCATGAGAATTTCCAAGAATCTGTGAAAGTTGACAATGGTTAAATATGATATAGTTAACCATACATCAACATAAATAAACTATAGTTCGAATTTCGGACACCTAGTATATGCATTTTGATGTGGTGACACGAGCCTCCAAATGTGTTTTTACGTGCTGCACTCTTAGTAAACCACATGTAAAATATTAATTTTCTGTCGTATTGTTATCAAATTCTAACTTCTACCAGGTGTCATGACTCCATCCTGTCGTAGGACTGTGTTTTCCGGGTCATAAGTCCCAGCCATAGATAACTGCTGCCATCTGTTGGCCAAAACAAATCCAGGCGTAAATAAAAATCTTCTTTTTCAATGTGTGGTAAACTCCATAGCTCAATGCCAGTAGCACTTACAGTGATTCTGACTGTTTGTGAAGAAACTTCAGAGTGTTACTGTTCAATAGAGACTAAAACCATACATGTACTCCCAATGGTTCAATAAGAGCTGTCAGTTTACTTTGGGTACGCGTTGGATAGGCGTTTTAGGCAAATTTTACAGGAGTGATAAGAGGTTCTCCCTCTGAATAAGGCTTTTGTGACCTCATGTACACCACATCCTGACCAAGGCGAGAGAGCTGCAAACAGGAAATAAATGTGTTATGTTCCTGATCCTCCCACCCTCTTGTCAACATCCACAGATCCAGAACTTTCAAGAGCGGCTCAAGGAGGCGGCGCAGAAAGCACACGCCATGAAGCCGTTTCCCGGGAAGGCCAACGGCGTCCTGGTCCTGAAGCAGCAGATCCACATCGAGGCCTACGTGGGCCTCATGTCTTTCCTCGGGAACCAGAACAAACTGGGATACTGCATGGCTCGAGGAAACCTCGGCTTCTAACATCTTCTGCTTTTCATATAATAGTTTTGTTGTCGTTCAAATAGTTGAAAAAGATTATTACGCCTTGAATTCATATTTGTATGTTCGTTCAGTCAAATTGTTTCAGGATTGACCAAAGACGTTTCCATATTCGGGTTTGCTTTAGTGTCGCGTTGAAGCCTGGATTCTCAGGATGTTCTGTGTGAGGTTTAAACAACTGTGTGATCTCCCCCTTCTGCTTATTACCAGTGTGAAACATCCGCATTTCAACACCGCTCCGCACTGGATGACGGATCCCCGCGCTGCTCTCAGGGAGCTTTGTATTTGCTCCTCAGCGGTATGGTAATTCAACTGTGTTTGCAACGGGACTCCTTTCTTCCTCCCCCGGTGTGTCTGTTAAAAAGCTCATTCCTATGCCGTTCAGCCCCTCAGAGATTCACCGGAGCAAGGGGGCCCATTTGTCACTTTATAGTTTCATCATCCGCTGTGTATTTTTTACAGTGCATACAGTGTCAGAGTTTCCCCTTGATTTGTGTGTTTTCTGTATGTCGCTGCACCTGGTTTGGTGTCACAGTACGCATCTTGTTCTCTTTTCCTTTGTGGTGGTATAAAATATGCAGATTTTAACTTGTAATCCTATTACTGTAACTCATTAATAAATATTGCTTTACTTCCCAACACTGAAGGAGTGAAGATCAAACAGTGATCCTGATGTCAATGAGACAAATTGAATCACTACAAGTGTTCGTACAATTATAATTAGCTGCTGGGTTAGAAGTCTCTTTCCCAATGCAAGTCTGTGGGAAAAAGTCTTTTTCAGACCCCATGACACCACGAGACGGACCCGGTAATTGAAATTCCACCGTTTGACCACGATGCCAAATTTGCTTCAAATCCCTGCCCTCTTCCTGGAGGCTTGAAGTAGTCAGGTGATGGTTTATTACTACAAATGGCCTCTTTTACATTACAGTCATTTCATTTTTTATTTTTATTTTTATATTAGTGCTGCTTTAAGTTATTGATTAAAAGGTAATTTGATTTTACCACATAACAGCATGAGGTTTTACAGTGTAGTGAAGCATGAGAGTGACATTAAGCTTTAGAAATGAAGAGTTCTAGGCCTATTGGCAATTCTACAATGCGGACAGTCGAATGACATTGATGACAATATGCAATATTGATTATTAAACTACTTTAACTACAGTAAAGTAGTGTACTCTGAGGGTGTGTTGCATTTTGTTTATGAATCCGAGTGATTAAACTGTCTTTTCGTCTACACTCACAACACAGTACAGAATGTATAGGCCATATCCTGTAACAGTTCTGAGCCGAACAGAGACTCAAACACAGAAAAGGAAATCTTAACCGAAGAGCCAGGCAGGTATACACGGAAGGTCAGTCCAAATATCCAAAATCTGTCACGGGGTCGTGTGGTGGACCCAAACGCAGACATGACCAGATTGCAGAGTGAAAACAGGTTTTAATGAAACATGAACACAAAGGAAACTTAACAGGGAATCCAAGGGCGTGAGGCTGAGGCAGGCAGGCAGCCATATCATTGTGTTAAATCAACAAAAGTAATAAAAAACTCCCAAACTTTTGCCTTGAGCTCATTTGAATAAAAATGAGACTTGAGTTCACCATGATTCCTCTCGTTACTTTGTCCAAATGAAAGTAAAAAATATTTGTTTTATATCATCTGTTACAAAAACACCCTGCATCAAATATGTGAATATATTTTCCAGTGTGAAACATTTTAGCCGATACAAATACTGTGACACCTGCAGAGGATTGAGTGTCTAAGAAGCTTCATGTTAACCCAACATCACTGAGGGTGAAGGATCTCACAGAACACTGGATCACGTTACATTTAGTCCATTTTATTGAACTTAACACCAAACCAAAGTGATTATGAAGGTAGTGCAGAGGATGCACACAGCGACGGCTTCACAGGTGAGTTGGGGACGCTCCTCGTCCTCTTGACTGGGGCTGTCGTCTTCTCCTAAGTGATGACGCACTGGTTTGGGGTCTGGAAGCAGGTTTGGTGCAGAAGTGCGTTCAGCGGACTGCTGTGGTGCTGCAGCTTCCTGAGATGTTTGGCTGGTTGACATCGACCCTCAGGTGTCTCAGGAAAAGACACAGGAAGAGTCCTGCCCTGGAAGCAATGAATATTTATTATGGATATGACTAAATACTGTAGCTAATACCATGTTGATGATGTGTTGATAATAATAAATACCTTCTGATGTACAGGATGTAATGTTAACTTTAGCTCATCACAACTTGATGACAGTATTTGTAGTGTAAATAGGAGTCTTACCTTCTCTGCTGTTGAGCTCGTCCTCCTCGTCCTCTTGACTGCTGGGGGAGGTAAGGTGTCAGTGGGGCTGGTGGTTTAGGGATCCGTCCCTTCTGATGGGGTCTGGAAGAAGGCTTGGGGCTCAAAGGTGGACTGTCGTGGTGCTGCAGCTTCCTGTTGATGATCGATTGGTTGACATCCTGTCCTGACATCAGAAACAAGTGGCAGATCATGTAATGTTGAATGCAGCTTAATGAAGGGCTCACTCACTTTGTTGACTGAAACACCACACGATCTCCATCTTGTCCTGTCTTCATTCGTCTGGTCTGGTCGGGCGTGAGCGTTTCTTCTTCGTCCTCATGGAAACTCTGGATGTCCTGCGGGAACGTTGAGTCTCGGTCTTCCACGTTGTCGAGAAACACAACAAATAATGAATAAATGTAAAAAAAAAGACATTCAAGACTTGATGTTATCCATGATTTCCCTACCTGTGTCTCAAGTCGTCACCTCGGTAAAAAAAAAAAAATATGCTTCGTTTGTTTGTTTCTTACATGAATGAATGGCTGAGACTTGTATTTAAGAGTTTTATATCGTTTGCATCTTTCAATAAATATTGATATGTTCTTGATCACTTTGTGTCTATTTGCCTTTTCTGTTGAAAAATTATGGGTTTTGAGGCAGTGATGGCCTTTCAATGTCATTTATAAATGCTTTGTAAGGCATAAATAGTCCTCACTTTAAATGAGGTCACACAAAATACTTTACTAACGTCTAGTAACTACCTTAATTAATCATGAATTAATCGTGAATTAATCATGAATTAATCGTGAATTGCAGTATTAATACGCGTTTATAAAGCATATATTAACATAGTCCCTAACCATAAATCATTATATATATATATATATATATATATATATATATATATATATATATATATATAAATGGATGAATAATGTACATTTAAAGATGTTCTTAATCATTTACTTACACTTTATAAATGATCGTATTAATCATCTACAACTCCTTAATAATTGGTTTGTAATATATATAAAAAAACATAAAATTTGGATTTTCCACAAAACGTGGTGTTTGTTGTCAAATCTAAGAGCCAATCAGATCTTTGATCTGGCGACAGCCAGGCGTTTCCCATCATACCCTGGGTCATGCAGTGGAGAGCAACTGCAGCGCCTGGCTCTAAAAACTGCGGCTGCCTCGATCTCAAGAGGTTATCGTTCAACACATGTGCATGACGTCAGAGGAAGGCTCAAGTCGGACACAAATCTAACCGGAATGCGTTGTGCGCCGATCGCCGGTGATCGGTTCTGCGCAGGACTGGCTCATCTCGAACGAGCCTAATAACTTGAGCGTGCCCCGCTGGGAGGTTCACGGTGCTGATTAGCACTGTTGGCATGTGGCGGTTAAAACACTGTTAGCTATGTCAGCACTTTTGCCATGCTAGGCGCCGTTGAGAGGCAATTGAAATTCTCCCACTCTTGGATCTTGCTCTTTTTGAAAAGTCCCGTAGTGAGTTATCCTTACTCTCTGGCGGATCGTTCAGTCTCGTTCTGGAAACAAATAGCACGATATGTATAAAAACGGTACCAAGTTAGCAATTAACAAATTAGCTTGTTAACCTGAGGCCATGTTGGAGAGATGGTGGTCTTGTTGCAGGTCCAGGTCACATCGGAAGTCGACATGTCTAGCTTGATTGTGATGCGAGATGATTTCCCCACTTCCCCGAAGAGGCTTAAAAATTGCCCATCAGTGCTCGTGACCCTGGATGACCCCGGCTAACAACCAGAGCTGCTTGGGGCGAGTAACATAAAACGAATTCTGCGAGGCACTCTTGCAATGCCGGTGTGGCGCGCAGTCTTCTCATCTCTCTGAGATGCCTTCAAAGCCCCCGAATAGATATATATACAGTATATGCTAGCTTTGATACCAGGCTTCTTTTCACAGGTCGTGCAACTCCCAAGTCGCCATTTTCATTTTTCCGACATCTGTGTTGCTTGCTTGTTTGGTAAACATGTTACACCTGTCATGAGAAATGCTGCTCGCTAACGGTCCAAGTCGAATCGCATTTATTTTACTCCGGGGCTCTCTCCACTTTTTCTCGCCTCCCCCTAGTTTTTCCATCTGTTGCCGTTGCAGTTTAAGTGTGAAGGAGTGAATGTGTGAAGAAAAGCGCGAGTGTGTTTGTTCACGCATGCGCTGTGTGTGGATGTGTCGGCATGCACGAATCAACTGCTAAACCACAAAAAAAGCTTTATTTCCCTTACTGAGCTTTGCTCTAGTGGTAAACAAAGTACTCAGATCCTTTACTTAAGTAAAAGTAGCAATACTGCTGTGTAAAAATACTCAAAGGTCTACTTATTATTATTATTATTATTATTATTATTATTATTACATATTTTAGTATTGTTTTAACATTACTGGAGCATAATGTTGTAGCTTGTTGAGGTAGTGCAGTAACTACGATATTGCCGCTTTAATTTAGTGGTGCAGAGGTTTAAAGTTTTAACCTTCTGGTGACTACAGCCCCCTAGCCCTATTTTTAGCCCTCTGCGCGAAAATTGCATACCCATACGCAAGTGAGTCTCCAGCTCTAACTACAAGGTCTATTTTAATAATTTTGATGCTAGAATACTGGTAACACTTGTGAGATGTGTTGAATTGTGTAAATATTTTGTATATGTTACTGGTTAATATAGTTAAATAAGACATTACACAGCTGAAATTGAAAATATTCAGCTTCGCCTGGAAAACAATGCACTTTCATTGATAAAAGGTTATTGAAATAATGCAGCTAGCTCCCTAAAACTTTCCCAAGTCATAGCATAACTGATCAGTAGTTATTAAAAAAAGGTTAAAGTCGAATAAAGTGGAATAAAGTGAATAATAAGAGGTTTTAGTACAAAGCGGTCAGGCGAGGTCATCATTTTCGAACCAGCTGTTGCAGCTCTTACATTGTACTTTTATACACTATATAACTATATATTTCACTTTCTTTATCACTCATATGATTCAATACATCCAAATACAGATAATAGGAATCATATTCATATTCATAACATTATCAGAGCCAGTTTTGGCTGTCATCTGTAGGATTTTCTCATTTCATGTGTGTGTATGTGGCTGCATGGCAGCCTATCCTCGGTCGATTTAAAAAAACAACCCCTAGTTCGACGCGTCATAGTCTTAGGAAGACCTGTGTCGAGTTTGGTGGCGATCGGCAAAATTTTCATACAATAAAGTTGCCAGAAGTGACGCGTGTACCCCGGCGGAAATTTCCGGTCGCAGGCAGTCTGACCACTCGCCCAAGCCTGCTTGACCGCTCTTATTCTGGAAACAAGTCGGAAGTCAACAGTATGCAGTTGGCAACAATGACTACAGCTTTGGAACGGAAATTCTGCGGTGTTATTATCCATATTTTTCATAAAACTTGGGCGCATACCTACGATTTTTTTCGGCGGAGTTCAGCATGAAGGTACGTTTGATCACTCACAACTGTTTAGTGCTTATACGGATCGTAAAACAGAAGTTAGTTACGGGTTCCGCCACGTGTGCTAATGCTATTACATGCTTTGCATGACTTGGTAGCTGTTAGCATGAGGGTACAAACATTGATTTGAGGTACTCATAACGCCGATTTCTGGCCCGGATTTGGTGCTTTTATGCCACGATATATTTCTGCTTATGTGAGTAGCCTATAGTTGTGTTGGGAGTGTGTCAGAAGTGACTTATATGATGTTGTTGCCCATACGTTGCTCTTTCATCCAAAAAAAAAAGTAGCCACGTACATGCTACTGGCTAATAATCATGCTATTTTCCGCATTTGATTTTGAGGGGTTCTGAGCCCGAGAGCCCCCAAATGGGGGCCGCTCGTCACCAGATAGTAGCAGAACATGGAAATACTCCAGTACAAGTACCTCAAAATTGTACATAACTACAGTAGGCTACTTGAGTAAATGTACTTATCTAACATTCCGCTGCACGTGCTGTATTGAAATTGATGAATTATATTTCACACACAGCATGTTTGCATGTCTTATGTCTATGTCATCTCATTTAGCTCTGAAGTGTGGCAGGATATGAATCTTCACAAACATGCTTATAGACCCTCACGAGTAACGCTCCCAACGGACCGTCTTTGCATATAACTATCCGTTCCTTAACATCAGAACATCAAACAGAAGACAACAGAAAAAAGCCACCCAACAATTTGTTCCAACTGTGAAAGAAATCTCACGAGCAGGTTAACTGGAGACCAGAGAAGCGGCAGGAGACCTCTTGATGTCTAAAGCTAAAGATTTATTGGAGCTTGATTGAGGAGAATGGAGATAAAGCAAATACAAGTGAATTACAAGTTACAGTCGCTGTGTAATGCCAACCCCTGGGGAGTGTTTAACTTACAAGATCAGAAAGTAGCACATGTTGTCCTCCAATCTATATGTACCGATCTACGGAGGTGTGAAGATGCTTTTGGATTTGTAGATGTGTAGATATTTCGGGTCACATGCAGCTCTTTGTGACAGGGAGACAGTCGATAGTGAACATCTGAGACACAGTGCAGCTTGTCGAATATGTGGCTGTATGTGCGTCTGTTCTGCATGCCTCTGGTGTGTGTTTGTGTAACTTTAATTAATTTCCAGTGACAACGTAAAAGCAATATGGCAGATATGTTTCTTCTTCCTAATGTTTACAAAATGATGTATTTTCTTAACTAGCGCTAGCTTGCTTGTTTCATTATTAACTCATAGCTAAATGAACCGACACATCCAATGAATGCAATTCATATCTGCTATCGTGCCATAGCTAACAGTTAACTCTCATTTACAGATTTGTTTTAATGCATGACATTACAGTGTCAAGTTTTTGTTTCTTTACTCAACTCCCGGGTCTAATTTGTTATGTTATTTAGCCCGTCAAAAGATTGTACATTTCATTCCTTTCACTATTTTTCACATGGATTAGTATATCGGTATTTTTTTTTTTTTTTATAGTCACAAGTAAGTATATACACCAACATGCTTGACATGTTTGAATATCAAGGAACAAAGCACGAAACAGTGTACATGTTCAGTTTCCAACACATCCGTTAACTTCGGTCCATAGTCCAAAGGACTACTTGTAATTTTAAATCTCCCCTTTCGTTATTTGACCAAGTACTTGATTCATTCTGTTCCTTTGTATAATCCAAAGCCATGAGGAAGTCAGCAAAACCTGTTCCCAGTTACCTGTGAAAGGGAGAAGGGTGGCTGGACATTAGTCCTACATAGATTTTTGCCTTGCCACATCTAAGAGTACAGACTCATCAGAGTCCAAGTGTTTAGTCCCTGCTTATTGCAGCACATGGCCCATCTGCTGTATTTTGCTGTGACTGTCAGGTGTATCAGCAGGGGCAAATTTGTGAATGAGTGCAGGGTAGGAATTTCATCAACTGTCTGGCAGTCTGATGTCTGATGTCATGCAGATGCAGCTGGTCCCCTCTCAACACTACTACGACCCAGAGTGACTGTCGTCATCTCTTCCTGTTGAGCTCTGTTAGCCAGTTCAGTATAATCTCTCCTAAAAGACACTCAGAGGAGCAGAAACACTTGGCTTTGTGTGGTAGTCCCTGAGGAAAATGGTGGCACTGAAAGCTTGGACAAGCAGTGACAGGAGACAGTAATTACTCGACAGAACATGGGGGAGACGAGGTGGCAGTAAAAGCTAAATTTAGGGTCAGCAAATATAATATCACAACCAGACATATCTTCAATATTTACTTCTAGTGCCCTGCTTGGTTAAAAACCAATCAGCCCTGGGTAGAGATACAAACAGCGAATAAACTGGGACACGTGGGGGACACCCTCTGGCTAGAATCTGAAGGAGCAGGCACAGCTCCTGTCGGTGTCAGCTCTGTGGCTTGACCCTGCAGAGAAAAAAAGACTTGATCTGTTAAACTATCTATGTATTGTCATGCTTTATTGAACTGTAAACAACATTTAGGCCTAATAAAAGCAGTTATCATTCCAAATAAAAATTCTAATTGCAACAGAACAAAATGAGACTTAAGTTAATAATTCACTCTTAGTCGTCTTTTTGTTTACCTCTGCAGTGGCCTCCGGTATGGGTCAAGGACTAGGTGAGAAGGTAGTAGATTAGGGAGCCTCAGTGTATCTAATGGCGTGTCTTTTTTACATTTTATTATACTGTATTGGTCCCGTTAAGGGGGAAATTTGTCTCTACAGTTGACCCATCCTTGTATAAAGGGAGCAGTGGGCTGCCGTGGGAGCCGTTAGGGATTCAGTGTCTTGCTCAGGGACACTTCGACACAGGACACGTCCCAGTCAAGGTTCGAACTGTCTTAACCCAGCGAGCCACGGTCGCCCCAATATACATCTCTTGTGTTGTTGCAGTCCTCCTCACTTTCACATCAGCATCAGACCAGGTGACAAATATCTTTTAGTGTTTATTTTCAAGGCCTTCTCTGTCAGCGCAGAGTAGACGGCTTTGTAAAAGAGACAGGGTCTGCAAGGAGAGGGGGTTCAGTGGCCCCTGGGAGCCGCGAGGTCCGTGGCGAACAGTGTTGTATAGCTCATGGCTACTTTCACTCTGGGCCTTTCCTGCTGAGTTGAATCCCCTCAGCAGACAAGTGCGAACCCCACCCACTGAGAAGTGTACAAATATTTACGCTTCATTATGAAACTGTTGCGAGCCTACCTAGTCTGGCGGGCCGGTGTATAGACATTCCATAAATCTCTGATGATTAAAGTGGCACCCACACCATGAACCCATCCAGATGGAGTTATTATCCTCACATGATTATGAAAACCTGTTCATTCAGGTCTGAAAAACAGAACATTTCTTATAAAGGTAGTCTTAGATGAGCTAAATAAGTAGTATCTTGGTGACATCACACTTCAGGCCCTTTTGTTTAAAGGTTTCTATTTTTCTGTGGTTCATTTTTCACTAAGTTTCATCTACAAACAGTGAAGCAACACATAAGTTCTGTCTCTGTCGTTCATTAAAGATGCTGTAAGTAACTGCAAAATGCCCTCGTTTGAGGTTTGACTATTGAGTCTTGATCCGTTAAGATCAACAGATCATTGGTTTTATGCCCTGACAACTGTCATTTACATTTTCTTTAAAGTGAGAGGTTACATGGTGTCAAGTGACTGCCATGTGTTTTTTGGGAATGCACCACACTAAGGCCTCATGGTGTTAATGGTCTTGCAGGTGAGGGAACTCCAGCTGTTGTTGTGAAGGGCCCTTCTGCCATCTAGTGGCTCTTCTTTCCATTTTGTCTTTAACAGTTTGTTCCACACTGGCCTGTGAAATAAGTTATTGTTATTACATTAAGACCGTGTGACCTGTAATGTGTGTCGGCTGTGTATTCATTTGATTGCAGCTGTGTGCAGCACTATTGCCCCTGGGGGACAATAATGTACATCTTATCTTAATGGCCCGAACCACCTCAGCTAAGGAGTCAGCTGAGGTGGTTCGGGCATCTAATTAGGATGCCTCCTGGACGCCTCCCACTGGAGGTTTATCAGGCACGTCCAACTGGGAAGAGACCCCGGGGAAGACCCAGAACACGCTGGAGGGATTATATCTCCCAGCTGGCCTGGGAACGCCTCGGGATCCCCCAGAATGAGCTGGAACATGTTGCCGGTGAGAGGGAAGTCTGGGTCAGCCTGCTTGGCCTGTTGCCACCGCGACCCGACCCCGGATAAGCGGAGGAAAATGGATGGATGGATGGATTATCTTAATGGCTCTTCTTTTAACTGCAGCGTCAAAAGCCATTCAAGCTCTAGATAGCAAAAAAACAAAAACCTGTAGAGGATACTGGCACAGTTAACAAAAGCATAATGATCAAACAGCCTGATAGTAAAATCCTAATGGATGATGATAGAATGATGCGTTTAGGAGACTTGAGAACTGCCGTTTTCCCCCACATTCTTTGAACAGTTAAGAGCTTTTACAAACTAATATCTGAATGATAAACAGTTAATGTATCGTGTTGTTTAGACATGTTTAATGCCCTAGCAACTGTCATTAACATTTTCACATTCTTCTTCAAATGAACAATGTGTAACATTTAGGGGGATTTATTGGCAGGTATTGAATTTAATATTCATAACTGTTTTAATCAGTGTATAACCCCCCAAAACTAAGAATCGTTATGTTTTCCTCAGCTTAGAAAAAGCAAAGAGCTGAGACAAAGCAGCCAGGAGGAGAGGGGACCGGAGGATGAATGACTGACACTATACAGATGCTCGTTTTCTTTCCACCGTTTCAGTGGATTTGAGTCAGAGGGATGATTTTTTTATTTCCTCCTCCACATCAGGCCATGGTTTGGGTATTGCCGACGGCTCGTTGTGGGTCGTGCTGAAGAAATAGCCAAATGGTGCTGCTGAAGTCTCTAAATGTGATAAAGGGCTCCGACTTCACAGAGCTAAAAAAGCTCACCCTTATTAATTACTATTTTCTCCAAGCAAAATGTTCCTATTAATTAAAATTTGGAGTTGTTCAGAGAGCAGTGGAGTGATATATTAACTTATTTTGATGTACATGTTGACATTTATGTTCTCTGTGGATATCACTTCTGATCAGGTGTGAATCTCTCAGTATTGATCCCTCACATTGTAAGCTGAGTGAATGGTAATTTATTTGAAGCTTTACTTTTTCCTGAATTTGTTTTATTATAACACAATCAATAATAATAGTTTATTTATATAGCACTTATTAAAACCAGAAATTACAAAGTGTATTCTCTTTTTTGCTAAAATAGTAAAAGTACTCATGTCACGGGTGTGGTGGAGGACTCAAGTGCAGACAAGACCAGAAGTAGAGTGAAGCAGGTATTTAATGAATGATGAGATCAAAACAGGAAACTTACAGAAACACAACAGGGAATCCACGGACGAGACAAGAGACAAGGGGGGAAATCCAGCAGGATGAGGGAGGGCAGGCAGCCGGTGAAACCGGGAACAGGACAAGCCAAACGGGCGGGTAGACATGGCAATGATCTGGCAAAGAGTGACTGAGAGGCAGGGGTTTAAATAGTGGCTTGAACAGGCGAGGGGAGTTGTGCTGATGAGGAGGGAGTGCTTGATTATTGATCAGAGGCAGGTGAAGGGAGTTAGGCTGTGCTGAGGGAGTGGCTGACAGGTAGAGTGAGGAGGGTGTGGAGCTACACAAAGACACACATAGAACACAGAATGCAAAGCCTAATCGTGACACATCATGCACAATGGCTCATTTCATAATAATACATTCATTATATTATGAGATTACAATTATTGATGCATGAATGTGTAAATATTGCAGCTGGTAAATGTGGAGCTCCTCTTAATATATTTCTATATATTTATTTATTAAATAGCTTGTGAATTTCACCCCAGGGATATAGTTTTATTGATATAATGATATCATTTATTTATTTATATTTTTAATAAGAATCAGGAAAGTAATTAAATCTGTCAGATAAATGTAGTGCAGTAAAAAGTGATTTTTTTCCCTCTGAGATGTAGTAGAGTACAGGTATAGAGTTGCAGAAAAGGGAAATACAAGTACCTCAAAATTGTACTTACCTTGAGTAAAAGTACCACTCCTGATGAACACAGATGACCCACGAATGCAACAGAAATGAAACACATCAATGAACAAATCATTGGAAAAACACATTTTAAACTTTAAACGTAGTTTTCTAAAGTCACGCTTTGACTGATGTCAGTTTCCGTTCTGTTGGAACAAAAAAACAACACAGTTTATTCATATTTATGATGTATTTGTGGAGCAGCAACACATTATAAGTAGTTCCTACGCATCCTGGAAAAACCGTCGACCATGTTTCCAGTCATTGAAAACACATGGAAAAAAGAAAGTCAAATTTAATTGTCCATGAAATTCTTGAGTTGTCCCGGAAAAGTATTTCAACATTTTCCTACTTTCCTTTGTAGCTGAGAATGATATAAGGCTGTCTGTCAGAGCTCCCCAAAACAGACACATTGCCATGTGACTAAGTTATGTTCAGCATCAAATTAACCTTCAAATGATAGTTTATGAATGAGAGTATTTTGAACAGGCTGCTCTCTGTTATGTTGTGGAAACACTGTGAACAAGTCTGGAAAATGATCCCAAGAACAAAGTGGGAACCCTGTTTTCAAACGCTTCCTGTTGTGGGCTCAGCTCACCACACCCACCAGTGATGTAACACAGTGAGCAGTAGTGTGACACTTCAGCCACCAGGCAGCAGCAGAACTGTTCTCTCAGGTATTAGCTGGAGGTAACCGCATCACTTTCAATGATGGGAACAGGATTAATGTGGTTATTAAGAAGGCTGGCGCTATGATTGGTTTAACCTTGTTGTTCTTGTAATCACTGTATCTCAGATGTTTGCAAGACTTAACTGGTTTTTGGAGGTTTTAACATGAATTTACTGGGACAGTGGTACTGAAATGTGTGTGTACTGTATATGATAATGTATATCTAACAGGTTTTCATCAACTGTGTTTTAAAGAAACGGAGACTTTCTGTACAACAACGCTGTTTTTATTCATTCACTTTCTTCACATGAGAGAAGTTTCCTTTTACCCTCAAAGCAAATGTGATGCCACAGAACACAGAGCGTCACTGGGACTGCAGACTCAACGTCGTTTCAGTTTGTCCACAATATATTTAAAGAGGAAAGAAGATAAAAAACAACCTTCATCAATGTTTCTCTGCTGTTTATAAAGGCGCTTTATACAACATTGGGAGCATTTCTACTGCCTCCTAACGGCTCTCAACATGGCGACAACTGAGTCGGCAGCTAACGGTGCTAACAGTGCAAAGTATGGCAACAGTGCTGACGGACTTTACGCTTCCGCGATGACCGAAGGCATTATCATCTGTAACAGCCGTATGAGCGCAGCGCAGAGCCATTAGCTGGCCACCGCAGCACGTTCACATGCACTAACATGCACTAAAAGCAAGCATGGCTGGCCCGGCTATGTAAACAAAGCACAGAGAAGCATGGATTACAACACACACACACACGCACACACACACACACACACACACACACACACAGGGAGAGTGACTTCATTCTCTGCTCAGCTAGACATCACTCCACTATATCTTTATATAGCAAATAGTTTGCTGGTTTATAAATGCTCTGAATATAGGATTTAACACATTTATTGACCTTCCGATCACACATGTTATACATGGTTCTTATGTTTTTTTTAGATAAAACCAAAAACCTCAATAAATTACATAAATAAATAAATACAAATGATTGATGTCACAAATCTGGTGTAAAGAAGCTTTAAAAAAAATAATTTAGACTGTGGGGAGATAACATTAAAAAAAAATAAGTTGTTGGTCACCTGACCTTACTCTGCCTGCACACCTGTCCCTATTACCGCACTAGGATTTACCTTTTACATTTAGCCCCACAGCATAAACACACCAGCCCAGTTACTGTAGTTCTCAGAGTAAAAACTTGTTTCCATCCACAAAGTGAATTTGATTTCATATTATAAGCCAGGCAGCTGCGACCATGTTGGCTCCACCCAGTCACAACAGCTCTCTAAGCTTACTAACTGCTAATTTTAGCAAATTGATTTGAGTGTGAAATTTAGCCACTTTAAATGCTGGAGTGACCAGTGAACCACCGGTTCTGATGGATTAGTTTGATCTGTTTTTGACCATAATTCCTGCAACGCGTGTGTGTTGGAGTTCTCTTTCCTGTTGCAAAGTGCTTTACTCAAGATAATTTAATTTAATAATTGAACTTTCTAAATATGATGAACCCCTAAATTGAACCACAGCTAAGTTCTACTAGGAGCTATGCTGTTTGTTTAAATCTCAGACTTGTGAAAACTACATGAATATGCTACGGTAAGAATTTTTAAACTGGAACCTAAAGTTACTTATTTCCCTCCTGCAGCCCCAGCTTACACTTTTCATATTGCTAAAGCTGGAGTAGTAACAGGGAGGATGCGGTGAGATCTCGGACACAAAACATGTCAAAAAGCAGATTTTACAGTGAAAGGGAACACATGGCACATTTTTCCAGAAGTGCATAAAATGTGATCAGCATGGACTCACTGACGTGTAAATCATATAACAGATGCAGGATGAACGTGTGCTTATGGGCTTGTTGCTCTCCAACTTTAATTTGTTGCGTTTGTGCTTTGAAAAAGTTTTAAGCTCACTTATGTTTCGGAAAATATACCAAACTGTCAAGTAAAGTGGTAGGAAAGGCAGTTCAAATATACAGCGGCTGCACACACATGTGCTCGTGGACAGTCCTCTTTCCTGCTAGTTAAAGGAACAGTTCAACATTTAAAAGTCCTCTTGTCTTGATTCTGCAGAAGAGGGATATCAGCACAGAGAGACTTAGCTTAGCACAACAATCCTTGAAGCACCTATATTACCTGCAATGCTACTCAACCTGCTTACAGTTATGAGGGAGATTGTGCCGTGTTGTGCTAGCTAGCAGCTAATGTAGCCAACATTTAAATTTGGATGATTATGATAGAGGTTAGCCAGCAGTTTCCCCCTGCTTCCAGTATTTATGCTAAACTAGGCTAAACGCGTCTCTTTGTCCTGGACAAACGGGTATCCATCTGAAACATCTGACTCTGACGACGATTCCCAAAATGTTGCACTGTTTCTATAAATCCTATTTACAGTTTGCACAGTTGCGTGCTTCCACTGCTGCTCCATCAGCAGCTACTTGTTGGTGCTATCGGATGTTGTATCCGGTGAGTCTGACAGAGATAAAAACAGAGTGAAGGGCCGGCTTGTGCTTGTGGAAATCAATGAAGCCTTTTCGGAGTTTTTGATGTATTAACAATGTCTTCTGTTTCCTCTGCGGCCCTGTCAGCTTGCCAGACCACCTGCTGTACTGTGTTTATGTGGAGGGTCAAGACCGTTAGCTTGCATGTGGGCGTTCCTCTAATGACAGCAGGAAGCAGAGCTGACTCAGAGCAGGAAACATCCTGCCGTTTGCGGTCACAACCACCAAGAAGAGAATCGTAATGGAAAGGTCACTGGTCTTTTTAGATAAAGGAATACTTCACTGCAGTTTGGCCTTATCTGTAGCTGCTTAATGGTTGAATTTATGATCAATACGTGGTGAAAAGTCATAAGGCCACTAGCCGTAAGGTGTGGTCTCAATATGCTAAAATTAAACAAGTGCCCCCCTCCTCCACTAGGGGACCCCAGCCAAACCCTATGCAAGGACTGTGGGCTAAACTAAAGCGCGCTTGATAGCGAGGTGACTATGTGGCTAATATATTAGCGCGCTAACTGGGCTTCCCGAGGAGACATAATAGTGTTGAGTTACTCAAACTGATTTTTGAATCCTGTTGTTGGCCTTGCTTTCTTTAAGTCTGTGTTTGGCCCAAGCGCTGCTAATTGACCATTTACTAAACCCAATGATTGTCCAATTTTAGCTTAGCAGCTGTAACTATGGCACAGCAGAGTTTGGAGTTTATTTGAAGCTTTCCAATATCAAAATCACAATAGTGACGACACTTATTTCTGATGGCTCCCAAATAAGTGTCAAGTCTCAGGTTGGTTTTGGGACATTTTGTTTATGTAAAGCTTGGGTCTCTGGTTGGGTTCACGTTTACCCAATGCCCACTGGGAATAGTGTACCCAATGGGTTGCTTTAGACTTGCAAGCTAATGATCAGTAACTGATGAAACAGAGAAAATATAAAGGTTTCCGGGTATCAAATTTTGTAGTACCAGTTGGGTCTTAAAGGGTTTGAGTGTCAGTTTTAGGCCCATGCAGAACGTTAACTACATCTCAGCGTTCGCTATTAATCCTGGGTATTGTAGGAGCTGCTGAAACAAATTAGAGCTAGACTATGATAAGAAAAATGTACTTTATCTGTCAACACTTTTTAATCCACTTTATATTTGCCACTGCTCTACAACAATTTCCCATTGGGATACATTAAGTTATATCTAATGTATCTTTTGCTTCTATAAATACAAGTTACATTGATGGCTTGGGTCAAGATTCACAATAAAATCAGTGGAGTATTCCTCTATAATAATATTATTATAATCGTTGGTGGTGGTAGCCGTTAGATGGGTCTGTATATATACATACTGTACATATATATATATATATATATATATATTTTTTTTTCTTTATAAGTATTTTGGGGCCACAAACACAACAACTGGCCCACAACCAGTTCAGGGCCAGAAGGAGCCCCAAGGCCCTGGTATAAATAAAAGTTTTCATTATCAGTCGGTCTCATCATTTTGTTCCTCGGGGCTTTAGTGTTCTGACGGATGGTGGAGGAGAGCCATCAAACAAGACCCATCCTCCGTGATGCAGATCTGGGGAAAGATGGGAGAGGGAGTCTCTATGGGAACTCGTCAGCAGACTTCCCCTCCTGCCTCCTCTGCTGTTTCCGCATCTCCACAGCGAGTCTGCCGCCCGCCCGCTCTACATGATGCTGCACTTCCCCTTCAACTTGTCGGCTCGTTTCTGTTTTCCTGAGCGCTTGCCGTCGATGCTCAGGCTCATGTCCCTCTTCTTCTCCAGGGACAGCAGCTCCTGAAACAGTTCCTTCACATTGGAGTTCGTCTTGGCCGACGTCTCCATAAAGGCACACTTCCAGGTGGCGGCCTGAGCCTCGGCCTCCTTCTTCTCCACCTCGCGCTGGGCCGTTTCGTCACTTTTGTTGCCCACAAGCATGATGGGAATGGACTCCACCGTACCTTTGATGGCCAGGACCTGGAGGGGACATTGGATCAAGTCAACACTACCTATTTAGAGAACATTCCTGATGCAGCTATACATTTTTCAAACTTCAACTGTAGTAAAAATCTTCAGAAATAAAGATTAAGCAAAGAAAGTGCACCCCGTTTGTTCTACTGGTGCCTAACAGAAACTGATAAATATTATCAGTATTTTATTTGGAGCTGAATTTCAAAGAACCCCAAAGCTCGTCTCTACGTAGAAAATCAGACCAAGTTACTGTAGCTAATTACTCATCACATCCAAAAGTAAAATAATGATTTGTGACTGCTACTCTGTAGTTTTTCCCAATTATGGTTCTCATGACAAACTGCTGCTAAGTCACGACTTAAAGTCAAAGTTGAAGATATCTGATATCTAATGATCCTGTTGACAACTGTTTCACTTTGGCTATTGAGCTAACGTAAGCCAGCATAAGAGCTAACGTGACATGAGCTAACGTATGCTAGCAGTTTAACAGGACAAGCTACTGCTTAGCTCTGAGTTCTGAAAGTCCTCATTTAAAATTATGACGTTAAACACTGATGTGAGACACTTTAATGCACAACCAGAGAGTCCAACTGTTTGCTATCTGCTGCCGTAAGCTGTCGGTCAGGACTCCACTGCTATCTAGCTAATACGATCGATTGGTAGCCTATTTATAGATTCTTGAGATTTAAATGACCAAGTCAAAAATAATTTAACTTGGTCATTATTTTTTTTCTGGAAGCCATATCAAACACTATACTACTACATTATTATAATATAATATATACATTATGTGTTTTTTATGTCTCATATGTCATGTTTAGAATATCAAAACAACAGTGACATTTTTAACAAACTATCTTCTGCTTTTTGTGCATGTTTACTAGATAGCACCTTCATTTTGTCTTTTGGCAAACATCAAACTCATTGAATTAACATTAATTGACTCCAGCTGATAAAATCTAAACATGAGATTCCTTAATGTCATGCATGATAACTGGGTGCAGAGGTTGAAGAGACAGGACACCGAACATAAGCTTTTGATGCTTTTATGGGGGTTCAGTTTGGATTTCTTATTTAAATGTCCAACAGTACACAAGAGAACGTACATCAGGGGTTCCTGCAGCTTATTATAACGGAGGCAGCCCACCTTACCTGGAATAAAGACCACCCTTGCTAACATCAGAAGAAAATAATTATACCTTCATGAAATATTCTTGAGGATAAAAAAAGACCCTACAGTAATTGTAACTGTTAGTCGGTCACCTAAACTAAATGAAAGACTCTGACCTGCTGGTAAATGGGTTTCAGCTCTTCCAGTGATTGGCGGCTGGTGATGGAGAAGACCAAGATGAAGGCATGGCCCTTTGAGATGGAAAGGCGCTGCATTGCTGGAAACTGGTGACTTCCTGTTGTGTCGGTGATCTGCAGCGTGCAGACGCTCTTATCACAGCTGATCACCTGCAGAGAGAACCGGTACTGATGAAGTCTTTATCACGTGAGCATCAATGACACACACGCAGGGTGTTTAAATAAAAAGAATAGTTTTCATGTCTTACCTGTCTGTATGTGTCCTCCACAGTGGGAATGTAGGTGTCTCTGAAGGTGCCTTTGACGAACCGAAGGACCAGCGAGCTCTTCCCCACCCCGCCGGCTCCGAACACCACCACCCGGTAGTCGTTGCTCTGCTCTGGCATTCTGGGAGTGTGAGTGTGCCCGCTCTGGATAGCTGACCTGTATGCTGAGAAGGAGATGGAAAGAGGAAAAGTTGAATCACAGCAGAAATGAAAGAGAAACCTGGACGTGAATTTAAAGCACACATAATTTAATGTTGTAGTCCAAGTTGCATATGATGTCTCGAGTTTCAGGTTGATTTAGATTCTTTTCAGAAATGTTTTGGTAGATTTTTCCAAGATGGACATCACCATTTTTGGGAAATCAACCAAATATAATGAATAGTAATAGAAAAGAGAATATCTGGTAATACTTTAGAAGCAGGAGTAAAAGGGAAAGCGGGAAATGAGCATAAACTCCACTCACACTGTTCCTACAGAGCGAGGCAGGAACAGACAAACGATCTGAATGTAATTAGTCTGAGTGCCATCAACGGTAACTGGTAAATGAAAACCACTCTAGTGGTTTTATTCTGGGAGAGTCCTTCAGCTGGACGCCCGACATGCTCAAAGTGCAGATTATCTCCATTACAATGAGCATGTCATTTAGAAGCTTCAGTGCATCAGTCCCCCTACTCGTTATGTCCACTGTTAGCAAGCCCAGCAGCCGATAGTTCGGTTGTTTGGTTCAGGTTAGCTCACCGATATTTTATTTCTTTAGCAGCTAAACAAGTTAGCTTAAAGTTTAATTTAGCAGCTAAACATGTAGCCTAAAGTTAGATTTAGATTTAGCAGTTTGGTGAAGGCTCGCTAATGATATATATGAGAATATAAAACAGTTGGTGAAGGTTATAAATACATACAAGCTAGCTCTTGGTAGTTTTGGTAGATGGTTTTAGCGATTGTTCCAGGTTAGCTAACTGGTTCAAGTGATTAAATTGTTCAATTTTGTAGCTTAAACTGTTCAGTTGAGCAGGTTTTTGTTTTAAGTTTGCAAACAGTTCAGTTAAGCAAACATGTTGGTTCAGGTTAGCAAATAGTATATCAATAATTATAATTGAATATATACATAGAAACTCAAAATACATTTTCCAAGTCAATGCTTCATTTATCTTATTTGGGGTGCTAGGTAACCCTGCCAATAGTACAAAACCACACTTATAGCTGTGTGTTTGGATTTCAGCTGGTAAAACTGAAGAATGTGGCTGAGGTCTTATTTATTTATTTATTCGCAGTTCCATTTAGCTGTTTGTTTTATTTCAGGTTAAATCACTTTGTTGTAGTGACTTGTTCACAAACGACGATTTTGGTTAGTTCAGTGTAGCTTCATTCTATCTTGTATTCAGCTGAAAAATATCATTTGAATGCAAGCAAGAAAACTTAAATATGTGAATGGTGTATATGATAGGCCTGCTGTATATGAACCTGTGTGTTTTCTATGTGACAGACAGTAAGTGATGAATAAATGCTGCTGTGACGAGCCTGTTTTGTATTGCAGCTGCAGCTCTGTGACATTTAAATCTTCGGTGTCCGCAACACGTGGACATCTGATGAGCGCCTCGCCCCCTCTGAACTCTCACAGCGTATTCACAGATAACGTGACAAACGGGAATGGATTAAAAAAGACGGAGCGAAGGGCCTCGGGGAGTTTCCCAGCATGCCGAGCTGTATTCCCCCCGGCAGAATGATTAACGAGCATCGATTAGAGCTTTGCATCTCGTTGAAGAAGAGAGCTGATAGAAACCGGGGAGGAGGAAACACTACTGAAGGGGTTTCAACGTGGTGTGGAAAAAAACGTGATTTCCCTGTAATAAATCTCTGATCTACTTCTTTATATACTCCCACTCACAGAGGACAGCCTCCCGCAGCTCACAGATCCAGACTGTAATAACGTCTGTAGAACAGGAGATACCATAACACCATCCGGTTCTTTCCACCCACTGCCTCTCGCTGTATGAGCCAAGCTGACGGTCTACCTTTCAAACAGCATAAGGGTTCTGTAGACCTGTTCCTGTATGCGTGTATGTATAACTTATCAAATTCACACTTTTCGCATTAATTAATAACACTCAGATCTAATAAATAAAACACTCAGTAAACCTCAGTCCAGTTTGTAAATCAAGAACATGGCTAGACTGCATTTACATTTCAGTCCATCTCAAAAGCTTCTGGGACGCTTTGACACATTTTGGTATCGGTTGAAATACTGTCCTGACCAGCCGAGCGGTTTAAAGACCAATTCACACCTTGCGACCCCGGGTCTTGAAGTGTGGACAAATAGTTGGACCCCCCCCCCCTAACTCCCTGCGCCTGTCAACCAGAACTGAAGAAGCCCTTTTGAAGAGAGGTGTAATATATCAAGAGTCCAGCTGCCTTTTTGGCTTCTGGATAACTCATCAAGCTTTCTTCTAACTGACACAAACACCAGACTGCATGTAAATACAATTTAAAAACAGTGTTCCTCGTGTTTAAATTCAGATCAGAACACTGACATCAGCGCTCATTATCTCAACCACAAATTTAGACCAGTGACTAATCAGCAGCTCGTTAATCAATCACACACACGCACCTGCCTCCTGATAGCATCCATTGTGTTTCTGGATGTAACCATGGGAGCATCTGAATGTGCGTGTGTGTGTGTGAGTTGTCTGGTTGCCGTGGCGACGCTGCTCGGAGGAGAGGAGAGAGAGACAGACAGCAGAGATTTATACACTCGCAGAGAAGTGCAAACATGTCATCATCGGCAGGGCCGTTGCCATGGTTACCCGCCTGCCCACATCATGTGACGTCACTTCCGGTGCGGAGGCGGACGGCAGGGAAAACACCACCGACTGAACCAGAGGCATCACAGCTACGGGAATAAATGTGCTTTCATCACTCACGGGACAAAACTGTAAAATATAATATACACAGTGAGATTATTATCATTATGTTATCCCTTCATGTTAGGACTTTGTTGATGTCGGTCTGCCTCATACTTGATTAGGAAAGAAACACCTCCCCCTGTACTATATTCTCATTTCATTTTTTTCTTTAAACAGTCTCCTCAGCATCACCGTCGTTCCACTTTTGTTTGGCGGACGTGTCTAAATACTACAATACCCATAAGACTCCTTCAGTAAGAAACAAGTCACAGTTGACCCAGAATTTAGAATTGAATCATCTTTAGCTTCGGGTCGCCGATAGCGATGCGCGTCACACACTGTGAGGCTCTGTGATTGGGTGTTTGTTCGTCGGTGAAATGCATACTGGGAGTAGTAGTTGACTTCCCCTGCTTCATTTTTTATGTCCACAGGTGTAACGAGCTGAGACAGTGTGATGAACTGACGAGGATCTCTGTTCTGTCCTTAGTTTGGAGAGTTGGTTGGATTGATAAGGTTTAGGCATGTGCAGGGAGATTGGTTGGGGTTAGGGTAAGAATATCAAGGTAAGCCAATCAGAGGGAGAGTAAGTCGGGTCAAGCCTTCGCCATAGTAGGAAGAAAAAAAATATCGCACCCCAAGACTGAGCCCTGTGGTGCTCCGTACAAAGATATCAGTATGCAAACTGGAATACATGATGGTGGTGCTACCGGAAAATCAATGACTAAATCAAATCAGTTCTCACATGAAGGTGAGTGTATGATAGGCAGTCAATAGTGTCTGAGTAAACACAGCAGGCTAACATGCTGCCACCAGCATGCTAATATTCTAGAATGCTATGCTAGCTAATCAACAGCAGGAAGCAATCAACACAAGTGGTGTCATTTTTCCTACTCTCTATAATGAGAAGGTGTAAACTATACGACATCAGACTGATAGGAAAAGCAGAACGAGAATAGATATCTCACACACACACACACACACACACACACAACCACACACAGTGTTTTGTCTCCTGCACTGATAAAACTGATTCCCTGTAGACCTGTGTGTGTGTATGTGTGTGCGTGTGTGTGTGTGTGCGTGTGTGTGTGTGTGTGTGTGTGAGTGACGAGTGTGTATGTTGCAGTTTAACACCTTCAGTTTGACTCCTCACATCCTTCTCACTCACAGTTTCTACTGAACATTTCCAGGTTTAATATTCTCCTCTCAGCTACAGCTTCAATCTCATCTCCAAAAAAACACATTGTATTATAAATATAATACTAGATATCATTATAATCTATTATAATTATTTTTATTATAACCTGTATAAATATATGACAACAAAATATATTGTAAAGTCCTAAATGTTGACAAATCAAAAGGAAAATGAGTAGGAGTTTCTTTTTATGATCTAGTTTTATGTGTTTCTGAGTCTGTACTCGTATCAGCGGTGCCGGTGTACCAGTGGAAGCTATAGCACCAGTTATTAATTGTGGTAGTAGAACTAACAAGAGCAATGATAATACCGGTAATTAGTTTAATCACAACTAAAACTTCTTCTTTTAAACTCAAAGACTGAGCAGAGACTCTTGCAACACAATATCTTATGTCATCACGTTGTATACTATAATATTTGTATGTAGCTGCATTATAAAATAAGTATATTACTTAATGCATCCGTAACAATTATTCAATAACATGATATAATTGGCCATTTTGCTGCAGGATGGATTGTTTTTCTATACTTCAATAGGCTTCATGTTGCCAGGCTACTTCTGTAACCTATTAATGGAGTATTATTGTATTGCCTAATTTTGCATCTGACTACTGATTCCATCACTGCTAATACTATTCTGAGGAGTATTTAGACTGTATCATATTTATCTTTACCAGTAAAGTATTCCTATATATCTACATCGGCGATGATATTTGACGGCTGTAACAGACTTTCGTGCTCTCTGTCTTCAAGAAACACAACATACTTGTATGCTACAAAACACACACGCACACACACGCACACACCTGACCCGCTGCTTTGTTCTCAGTTTCAATCAGCAGCCGGGCATCATTATCTCCTCACATCATGGTAATCAGTCTGACTCCCATTCAAAGTAAGGACGGCACGGGCACGCGCACAGCTGGGCACGCGCCCTCAGTAGTTTGGATGAACGTGTACACGCACACACACGCACAAACACACACACACACACACAGTCATACAGACACGTACACAGTGATGACTGCTGTTTGTCCTGCTCCCCGCTGTCGGTGTGTAAGGTCGGCTGTGATGTCTGCGGACTCACCGTGTGTCTCCTCAGGCGGGGTCCTCTGTCTCTCTGTGTGCGGGGTTTGTCTACTCTGGAGCGGCTGTGAGCATGCTGAACCCTCCGCTCTCTGACTCACAGCATCAGCATCATCATCATCATCATCAGACCTGCTGCTGATCAGAACACATCAGCCCTCCTCTTCCTCCTCCCACCATCAGCATCACCTCTCCCCTCCGCTCCGCCGGCAAAAAAACAGGAAACAAGACTTTCGCTCGGGTTTTTTCTTTTGATCTTCAGAATAAAAGCACGATATCGCTCAACCTACATAAGTCAAACATTGTCAAAAACATGAATTTCCCGCATGAAATCCAAACAGTTGGAACAAGCAGTCATTTAAATCCCTTTAAGTAAGATAAAACATAAAAATCCGGCCATATAGAAGACCGAGTCTTGTTATAGTTATAAAATGTTATTTCATGTGGTATTTTGATGTCAGACGACCATTCTGGTGAAATATAGGTCACAATGAATTAACTACATATAATAAGAAATTATTGTTTTTACTTTTATTTTGAAGGTTGTAACTGCGAAGCGGAAGTCTTATTTTCAGCTCGGACCTTGACATCTCATCATCATCGTCCTCCAAAGTATAAATACATTTTCCCTCCACCTCCATTAGCGTCACTCATGCGTCATCAACAGAAAAAGTAGAATGGATTAAAAAAAACCTTATGAAACATGAACAACATTACACTAGAAACAGATACACTGTAATGATGACGATGCTTTAAGTTCAAGAAATATATTTTTATGACGAGAAAATATTAAAGATCTTGGTTTTTGAAATAACAGTTAATTATGATATTAAAGAAAAATATGATTGTGTTACTTAATATACAGTATTTCAGATAGATGTCATTGTGTTTCATCAGATCGTTTTAGATTGTATCAGAGAAAGAACTGCAGATCATTTATTATTACTAATAATGTTACAGAAACTGTGTTTTGAAAAAAAGACAGAAAATAGTGAGATAGAATATTTATATTTTCATTCTCGACATCTATGACAGTGACAGAAAGACAATAAACAAGGAGGACGAGCTGTTTTGGAAGAAATACTTTTACTGAAGTAAAAATACTAATACACTGCAATACTTGTGTGCAGGTCCAGACCTTTTTAATCCACCCACTCCACTAAGGTTGACTGCCTGAAGATGGAAACGGAGAGTAGCGAGTTGCCAATTCTGCCTGATATCATGGCAAATAGTCGACTAAGTTAAAGTCCTGCCTTAAAAAGTATGTAAGTATTACTGGCAAAAGGTACTCAAACTAAGTAAAACGATTCATTGTGCATTCAAATCTTTCCTGTCAGTGTTTTACTACATGAATGTGAATTACTACATTAATGTGTATGTTGCATGTTACTGTTTAAAGTTCAAGGCTGACAGCAGTGAGTGATCAATAACTGATTCATTATTGCATGTTGCATCAGGAGAAACTGTGGATGTTTCTGAGTCTCACTGTGAAGAGAAAAACAAAATCAGGAAGCTGATCCCAAGACCTGTGGTAACCTCTGGTGGACAGTTGGAGTACTCCAAAAGAAAACAAATGAAACACACACACGTCTTTACAACAATTCATTTTTATTTTCATTGTAATGAAGTCCATACCTTTTATATTTTTTTATCATCACACTCACAATTGTAATTCTGGTTGAACAACCAGCTTTGGGCAATACTGTAGCTCAGTGGTAGACAAACACTGGTCCCAAGGGCCAAATTCAGCCTTCCTGCTAAAATATTTTTGGCCCGCCTAGAGCCTGCCTTTATAGTTCTGCTGCGGGACTCTAACTCTGCAACGACGGAGAAACCTGGAGGGTGATTGGAACGGGCCTGCCTGATCTAAACCTGAGTGGTGCTTTGTTATGGAAACTTCTTTGCATGAATTGGCCATAACAAACACGATGTTTCAGCACAGGCTGAGTCATTAGTACTTGGTATCAGAAGAACTTGGACACCTTGATCGATGAGGGACTTTGTGGTCGTGTCGTCAGATCTTTATGTCGGTATGTCCGGGACACTCAAGGGTAAAGAGAGGAACAAGAGCTGTCAACTGATCACCACCTGGTGAGAGTTGGATCAGATGGAGGAAGGAAACTGCCAGACAGACCTGGTTAATCCAAAAGTGGAGTGAGGGTGAACTGGGAACAGCTCAAGCCCATCCCTGTCCACAAGGTCCCACTTCCAGTAGAATTTCTCATTTGTCCCTGGGGGAGCCTTGGCACATGGAGCCGTGTTCAAAACCTTTATTGAAAGTGGCAAAGGAGTTGAAGGAGGCATTTCAGGCTTGGTTGGCCCAGAAGTCCCATGAAGCAGCAGACCGACACTAGAAGGGCTTTGTGCCTTAAGAGGTCACAGAGGCAAAATCCAGGTGTTGGAGGAGTTCGGAGTGAGAGAGAAGGGATTTCAGTTAGCCTCAAAGAAGTTCTGGTAATCCGTTAGAAGCAGGGCTTGGCTCACGATGAGCGTGCTCTAATTATCTGGGTACACTGCTCAGCCTCATTCCAAGGTGTTGGTAAAGGACGCTCTGACTGATTTGTCAAACCCCCAAATCCAGGAGTAGCAATGGGGATTCCCTCACGGAACAGTGGACCGGCTCTTCATCCCTGCAGGGTTGTCGGGGTTCATGGGAGTTTGTATGTGTTTTGTGGACTTGGAGAGGGCTGTGGGAGTCATGTTGGAGTTACTGCAGGAGCATGGGGGGGGGGGTAATATGGGAAGCAATCCACTAGAAAACAGTGGATCTCTCCCTCTGGGTTGGGAGAGATTAGGTCAATATTATAGTATAGTACGGCTATTCTCAACCACTGGGGCTAGGACCCAAAGGTGGGCATCAGAACGGCATCTAGTGCCCACTATGTACTGCCAAATGGTTGGATTAGAAAAACAAATGTCTTCAGGTAAACAAACGTGTCTTGCCACTGTTAGCTAACGTTCTCTCTGACGCAGTGACACAATATAGATCCGTTTTTGAAGTGAAAAAGTGACGTGGGAGACAACAAAGCTCCAAAGCATATAGTGAGGAAATCAGAGCCCCGAAACCAGAAGGACCCACGGTGACACAGTTGTCACAGACACTAGAAAGTTCCTAGAAAGTTACTTATACAGTTTTATCCTTGATTTTAAACCTTGAAGTCGCTATAAGTGACACATACTGGTGAGGTCATGTGACAGTGAGTTAATTTGGTTTCCCATGACATCACTTCCAAAATGTTTGCCTGGCTGGTCAGCATGTTTGACAGAACTAGCTAATTTCAAAAGCTTGTTTTTGTTGCTAAAGGTAAATAATTTAACAATTCTAGTGCTTTGTTAACACGTCCTATATTGACAGATATGTCACATCAGGCTTTTAAAATTATAATTGTCTCAGAAAAACCAATGTAACATATTTGTCACAATAGGACAAATAGTAATGAGCTGCTCAATTTATTTAGCTGATTCAATCATTTTTAATTAAAATACATTCTGTTGTTGAATTCAAAAGACATTTCAACAAATGTAAACAAAAAGTCAAATTTATTAAATAATCAGTCAAATTAATTATGAAAGAATTATGAAATATGAAAGAAAAATGTAACTCGATGTAACTATCCTATTTTGGTCCTATTTCAAAGTTATTTGGTTAAATCCAACCATAAAAGTTATCATTTTGATACGTATTGTGGAAATGCAACTAAAATGGCATATATTTGTTACCAAGCAAAAAAAAGGCCAAGTTGATTCATTTTCAAATGAGGAATACATTTATACGTAAACACCCAATGTGACATTTATGTAACATTTCAGATCTTTGGCTCTAGGGGGTAGTATTTAGAAAATATGTTCAGAAATGTGCTCCATTTCCCCTTTAGTCTGTTTTATATCCCACATAAATTTTTCTCTAAGGAAAAATTGGTTTGGGCTCTTATGGTTTGATTGTGGATTCCTTAAAGGCAGGCGATGATGGGTGAGGTTATAATATACTGTGGTCATTACAGAGGACAGTGGCTTATTTACAGCCCTGTTTATTATTATTTTTTCATGTTATAATTTTTTTTCCTTTGGTAAGGTGTTCCTCAGATTTTTTAAAATAATCAGAAATGGGCTTTAAATTACAAATATATTGAGAATATTGAGTATTTTTGATTGAAATGAATACATGTTTCATAAACAGATGAAATGAAACAGAGAGACCTACACTTACAAGCATCCCCTCTCTCTCTCCCTCTCCCCCCATCTCTCTCTCCCTCGCCCCCCCCCCCCCTCTCTCTCTCTCTCTCTCTCTCTCTCTCTCTCTCTCTCTCTCTCTCTCTCTCAGTGATCTTCAGCTCAGCTTGGAGTCATGAGGTAAGAGCAGACCGCTACTTATATTTCTGCCTTTAACTCACATTGATCTCGTATTGCATGTGTATATATTTTTAACCCGGGATAAACCATCCGGTTCTTCCCGGCTGTACAGCTACAAAAGCTCGTTGATCAGCGCCGATCAAACGGGAGGAGGCTGGTGGGTCCGGATTACAAAGCCTGCATCTTTTAAATCTGATTTTAAAGGTTTAAATCACATGTTTATGGATTAAACTCGGTTTATAAAGCTGCGTTTGATCATCTTTTCATTTAGGCGAATTCCTCATTATGCGTCTGTTTTTTTTTGTTGCGGGATGCGTCCTATTTTCTTTCTCCTCCCTCTTGCGGGCACAGGGATGGAGGATGGAGGAGCTGATGAATCATAGATGTCGTCAGAACAGAAAACAAAAAAAACAAAAAAACACACATATCCGAGGTCAAACGTAAGAACAGGAAAACAGAAGGAGAAACATAGTTCACACTTTTATTTTGTAAATTAAACGATGAATATGTCGCTGTTAGAAAATCATCAAATTCTTTGCAGCTGCGTGAAAACGCGATTTTTCACACGTGAACGTGTCGAGCTCGTCCATGTTGAATCAAACATGTGAATATGTGTTGGATTTGATTTCAGGTGGTTTATTTTGTTTCCGGCTGGTTGGTGATTTGAGGCCTTTGGCTCTCCTGCAGTCTGTCCCAGTCTGTGCTGGTTTCACTGGTTTATTATGACGGCCTGTGCTCCTTCGTGCTGGGAGGCTTCAGGGCTGTTTAATAGGCTGCTCATTTATTACTTTTGTCTCAGTGTGCCTTTATAGTCTCTCTTGTTCATGTTTAAGTGTTTTTACGTTTGTTTTTATGGAGGGATCGGTTTATAGGTTCATATTATTTTGATTATTTCTGTCTGTTGGCCTATTTATTGTTGATTTATGGATCCGACTTTCACTTTTCTATGAAAAGTGAAAGTCAGATCCATAAATCAACAGATCCAGTAAAAGGTATTTGAAAAGACTTTGAATCCTTAGTTTATAGTTATTTTGTGTTTCTAATATTAGAGAAGAGACAGAGTGCAGGAAGTGAAGGGGAAAGGCGACGTTGAGGTCACATGAGCGTCATAAATCACTGTGAAACTACGCAGGTTGAGGTTTTGGAATGTACTGGTGTTGTTAGAAAGGTTGACAGCAATCGGGCTGTAAATTTGCCAGAATCTGGTGTATTGCGCAGGATGAGTTAGGGAGTCTCACATTCTGAGGAAATAAGCTGCTCTGAGGTCCTGTGGTACGGCAGCTGATACTCCCATAGATGGCAGCAGGGTGAACGGGCTGTGGCTGCGGTGGGTAATGTCTTTCAGTAACCTTTGTGGTCTTCGCAGGCACCTTTTGTCACCAATATCACCGATGCTTCACCAGGATGGAGCTGTGTGATGACTATGTCAGGCTGTTTGTGATGCTTATTCCCAGGAACTTAAAACTGTTCGCTTGCTCCCACTCTGCTCCATGTTGGTGTTTAATGTTGCTTGAATGAAGTTTCAAGTTACTGAAGTCATTTAGATTCCTCTCTCCTAGAGTGTTGATGTCAGTATGTTGCATTGTAGTTTTCTCTTTCGTGTCTGAGCAGTGGTGCACATCGATAAAATCAGAAAAACATCAGAAACATCCCTGTTATATTCACACGGATGAGCTGATTTCTATCAGAAATAGCCATAGAGGGTTTGACCTCTGACCTCTGACCTGTGTGTATCAGACAGACAGTTCTGATCAGATCTTCAGATGCCGTGTTTTCGAGTCGTGACGGTCCAGGGTTCTCTGACTGTGACTCGGCGAGTCAGGAAGCTTTTTTGTCACTGAGCCGGAAGAGTCAGCGATGAAGTCAACTTATGTAACAGCGAGTTTTATGAAAAAGTGAGCGGCTTCAGACGGAGAGACGAACGCAGCTCTGCGACAACGTGGAAGTCTGTTGTCGCAGTAATGCGTCACCTCTGACCTTTGACCTTCTTCTTGTTGGTTAAATCTGCTGAATTTGAATCTTATTCTTAGTTCGAAAGAACAATGTCAACTCCAGGTCAACTTGTTGGTTTGTTCCAGAGCTTTCACTCGCTCAACCGCAGGTGGAGTTTACACCATTGTCGTGGAGACAGAGGTGTTCAGACTTTTAGTATTGGTAGTCCACATTGAGCTTGAAAGTTTGGTTTGATTGAAAGACTTCACATTCAGTCTGAACAGTCGAAGGAGGCCATGTTGTCTGCTGTCTTTGTTTTGTGTGTCCCAGTGTGTCTGTTTCCAGGTGTTTCCAGCTGCTGGGGAGTTTTACTGCACATGTTTTAATAGCAGTGTAAAGCCGCTGGTGTCTGGAGCTGTGTGAAGTTGAATAAAGTGACTTTAGATTGGTCGAGATAAAGACGCAAACAAGCCGTCGACCTCCAGAAGTCACAGAGACAGCAGCAGCATTTTTCATCAACAGCAACAATATGGCCCTGTGTTTGCAGACAGGAAGTATGAGCGCAGACTCACTCTGTGATGACATGACCATTTGTTGTGCTGAATGAAGCCAGTTGAATGTGTGGTAAAAGCTTCATCTAACATCCGCCCATCTCCTCCTCCTCCTCCTCCTCCTCTGTTTACCCACAAGTCTTGATATCACAATGATCGTACGAACAGTACACTTTTCTTATTTTGTCAATTTCTGCCACAAATTGTTATTAGTTCAGGTTTTTGGAGGATAAGATGACGGTGAATCATGATCAGGTTTCTCTTATTATTAACAAATCACATAAAAAGACCCGAACCAACAACATGTCAGTCCATCTGTCAAATCTTCCTGACTTCCTGTCTGTGGCTCTCAGCTCCAAGCCCGTTGGGTCCTACTCTGGACGTAAATCTTTACAAACACAAATACATAGTTTCGTTTTTATAAAGTAATCAGTCATTTCCTAAAACAGTCACTGTAGCTTTTAGAAATAGTGCATTTGTTGGGGACTATTTTCAGCAGCGGATTTGAGTCAAAATAAACTACAGTGTGTGTGTTGATGGTGATGAAGGAACAAGTCATGCAGTGCAGCAGTGAGGCTCATCGTTTTTAATGGAGCTCTATGACACAGAGGAAGAGGATGCATCAGGCTTTGATACACACACATTACTTGTTAGGAGAAACTTTCACTGCTGGCATGGGTCTGCTTGAGCTGCAGCAGCAAGGAAACCATGTGTGACACGTTGTGGATGATACACTGAAGTCGTCTTCTGGCTTTCAGCATCAATCATAGTGATTCGTTGTGGTCTGGCGCCATATAACTCAAATTGACTTGACTCGTTAGCTTAGCTTTTAGCATCCGGAGGGCAGCTACTGTTAGAGGAAATGCTTTTATTGTCTCAGGGCGTGTCTCCTCTCAGTCTGACTTACCAAATTAAATGATACTCTCATCCTAGTTATAACGTTATAAGTGTAAAAACATGGAGGCTGTGTTACAGTTACAGACCGAAAATCTTTTAAAAACCCTGAAACTGAGACAAGAAGACGGCTCTGTTTTTAGAGAGCTAGATGTTTGACTGCATTCGCTCTCCACACGCCGACGCCATTTTCTCCTCCTCCTTTCTTTGCCTGGAGGATGCGGTTACCACGGTAACCAGCCGTTCCCCACAGGGTGAGAGAGAGAGAGAGAGAGATGCAGGCTGGGGAGGATGTGTGGGTGGAGCAGGTGGTGGTGGGAGTGATCGACACTCCCTTTGTTCAGATACACAATATATTTCTAAAACGTGAGCATTTATTGTTAAGAGAGTTACAAATCTTAAAATCAGATTTTATGAAGAAAGAGAGCAGCGGAAAATACTAATAAATACATAATTAAAATCACACAACATATGATCAGACTCTACAGAGTGTCACCCATCTTTCTTGGTCAGTAGGTCTGTTTTAACAGCTGAGGTCAGGAAAAAAGACAGGAATCACCTTCAGCAGGAGGAAGAAGAAGATGTATCAGGCCTGAAACGACAGACACATTATTACTTATTTACATCAGCTGCATGCATATATAATTAGGCCTTTGTGCGGCTGTGGAAGACTGATCTGTGCATTCTGCTGACTCACAGTACTGATGATCATTAACCATGGAGGTGGATGTGTTTCAGTCAGGTGTGATGGAGGGATATCCAATAACAATATATCGGCTGATAATCACAGAGCATAAAGTACTTGATACAGATCCTTTTTAGATTACAGAGCCAGGATAGTGGCTTCAGAATTTGCCATCAAAAATAAAATTTGCCATTGAAAACAAGGCCTAAACTGAAAAAAGGAAACACTGGTATTGGAAGTTCTACTGAAAAATAACCGTTTGAATAGTTTTTGTGCTCTGATGTTTTTTTGATGAGAATATTCAGATTTGTACTTCATGTCACTCTTTTTACCCACGACAGTGTTTCTTTTTACACTGATGGATACGATTATTTAATCTTTCTTTTTGTGTTGTGACCCAGATACAAACTGAGCGTATAACATTTCACAGTGATGGAGACTCTAAATGAACTCATGATTTCTTGTTACTAAATGGCCAATTCTTAGACATTTCTACAATAAGCAGATATTACACTGCAGATGGTTTGATGCTTTGTCGTTCTTTCTCTCTGATCTCTTCCTGTTTCATCTCTTCTGGTCGTCGTCGTCTCATATCGGGGTCACGCGCATCAGATTGGCTGTTGCCTTAGCAACTGCAGCCTATTAACGGGCCCCGTTAACGCTCGTTTTATAGTCTCCGTCTGATTCGTTATCCTCCCGGGAGCTCCCACATTTTCTTTCCCAGCATGCTTTGCCAGCGACTGCAGCAGTGAGCGCTCTGTGTGCGTGTGTGTGTACAAGATGACAAGAGAGGCAGTAAGAGACATCACTGGATGTAAATGTCACCATGGTGATGGTGGGGGGATGTGGGCCTGGACCATGGTAACACAGAACATCAATATGTCAGAGCAGGATTTTGATGAAAAACATCGACATCACACACACACACACACACACACACACACACACACACAGATTCCTTATTCTGTACTTGTGAGGACCATCGTTGATGATCGTCTGTGGTTCAAACGACAGTCTTTGGTTAATGCTTGTGAAAGATGGTGGTTGATAATAACATTGTGTCTCAAGACACTGCACACTGTTTTTGTAGGAAACCAGTCCAGGATGTTTCACTGTCAGGAACACAGAGCCGTGAGAGTGTGAACAGAACCAGAACACAGTGTCACAATGCTCCAGTCGTTAACAGCTCACATTGTGTTGGAGGATCTGATAGTTTGGAGAAAAACAAATGAAAATATGTTGTGGAGGACGTGTTATTTCTAGGAGACTGTAAATCATAATTTCTCTATGGCCTAATCAGGTCTGTTCAGTTTAATCAATATCAGTTTAAGTGTACGATATATATATTTTTTATTTTTCTAAATTATGTAAGATTGGTTTTACTTTTAGTTTTGTTTTCCTTCTAATGTTGAGGGAAGGTATCTGGATTCTGGAATTCTTATCTGGAAGTCTTAAGTGTGTGCAAATAAAATAAAATAAAATCCATCTATGCTCACTTCAAAGCCACAGGACTCCATTAAGACAAAAATAATTGACAAGTTCCAGGACTCCATTGGATAATATTTATAATACGCGTAAACTTAAAATGATATGACATGGTAAAAAGACACAGAGGGTGGTGCACACAGTATCACAGTATCCTGGAACAGTAAGGTGAACGGGCTGTTTGATTCTTTTTTTACATATAGTGGCTTTAATTACTGTATTGACCTCCTGGGCTGTCCGGTTGTCATACTATGACATGTTTGGTGTTTTGTTTTCAGAACAGTAAAACGAGCTGACTCGTCACTCTGGCCAACAGGAAGCTAGTTAGAATCAGGTAAAGTGTTGTGTTTTCTGAGGGGACGATGTTTGTTGGTGTTTGGAGCCATATATATATATATATATGCAGTCTGTTCTGCAACCTGAGAACACGTCCAGTAAATCCACATTAAATGACAGTCTGGATCAGGTGCCTCCATCCTCCTCCTCTTACCCACAATCTCCTGAGGGCCAGCTCCTCATAATGAATGCTGCAGTAGTGACATTTGGTGCACTGACCGCCGGCTGTCCCCAGATCTGCTGTGCTGAGCACAAAAAAATAACCTGACGACAGAGAATCATCTGAATAACAACAGAAACAGAAAGTTGTTTTGATTTACTGTCTGAAACAAACAAACAAACAAACAAGCAGCAGAGTCACTTCCTCTCCACACGTTGGTTTGAGCTCACTGACTCTTGGTCTCTGCAGTGAAGGTCACCGTCTGACTCAGTCGCATGAGCTGCTTTACACAGCTCACTGAGCATGTGCAGCCCTGACCCCAAAGTAATGACCTCACTGTGTCACACACACTCAGTCTGAGGTTTAATTATTGATCGCTTTATTGATTGATTTGTGCACGGTGCATGTTTCTGCAAACTGTTCATTCACTGGACAGATGAAGAATAATATAGCATTAAACCCGTTATTAAGATAGGATATAAGCATGCACAGCGGTACCGAAAAGAAAATATTAATATGAGTAAAGACAATATGCAGCCCTGTCTTCTAAGGTATTCTAGTAGGTTTAGGAAACATAGTGGTTTTGGTTTAAAGTCAGGCATCCAGATGAACACTGAAACAGGTTTAGCTTGCTGCAATAATCCCCTCAGTTCATACGAGATTAAAACATATCTTCATAATGAGTAAGTGAAGGAGGACAAAATATAAAAGGAATAAATATTATCTGGAGATAAATATAGGAAAACAAAAATGTTTGTCATGTTAAGATTGCGCCCTTGTTATATCGATATAGTGTATATATATATATATATATATATTTATATACACATGAGTGTACAAGGCATTACGTTTGCTTCAGCTGCCAACAATGTTATTATGTAACATTATTGGGTACTAATTAAAACATGCATCACAGGAGAATACAATACACAGCGGCAAACAACAAATGTCTAAAAAAAACTTGTGATGCTTAATTATGAGGTTAAATAAACTAATTTATTATAAATAAGATGAAAAGTTGGATTCAGGTTTGCTTTTAGCAGTTCTGCAGAAACAATCTGCTGAAAGATGAAAACAGAAAGATGAAAAGCAGAGTAACGAGTGGAAAGTGTTTGTTATCAGAACGATTCAGGATCAGATGAGTGGAGGCTGGAAAACAGCCGCAGGAGAAACTTGGATAACATGTTATCTAACAGACTGAGAAACATGGAGCCAAACTAAAAACTGAAGTGACAGTTTTATTAGACACTCCCTGCAAGCCATCTGCTGCAGAGGAGGAGGAAGAGGAGGAAGAGGAGAAGGCAGAAAGACAGAATTTTATTTTTTAAGAGTAGAATAAAACACACCAAAATAGATTTAATCTGAATGTGGTTTGGTGGTGGTGTTTAGTCTGAGTGTTATACTGACTAAACTGAAACTCAGTAGACTGCAGATCTTTGCCAAGTGTGTCGAACACTACTGTATTGTTTGATTGAATGAACACAACAAAGGTGTCAAAAAACACACTTCATTTCAACTCAAAAACAAGTGGAGATGTATGCAGGCAATCGGCTCGAAGTCGTCGTTTAAGACACGTCATACAAATGAAACTCACCAGGCTGTCTTCCCACTTAAAAGCGACTGAGGTGGCGAGGTACAGCAGCGTTTGTACTGGTACTACCGTTAGCTGTTAGCGGTTAGCCAAGCGCAGAGTCCAAAACAATAACAGTGAGCTTTGAGAAGGCATGAGTCACCGCAACCACGAGAGGTCCTTGAGCTCTAACTGGTCACCCAAAATATTTTGCAGTTTGCTGCAGCAGAATGCAGGAAAAGTCAAGGACAGACACAGAGGTGCACTCTCACTTACTCACAAATGCACACACACACACACTCGACCAATCGCAGGATCCTCCTGGCGGAGATAAATAATAATCATCGTCAATACTAATAAAAATGTCATCATTTAGTATTCTTTAGTTCAATTTTGAAGTAATCTCGTTACACAAAAAAAGTAGTATAATAGTATATAGTATAATACATATAATTGTAAATGCTATATCATACCAAACTGTATTTTTGTGTCTGTTTCTTCTCCCTTTTGACAAAAAATGCAGCACAAATCATTTTCATGAGCTCTTGATGTCTGCAAAACTTTAATTCCTACAAAGATATGGGGGAATTTGCTCAATTCATCTTCATCTATCTGCCATCAAGTGCATCTTTGAAAGAACAAACTGCACTTTGGGCTCCAATTTGTGATCAATATTTTACGGACTGAACAATGAACTGAATAAATAAATACTTGATAGCTTAATCAATATGTATTTCAAAGCAAACTGTGCGTGAGAAGCTTGAAATGCTGCTGATGCAAACTCAACATTTCCTGCTGCAGCTCCATATTAAAGCTCTTCCATGTGGGTGTCCTGTAGCGGTTTAGCATGCTGAGCGTCTAATTGTAACAAATCCTGGTTCAAGTCTGGCTTTAAACCTCCTCTTCTCCCCACGTTTGTCTGAGTTTAGTGGTGCTTTGTTACTTTTGCTTCATTCCCTTGATCAAGGCACTAGTTGGTGTGATTGAATTGGTCTTTATTGTGCATTCATGCAGAATGGGTAGAACAGGAAAACATCCGTTATTCCAACTTTTGTTTTGAATTTTTCCAATGTGGTAGCCCGACAGCTAACCTAGTAGTCACACAGAATAGATAGCCTACATCAGCTTCTTTTGTTGAGTTACGTATTTGTTGGATTTTGTTTGGATGTAACAGTTTGTTGAAATGTCTTTGGTGAGGTGTTTTTAGCACCACATTTGTCGCTGTCATGAATTCCTGATATGGCGTGGACGTGTGTTTATTACACCGAAGGAGCACCAACCTGCATGAAAGTGTGTCAATATTCTAAGCAGTTTCATAAAACCTGCCACCAGTCTCTCATCCCTCAGTCTAACTCTCCTTCTCCTCTGTGCTCCTGCAGGGGGCGCTGCAGAGTGTGAAGATGGCCAACGCTGTGGCTTCCTACGACCAGCTGGCCCACCAGGTGGAGGCGCTCCGTAAGGAGAACTCCCACCTGAGGAGGGAGCTGGAAGACAACTCCAACCACCTGTCCAAACTGGAGACCGAGACCACCGGCATGAAGGTCAGTCTGGATGCAACACCATCACCAACAACACCAACCACAGTAACACCACCATCACCAACAACATCAACCACACCAACACTAACAACACCAACCACACCAACACTACCATCAACAACAACACCAACCACAGCAACACCACCATCACCAACAACACCAACCACACCAGCACTACCATCACCGACAACACCAACCACATGAACACTACCATCACCAACAACACCAACCACAGCAACACTACCATCACCAACAACACCAACCACAGCAACACTACCATCACCACCATCACCACCATCACCAACAACACAAACCACAGCAAACTACCATCACCAACAACACCAACCACACCAACACTACCATCACCAACAACATCAACCACACCAACACTACCATCACTAACAACACCAACCACACCAACACTGCCATCACCAACAACACCAACCACATGAACACTACCATCACCAACAACACCAACCACAGCAACACTACCATCACCACCATCACCAACAACACAAACCACAGCAACACTACCATCACCAACAACACCAACCACAGCAACACCACCATCACCAACAACATCAACCACACCAACACTAACAACACCAACCACACCAACACTACCATCACCAACAACACCAACCACAGCAACACCACCATCACCAACAACACCAACCACACCAACACTACCATCACCAACAACATCAAACACACCAACACTACCATCACCAACAACATCAACCACACCAACACTACCATCACTAACAACACCAAACACACCAACACTACCATCACCAACAACACCATGCACAGCAACATTACCATCACCAACAACACCAACCACAGCAACACTACCATCACCACCATCACCAACAACACAAACCACAGCAACACTACCATCACCAACAACACCAACCACAGCAACACCACCATCACCAACAACATCAACCACACCAACACTAACAACACCAACCACACCAACACTACCATCACCAACAACACCAACCACAGCAACACCACCATCACCAACAACACCAACCACAGCAACATTACCATCACCAACAACACCAAACACACCAACACTACCATCACCAACAACATCAACTACATGAACACTACCATCATCAACAACACCAACCACAGCAACACTACCATCACCACCATCACCAACAACACAAACCACAGCAATACTACTATCACCAACAACACCAACCACAGCAACACCACCATCACCAACAACATCAACCACACCAACACTAACAACACCAACCACACTAACACTACCATCACCAACAACACCAACCACAGCAACACCACCATCACCAACAACATCAACCACACCAACACTAACAACACCAACCACACTAACACTACCATCACCAACAACACCAACCACAGCAACACCACTATCACCAACAACACCAACCACAGCAACACTACCATCACCACCATCACCAACAACACAAACCACAACAATACTACTATCACCAACAACACCAACCACAGCAACACCACCATCACCAACAACATCAACCACACCAACACTAACAACACCAACCACACTAACACTACCATCACCAACAACAGAAACACACCAACACTACCATCACCAACAACACCAACCACATGAACACTACCATCACCAACAACACCAACCACAGCAACACTACCATCACCAACAACACCAACCACAGCAGCACTACCATCACCACCATCACCAACAACACAAACCACAGCAACACTACCATCACCAACAACACCAACCACACCAACACTACCATCACCAACAACATCAACCACACCAACACTCCCATCACTAACAACACCAACCACACCAACACTGCCATCACCAACAACACCAACCACATGAACACTACCATCACCAACAACACCAACCACAGCAACACTACCATCACTACCATCACTAACAACATCAACCACACCAACACTACCATCACTAACAACACCAACCACACCAACACTGCCATCACCAACAACACCAACCACATGAACACTACCATCACCAACAACACCAACCACAGCAACACTACCATCACCACCATCACCAACAACACAAACCACAGCAACACTACCATCACCAACCACAGCAGCACTACCATCACCACCATCACCAACCACACCAACACTACCATCAACAACAACACCAACCACATGAACACTACCATCACCAACAACACCAACCACAGCAACACTACCATCACCAACAACACCAACCACAGCAGCACTACCATCACCAACAACACCAACCACAGCAACACTACCATCACCAACAACACCAACCACAGCAGCACTACCATCACCAACACCAACCACATCAACACTACCATCACCAACAACACCAACCACAGCAACACTACCATCACCACCATCACCAACAACACAAACCACAGCAACACTGCTATCACCAACATCAACCACACCAACACTAACAACACCAACCACACCAACACTACCATCACCAACAACAGAAACACACCAACACTACCATCACCAACAACACCAACCACATGAACACTACCATCACCAACAACACCAACCACAGCAACACTACCATCACCAACAACACCAACCACAGCAGCACTACCATCACCACCATCACCAACAACACAAACCACAGCAACACTACCATCACCAACAACACCAACCACACCAACACTACCATCACCAACAACACCAACCACACCAACACTGCCATCACCAACAACACCAACCACATGAACACTACCATCACCAACAACACCAACCACAGCAACACTACCATCACTACCATCACTAACAACATCAACCACACCAACACTACCATCACTAACAACACCAACCACACCAACACTGCCATCACCAACAACACCAACCACATGAACACTACCATCACCAACAACACCAACCACAGCAACACTACCATCACCACCATCACCAACAACACAAACCACAGCAACACTACCATCACCAACCACAGCAGCACTACCATCACCACCATCACCAACCACACCAACACTACCATCACCAACAACACCAACCACATGAACACTACCATCTCCAACAACACCAACCACAGCAACACTACCATCACCAACAACACCAACCACAGCAGCACTACCATCACCAACAACACCAACCACAGCAACACTACCATCACCAACAACACCAACCACAGCAGCACTACCATCACCAACACCAACCACATCAACACTACCATCACCAACAACACCAACCACATCAACACTACCATCACCAACACCACCACAGAGTTAAAGGACCAAACCGCTGGTTTAGTTTTCACAATTTAAATTTCTGCTTCTTTTAAATCATCCATCAGGATTTGTTTCAGTACGCTGTGAAAATGAACTTGTCAAACATAAAATACTTATGAAATGAACTACGTAGACTAAACATCGAGCATGATGCATTATCTGTCTGGAGACACTTTCGTCTCTGAAGCTTGATTGTTGAAGTTTAATTGTTCGAATTGAAGTGAAAGGAAGTCAATCAAAACACTGATGGTTGGTTTAGAATGTCGGCATTAATGGAAGGAAGGCTGCTGCACGTGAGGATTTACAGTCAGGCTGCAACATCAATGATGAAACTGCCAATTATGTTCTTGATTAATTGATCAATCGTTTGGTCTAAAGAATGTTGTAAATTATGTGAAATGTCCATCACAAGCTCTCCAAGGTGACCTTATCTTACCCAAATATGTTGTTTTGTCAAACCAACAGTCCCAAACCCAAAAATATTTAACCATAGGTAAAAGAAAAATGGTAAATAATAATGATTCAGAAGCTGGAACCAAATCATTTTGTTCTTTTTATTTATGGCTTAAAACGATTAATAAAGTCAATAATAATATAGTGAATACAGTGAATTTTCTGTCCACTGACAGACAAACTAAAAAAAAAAGACAGAAAAGAAGAAAGTGAGTTATTTTAACTTTAGATGAATAATTAGTTTCTTTGTTTTTCTTTTCATAAAAATAAATTAAAAAACACTCTTTTGTAAACTGTTTAACTCACTGGGGAAAAATCTCTATTTTAGAGACATTTTAACTCACTTCCTCTTCAAAAATTTTAATTTAACGTCTCAAATGACAACCTGAAACTCTGGGCTGAATCTAAAATGAACCACATGCACCACAGCAGGCCAGAAAGAGAGAAACCTGTGAAATCCGGCTAAGACCCAAAGCCTGCTGCAACATAAATCCCATCAGCTGCACACACACATGCACATGCACACATCGATGCAACTACACACACTCACACTCACATGTCCAGATGCGGCCAGCAGCTGGATTATCAGACTGAGCTCAGCTGGTTTTATCAGAATCAGGACGTCCGACACACAAACAGCATCCGACTGGACATGATTCACCTGCAGCAGGTGAGTCTGCAGGAGGACCAGCAACATTTTTGATCTTCGACGTCCGTCTGCAGAGTTCAGATCAGGACCTCGTCCAGACATGAAGGAATAACTTTGTTGATCTCTGGGATGAAGTGAGATTATATCGGCTGCTCCTGGATTTGACCTGTTTTATGGGATTTTTATCTTTTATGGAATCTATCTTTTTTTTCTGACTACGTTCTTTTTGCTGTTTTGATGATTTTATTGCTGTTGCAATAAGAGTGAAAAAGAACCAGAGGAGATTTTGTATTTGAGATTTAACTCGCAACAGTCAGAGAAAACACTGCAGGACTGAAAAAGGTGTTTGGTGTGCAGAAAGACAACAATGGATGTGTCCTCAGAATTGTTTCTGGGAATTAAGAGCTTTTAATGTCCTCAGGAGGAGTTATACATTCCACAAGTACAGACATTCCACATGGTGGGTTTTTAAACACCGATTCTGATATTCTTCATTGTTGCAAACCTTAAAATGTGACTGTTCTTATGCAAAATAATGAAGTTGAATTAAAATGCAAAGGAGGAATTTAGTATTTACTCTTGACAGTGAGGAGAGTTCTCTGAAATGTTAAACAGTTGAATTAAATAATATATTTTCTTTATTTTTTATTTTGGTATGTAGTTGTAGGCGGGTGTAGTTGAGCTGGAGGACACATACCTCAGTATTTGGATCTTGTTCCCTCCTTCTTACAGGAGGGACTCTGGTCTCCCTCATTGTTTCTGCCAACTTGACTGAACGAAGCAGCTCTTCTCTTTCTAGTTTCTGTCCTCTTTCTTTATAAAGCACAATCATACGTCTTTCCTTTTACTTTATGCAAAAGATTTGCTTCACGTTCTGCATGAACTCACCTTGAAAACTGGTCTGTTATCTGGGACCACCTTGGGAGACCTCGTCCAGGATCCCCCAACAACAACAGGTCCCAGTGTTACTACGGCACATAGATCCCTCCACTACGGCACATTTTCACACACACAAGGGATTCAAGGTTTCAAAGAAATAAGCACTGTGTCGGTATCTGAGTATTAGGAGCTTTCCTGTCTGTTGATCTGAGGTTGTTCCTCCTTTTGTGATGCAGGAGGTGTTGAAGCAGCTGCAGAGCAAACTGGAACAGGAGGCAGGAACACTGGCCTCGTCCGGGAGGAGCGACGTGCTGGACCAACTGAAAGGTCGGTATCAGTTTCATGATATTCATCTTCTCACGTGAACCAGAACAAAGGAGTTTCACAAAAATCTTGTAATGTTCCTTTAACGTCTCCGCTCAGTAACAATAGATGAACGTGATTCTGATTCTGCCCGACTCTTCTGTTTTTTTCCGAGGCTCCGGTGGGACCAATCGTCATTCACAGAGAAATGAATTGACTCAATCAGCTAACCTGATTGGCTGCAGCTTACTCTGCCTCGTTATGACTCAATCCAATTACAACTAATTCATGTCAATTAGTTTGTCGGGACTGCAAATCCAATTAACTCCAGCTGAGATCAACAGCAGATGTGATTATAGGATTAGGTCCAATTCTGTGTCGGAGATGAAATAGGTGTAAGGGAGGAAGGAAGAAAGCAGGGAAAGGTAAGAAGGAAGGAAGCAAATGAAAGGAATGAAGGTAGAAGGAAAGGAAATGAAAGCAGGAGAATAGGAAGAAGGACAGTAGGCTGGAAGGGAGGGATGAAAGAAAAGAAGGATGGAACAAGGAAAGCAAAGAAGTAAAGCATGGAAGGAAATTAATGAAGGAGAAGAGGAAGAAGGACAGGAGGAAAGTCCAAGGAAAGTAAAGAAATAAAGGATTTCTGTTTGCGTGATTGATTGACTGATTATTGATCCTCTTCCCCCCTTAGAGCTCCACATGGACCTCACCAATTACTACGAACTCAAGCACCAGCCTCACAACCTGAGGCTGCTGACGGACAGCCTGGGAGGGGCGGAGTTCGATGACCGGAGTCCGCTCCGAGCCCCATCCCGCCTGAGCGCAGTGTCCGGCGGAGAGGCGGGCTCCATCCTGCTGCCTCATCACTTCCTGGACGGGGCGCCGCCCAAAACAGCTGTGATCAGTGGGGCGGATGGACGAATGAGCGACCACCACCAAGAGGAGCTGTACAAGGAGAGGTGAGAGGATTCTTGTAGTTCTCCTGGAGATCATGGAGATGTTGGTCAAACCATCTTTCTATTTTTTTTTTTTTTTTCAGAGTTAGATGTCTGCTAAGGCACTGCAGATATTCTCCACATAATGAATCCTGAACTGAGCTTTTCTACACTACCAAATAAAAGCCATATAATTAGAATCTTTTTCAAAAAGATCTGTTTCATTGAAAGATGCTCAATTTTATTATCATTATAGTATGTAAGATACGAAAACATTCCCATCCGTGGATGAAGATTTAAAAGAAAGAAGAGGGAAAAATACATGTGTGCAAATATATATATAACTTGTAGGAAAAAGGTTAAATATGAATTATAATATATTTTACCTCTGTTCTTTGGCTTTTGAATGTACTTAATTTTGCCACTGCTAAATGTTTGTTTATTCGTTTTTGCATTACTCGTCCATCTGATCTTCTCCCGGGTTTATACATGTTTTTGGTCACCTCGTTGTTTTAAATGTGAAATCAAATTTGATAAACATGACAATGAAACTTAAATATATATAAAATAAAATGGTGATAATAACATATATAACATATTACTAATAATGAAAAGAAAATATAGAATAAATACAAAACACACACACACATCCATACGGAGGCTAAACTTGTGTTTAAATGTTGAGAAAACATTCCGACTTCGTCCTGTGTGTGGATGGAGCTCATATCATCTTTGTAGCTCCACATGTCACCGAGCAGTGGCCTCTTATCCCTCTCTGTTGGCGTGACGTGTGTTTTCGTGGCCCACGAGCCGGCGCGTTGAGCGTTAACACTCCTGACGCTACAGCGCTACCTGTCTGTAGGAACCTCCTGCTGGGGGAGATCGACCGGGAGGAGAGGGAGCGCTGCTGGTACTTCAGCCAGCTGGAGGAGTTGTCACAGAGACTGGCTCATCTGCCTCGCATCGACACGGTGAGAACACATACACATGCACACACACACACACACACACACACACACACAAACCCCCACATGCACACAGCGTATGGAAAGTAATCAAGTTAATTTACTCAAGTACTGTACAACTTTGAGTATTTCCATTTTCCGTTACATTGTATTTCTACTCGACTATATCAGAGGGATGCTTTTTACATTTATCTAATAACTTGAGTTACTTTACAGATGAATAAGACAAAATATTATCAACAAATAAACTAAGATATATTATTTCCAGTTAGTGAGATACAACTTCATTGATTCGTGGGGAAATTCACAAACTACCTGGCAGTATATGAAGCCATTAAAATCAGCTCCACTTATACCAGCTGCGACATTAAAGTGACACATTAATGCATCAATAAATATAATACAATATTATAATATTTAATAATCTGAAATGGGCCATTCTGCACAAAGAGTACTTTTACTTTTGGTACTTCAAGTACATTTTCACACAAATACCTTTGTAAGCATTTTTTATTTAACTTTTATTTCTAGGCTGTGGAGTTACAACTTTTACTTAAGTAAAAGATTGGAGTAGTTTTTCCACGAATCATTTATATGTTGATTATATTTTGTATTATTAATCTAAATCTGTAAAGCAACTCAAGTTGTTGAATAAATGTAGTGGAGTAAAAAGTACAATATTTATAAAGTATAAAGTAGCAGCAAAAAGAAATAATCACGTACAAGAACCTTAAAAATGTTCTTAAGTACAAGTACTTTCTTGGGACAACAGCTGCAAGTAATGATAACTGTATTTACATTATCGATTCCTCAGTGTCAGAATATGTAGTTCTCCGTTTCTCAGAGTCCAACGTGACGTCATACGTTGTGTTTTGTTTGACCAACTGTCCAAAATATATACAAATATTCAGTTTACTGAGAAATAAAACACTGAAGAGACTGGAACAAGAGAATTGATGTTTAGTTTGATGAATTACTTAAATAATGAATCAATCAACAAACTTGTTGGTGATTATGTTTATTTTGTTTGACTGACTGTTGCTCTGAACGAGAAGTCAACGACTGTGCCATATTTGGTCAGAATAAAAATCTGATCACAAATATGTCGCTGTAGTTTTCTCTGCAGATGGATATGATCAGGCAGCAGCTGGAGTTTGAAGGCCAGCGGGTTCGATCTGTGATGGAGGAACGTTTCGGCACCAGCGACGAGATGGTTCAGAGGACACAGGTGAGGCCGAGGCTGCTGATTGGACGGGGATTTGCACCTTCAGCCACAGCAGATTATGTCATCAAATTATTTTTATTTACAAAAGATTCAAAATCTAAATTAATTTAAATTAGTTTTGATTAAATTACATAGTTGAATAGTTGACGGGAGACAGCTGGTTAATGGAAACACAGCACATCTGGACGTGTCTGAACCGTGTCTGAACCGTGTGTGTGTGTGTGTGTTGCAGATGCGTGTCGCTCGTCTGGAGCAGCTGGAGAAAGAGCTGCAGGAGGCCCGAGGGAATCAAGAGACCCAGTTACAGGTAAGACATACACACAATACACACACACTACACACTCAAACAGATGGAGCACACAAACAGACATCCACACATGCATAACGGCATACAGTGAATCTGGTAAATATAGCGGGTTCATAAATGTTCTATTCTGGGCTTCAAAACATTTTCAGAAGTGACCCGACGCTAAAGCAAGGCCGTTGAGAGATCAGTCTTTTAGTTTCAGGTATCTTTGACTTGTTTGGATCTTAAGGTGGTCTTTATAGATGTGCTTCAAGTGTTACGTCAGCTAAAGGTGGAGACACACAATCTCCAAATCTGATTCGTCTGGACTGGTTGGACTGTACTAGTCTGGGTCAGCTGGAACCGATAAAGTAATGTAGTGTGTGATATGGAAAGAGTCTCATCTGAAATCTTTCATTTCACTAAGGGAGACGTACCTGTTGAATTTTCCTGTGGCACTTTCTGATATGACGTGATGTAAACTTATGGCTGAAACATGTTCAGGGGTTGATCCAGAAACACCAACACGCATATACATTTATATGTATGGATTTTGAGCATATTGTAATCCAGACGATGATAGGATAAACCAAACAGCTTTCTTGATGTTCGAATCTGCTACTTTGGGATTCCCTGCGACCTACGATTTATCCAGAACACCATTCTTTGCTTTAACATGTATCTTCAGAGAGCCTTAACTCCGACATTGCGCACCAGTTCACCCTTGCATCTCAAGCAGGCGGCAACCTCCGGTTCTGCCAAGTGAAGCCGATGCGGACGTGTCTTAAGACTTGTATTTTCTCTACTGACCATCAGGGGAGACTCCTCTGGTTGCAAAAGGAAGTTTGTATGGAAGTCTATGAGAAAATGATTCTACTTCTCACTTGATTTATTATCTCAATAAACAATGTAAACATGAGTTTATGGTCTCAATGTCTAGTTTCAAGTCTTCTTCAATACAGCATGATGTTCATTTAGTAAATTATGGTACATTTAGAGTCAAATAGACCATAAAGCAGGGTATGCTTTAGGGCGGGCTTACTGTGATTGACAGGTTGCTGCCGCTACCGAGCCGTATCTGGCCTCACTACGTCATGCCTCCGCATTCCAAATATGGTAACTTCTGTTCATTGTTTGCAAAAAAGCCCAACAGGCGACGGCCTTATACTGAGATGGCGACGGCAGAATCGCCGAACTCGAAGGCTTACTAACGGCAGTCCACAAACCAATGGTGGACGTCACAATGACTACGTCCGCTTCACATACACAGTCTGTGGTCTCAACTTGTTCTCAGTGGTTCACTGCAGCAGTCGTTCCCAGTCTAACTCCACCTGAGTCAGCGACACCGAGCCATCTAAAGCCCAGACCCAGAAACCCGGGTACAGAGGCTCAGTGAAAGTAAAGTTGAAGGTGTGAAGGTGGACCATGGTGTTCTGAGAGATGCAGTAGAATGACAGAGAGCCTGCAGACCAGTTCAGGTAAACCCCGACTCTGTGGGTGAAGGGTCGGGGTGAGGAGGACCTGAATCTCTTGTTATGGTGGCACGGTGTATAGCTTCCCTCCGAACACTCCAGGCTCCAGGACCGCTCGCCGTGTCCCAGCAGACAGCTCACTGTGTCTCCGTTTCTGGAGATGCTGTTGTAGGTGACGCCGATGTCTGCACCGCCGCTCCATTCCACCTCCCAGTACACCGAGTCCAGCAGCCCCTCCCTGCACAGGACTTGAGGGCAGTGCTTAAACCGGTCCGGATGCTCCGAGGGCTGGTGGTCCGACCATACTCGAGTCGCCCTCCTGTTGCAGTCGGTCAGATGGAGCTCTGAGTTGGCAGTGTTGGGATCCAAGGTCAAATAACAGGCAACTGATGGACGAAACAAGGAACAAGATTAGTTGATTCAGCAATTCATGTTGGTAATCTGGTTCCTGCTGCCTTTCTTTGTTTCATATGATAAATTGAATCCCTTCAGGTTTTTAGACCATTGGCCAGATTGAACAAACTATTTGATGTTGGAAATTTGATTAAAACTGTTCATATTTTATAGACAAAATGTGTCAAAAAATAATTGATTTATTAGGTCTTATCACTGACGAGTAACCAACCAGAATAGTTGGTAGTTGTTGCTGCTAACAGAGATTTTGGCCAATTATCTTCAGATCAACAAATAATCTTCACATCATCTCAAGATGACTAATTGTGTTTTAGTTGTGCTCATACTTTACTTTTTAAAGCTGGTCTTTTAAGGTAACGTTTTAAATATCACGTTTGCAGGAACATAATGTCATGTAAAAAGTTGCAGAAAGATATAAAATCTATGTGAGCTTACAGTTTTTCACCAACCACGAGTCTCTTCCCGGCTGAGCCCTACAAGAACAGAAATAACCACGACATCATACGCTGAGCATTTCAGAACAAAGTGTTGGCTTTGGCTTCCTGAGGTTTACTCACCTCATGTTGTCTTTGTTTGGGTTTCTCAGACTAAAGAGATTGATCCCAGAGGACAAAGGCTCACAGAGAAGAGTCTGTGAATCCTTCATTTGTTGTTGTTGTTGTTTTTCTTCTTCTTCTTTCTCTTCTTCTTCTTTCTCTTCCTCTTCTTTTTGCTCTTCCTCTTCCTCTTGTTTGTTGTTTATCCTCTCGTCTTCTGCTGACACCTCAGAGTTGTCACTCCCGTCTTCACTCTCACTTCTCTGCTCGGCTGTAGAATTGATGTGTTGTAATGCGTGTTACACAATGTGAAATAATGAGGCAACATTTTCTGATGAAGCCATACATCTGTTTGAATACAACCCAGACAAAAAATGTTGATATCGGACAATTCGACAATTTATAGCATTATGGAGCAATGTTTTTGTGACTGGGTTCCAGGTTTGTTTGTTGTTATTCATACGTGTGAGCAGCCCGCTCTCACAGAAATACGTGAAATGACCACATCCTCTTAACAGAGCAGTAAATGCATCCGCGTGAATGTGCAACGCTCATAGCTAGGGACATAGTACTAACAGTGAGAAAGACTATACAGGAACTTTTAACCAGGAGAACGGTGTTTTCTTGTCCCAAAGTGTTTAGTTATTGTGAAGTTCCGTGTATGATGTTTTTACGAATTTTACTTATTTTACATACTTATTTTAAGGCCAACCATGATGTTTTTCATAAACCTAACTAAGTGGTTGGTTTCCTAAACCTAAGATAACGTACTTAGTTTCAGCCCAACCATAACATTTTTCCTAAGTTGTTTTGTTGCTAATACTAACATTCAATTGTTTCCGTGGTGGTGGCACGTCATTTTACACATTACGTGCCACCACCACGTTTTGGCTGTTAACAGGTTGTTGTCATTTCACGGGTTTCTGTCCGATTACATTGCAGTGTGCGGTTACGTGATCCACAGTCCTGTTAATGGCTTCCCACTATTCTCTTTATCTGCAAGTCAAGGAAATGCACCAAGAAATGCAGTCGAACTGCGTCTTATTCATTCATTTTTCAGGTGTCGGAACTGGCTACGTCAGACTATTTTTGTATTTGTATGTATGTGCTTCACCCAAGACCTGACTCTTATCTTCATCCTTTCTTTATAATCACTTGTTTGATTTACGAAAAAATGTCCTCATGAACTCCGATTTTTACAAATCGGGATTCAAAGGTTTAAAGTTTAACAGTTGTAGGTTAACAGTGAAAAAGGTGGAGCCTACCTGCCTGTGATATAGGAATTGTCCCATCAGTTTCTTGTGTTTCAGAATGACTTGTCGTTGTCTCACCAGAGACAGTTATATCCACTTCACTGTCCTCTTTATTCGTTCTGTCTTTCATGTTGTCGTGGATTTTCTGGGTATCAACCGTCTCTTCGTTCTGCTCCGAGAGGTTTCCCCTAAAACCAGCGTCCATTTGTTCATCACTCGTCTCTGAAGATGTCTTTTCAACTTCCTGAATGTTCTCTGCCTTTTGGGAAATCTTTTGGTCTCTTCTAAACAAAGTCTGTATAAAGGGTTCATCCGTCCTTTTAGCGTTCATCTTGAAGGTGTTGGATGAGTCTGGCTTCGCAGTGGCATCCCTGTTGTCTCTCTCCTTTGAAAGACCGATTCTGAAGACGTTAGACAAGTCGTCTAGAAAGCTCAGGCGGTTGATCGTCTTCTCTGCTGACTGGCTGGTTTTAGGATCTACGGACTTTGTTTGTTTGGACGAGCTGAAGATGCTGGTCACATCTTCTTTAAGCTGGCTGAGGTCCTCTTTCAGGAGGTTGAGCGTGCTGGTGGCAGGTTTATTGTCTGCCTGCCTTGATGGGCTTGTGTCTCTCTCCTTGAACACCTTCAACACTTCTTCCTTCAACTGGCTAAAGTCCTCTTTTATGTAGCTTGTAACCCTCTGACTCGCCTTTAGAAGGTCTGTCGTCCTCATGTTTCTGTCTGTTTGATCTTCTGGGTCACAGTCATTGGTTGCCTCATCCTCTTGGATGTGTATTTCAGGCAGTTTCTGGTCATTTTCCTGTGAAGGTTCCTCAACAAGACAACTTTGTTTGTTTGTATTGGTGGACAGTTCAGAGAGCCCCTGTATTATCAGATACATGTGGAAGGAAGGAGATTTAGTAACAAGCAATGATTGTTCACTGTGAAATGGTTTGTCTAGAAATTATCTTCCATTCATAATCATAAATGCTATTTGTTGACTCTGTTGTTAGAGAGTGGTGACCTCTGACCTTGACCATGAAGCAGGTTACTTAATGAGATAAACCAGTTCTTTCTTTTAGGCTAGTTGGAACATGTAATGTAAAAATGTAAAACAAAAATAAATGTATTAACAGAGATCTGCATAAATCGAATTACACCAAAAATCGTTAGCAGTTTAATACATATTATTGAGGCACATTGGAGATTAGTTTGGCTGTTAAAGTTGTTGGATTACAGTTGAACACGTAACTGCATATCAGAAGCATTTAAATAGAACAAACATTGGGCAGTGGGAGAAAGTTCAGTTGGAGAGCTATAGATCGTGATTTTCAGGTACTTCCTTTCAAATTCTATGATACTTTATACTTCCACCTTACTACAATTCAGGAATGTAGGTGGGAAGTAACTAAGTACATTTACTCAAGTACTCTGCTAAAGTACAATTTTTGAGGTACTTGTACTTTACCTGAGTATATCTAATTTTCTCTATACTTCTACTCCACGACATCTCAGAGGCAAATATTTTATATTTTACTCATGCTAGATTTATTATGATGATTAAAAACAAGTTATTTGTCTGTTCCGTGAGAGTGGTGACCTCTGACCATGGCCTTGAATAATATTAATAAATAAGCTAAACCAGAATCCTTTGTTTTTGGCTTTGAGACAAGTTATTACAGGTGTGACGTAAGATAGGGCTCAAATAGACAGCAACAATGTTCGTGAAAGATAATAACAATATTCAGATTTTCTACTTAAATTGTCTTTGACGAGCTCTTGCCCCTTACACTACCAATTTAAGTAAGATAAATGATTTATGCTCAAATAAGGGTCAACATGTTAGAATTGTCATTGTGAGCATGTTAACATGTTAGCATTTAGCTCAAAGCTCTATTGTGTGTAAGTGCAGCCTCACAGAGCTGCTAGCATGACTGCTGATTAATCCTGTTCAGTTCATCAAATGTAAACAGCAGAATTCCCATAATGCAATGCCACATTTTCAAACTACTCATCTAGTCCGACTAACAGTCCAAAACCCAATAGAAATTCTTATAATTTATTCATATGAAACGGTGACAAGCCGGAAATCTTTCTTAAAGCTAGATCATCGTAGATCATCTGTATAATGACTTAAACATTGTTATAACATTGCAACTGTCACACGATTTGTTTTGTACACTCGGGATTAAAGTTACACCTACTCTGAACTCTCTACACCTCTCAGTACATGCTCAGGCTCGTTTCAAGTTTTTCTGATAATCTGGATCAACCAGAGCATCTCAGTCGGATACTTACAGCTGCTTCAGTCTCCATGTTTCTGTCAGATTCTTCAGTGGAAAACACAACAAGTCCAAAAATCCAGATTTAGTGTCCTCAGTCTGAGTTGTTGTGGCTGTAATCTCTGTCTGTCTCTCTCTCTCTGCGGTTGAAAGGGACGGCCGGCATTCTGTCATTCAGCTGAACATGTTTCTGGTTCGACCAGTTTGTCTCCATATTTCACTTCGACAGCTCAGCTTCTAATTGGCTGATGAGTGCAGGAATTTGGGTTGTTTCTCTCTGGGTGTTAATGTTTTAAAAATAAAAAAAACTGCTGCTCATCACTTCTTTCAAGGGTTAGCAGCCGTTTTAGGTTGAGTTTTAATATAATTTGGTTAAAGTTTGTTTTTAGGTTGTTTTTTTCAGGGTTTCACTGAGCCATCATAGTTTTTATATTATCATATACAACTATAAAACTACAAGTTTAAGGCTCTAAAGGTCAGGAATAAATGTTGTACAAGTAATGTTGTAGTGGATACATATTGTAATGAATCTCTTTAAACATAATTGACATTTAATGAAGAAAAGGTTAAAACATGTTGGTAAAAGCTGCAATAACAGATTTATTTCACCTGATAAATAGTTGATGCTAATCAGCTGAATGCATCCAAGCGGCTGAAATTCACAAAATATGATGTTGACTTCCTCTGGTCTAATCATCACTTGTTAATCTGGGACAGTTCAACTTTTTCAGATCTGTCAAATAAGAGGTGAAGCAACTGAAACAGTTGAATCAGTAAACTGGGTGGTGGGGAGGGGCGAAGTCTGACTTCTTGAATTATGAATTATCTCGGCTGTGCTTTAGCAGGTTGAACTCAATGTGACCTTTGACATACAAAACCAAATTATGAAAAACATCTTTTTACAGTTTCAAATCATTTTAATGGTGAGAACATTTACTTTATAAAAGGAATAATAAATGAATAATACAAATTTAAAGTATTTATACCAAATCACACTTTTATAACCCAGTCACAAAAAGCGTTACAGTAAGAAGCAACGTTAAAAAAATTATTAATTGAAAACCTTAAAAAGTTTGAAAACAATACCTATTTTGGAGATTTTCTTGACTGGGAAAATAAACAAAGATCTGCACTTTTACTCCACTATATTATCTGATAACTTTACTTATACAAAATATAATTTGACTAATAAATTATGATATATTATTCAAGGGTAGGCTACCCAGCCTTATATAAGGTCATTAAAATGAGTTTTTTGCAGTTGCAACATTAAAGCGATGAACACAACAGTGCCTCAATAATTATAATCCAATAATATGATAGATATTATTCAGAAATGGACCATTCTGCATGACTATTACTATTACTTTTTGTACTTTAAGTATATTTTGATGCTAATGCTTTTGTACTGAAGTGACATTTTGAATGCAGGACTTGTAAAAGAGAAATTCTACACAGTGGTATTAGTACTTTTAATAAAAGATCTAAGTACTTCTTCCACTGAAACACAATACAATATAAAGCCATGAATAATGAACAATAGTTGGAATGAAATAGATCAAGAATAGAACTTTTGATTTAACATGCAGACAATAATAATAAACTACTTGCGTGATTTTATATGGACTCATGAGTCTGAATTAAAAGTTGAATATATTGGCTTGGACTTTATAAAGAACAATTATTTGATTAAGTTATCAATAGAAAATTCATTGGTAATAATTCTGATAATCAAGTAAGTATTTTTAATCATTTTTCAAGGAAGGCTTTCTTTGACTTTTGTAACAGTACACTGTAATATTATAGAGATTAATGGATAAAGTATTCAGCAGAATAATCAATATTAACATAGTTGTTCGTGGAACCAGCGGCTGTAAAAAACTAAATAATTCAATATTAACCCAGAATATCTCCCAAACTGTAATTTGTACTTATTATCTCGTATGTTCTTCACATGAAGGTTCTGGTTCAGAAGAACCTGAAGAACATGATTAAACATTGAACATGTAGACGACCCTCTTCCCCCTCTTCCCCCTCCCCCTCCTCCCCTCCTCCTCCTCCTCCTCCTCCTCCTCCTCCTCCTCCTCCTCCTCCTCCTCCTCCTCCTTGCTCTGTCGCTCTCCACCTCGGCTCGTCGCTAAGCAGAGAAACCAGGTCTCAGAGCTGAGCTTTGATTGGCTGTTGCCAGGCTGCAGGGTTGGCACGGAGCGAGAGTGTCTGAGATAAAGAGAGCGAGGCGGTTCGTCCTTTCTGCTGCTCTGCTTCCCTGTGAGAATACCAACGAGGCAGCAGAGGGATGGAAACGTCAAAGAGACGAGCCGACACTATTTTATTCTTACAGGCTCAGTTCATCCAGATTGCACAGTCTGGTTTGAGCTGCTCACAGTGTTGAAAGAACATTTATTCAACAATTCTTTCAGAGACGGAGACCTGTCAATCTGGATGATTCGCACAACTCACTGGAGACAGATTTTCATTGGCACTATTTCTATTTGAAGGTATTATAAGCGTGGAAAACAGACCCAAACTCCAGCGTGCAAGTTTTAAGTTAAGAAAAAGGAAACGAAAGAACAGACTGGGTCAGAACTGGTCCAAAATAGACCTGTAGAAAAAGCTTTTAGGCGGTTTCAGCACCCAGAATCAAACTAGTGCGCTCATTTAAATCCCTTCTCTCCTTTGTTTCATGGTTAGTGACAAACAGATTCAAATTAGATCAGAATCGAGGAAGGAGCTCTTTGTATTTCCTGAAAATATTTAGAGGCGGAGAAAAATAAGTAAATAATACATTTTATTTATATAGCCCTTTTTAAGACAAATGAATTAAAGTGCTTCACAGGCAGTAAAAGCAGATACATGAAGCTAAATAAAGCAATAAACTAACTATAAAAAAACGAGCAGCAGAAAAAAGATCAATAACAAAATAATAGTGGTAATAGTACTAGTATTATTATTATTCTTTTATTATTATTATTATTATTATTTTATCATTACTATTATTAGAGAAAAGCCTCCTACTTCATGTGGAATACAGACAATATATTGTTTATTTATTTTGCATTCAATCAGACATGATTTGCTCAGATGAATCATGCATTAATGTTGATTTGTGTTCATGTACATTATGTGCACATTTCTATGATCTGCTGGCGCATTATAATTAGGCTGTTGATATTTTTATGAGGACAATTGATTATAGCTGTTAGATGCTGTTGTTTATGAATGTAAATAATCCAATGAAGGATGTGTCATACAAACCACCAAACTGGTTAATAAAATGATTCATGAATTCATTCACACATTCATAGTACAGTTTCTGACCTAATCCATCTGAATGTCGACCTCCTTTGGGAGGATTTTGCTGACCAGAGCTGTAATCTGAGTCATTCATTCAGTGCGTCCTAAAGTAAACAGTAGACAGTGAATGAGATGTCAGACACTTGTGATGTTAGCAGAAAGTAGTGCACATTCATTTACAGTAAATGTAGCACAATATATAATAAACAGGGATTTTTTTTGGACACAGCTCAGGAGTGGAGCCACAAATGTAAAGTTTGTATTGAAGACAAATATCTGTGTGTTAGATTTAGGTGTCATTTGTACATTTTGTCCTGCTGGTGGATCACAGGATCGCCAAAATCATGAGGATGTATCCTCTGGAGACTGTGAACATCACTTAAGAAGGATCTTATAGGACGATTCCACTTCTATGGAGCAAAAAGCGATTAAGTGTAGAGTAATATGCAGAGTATAGTGGCAAGGAGTAAGAGGTAGATATGTATACGCTAAGATATACATTATGGACTAAAAGATATGAAGTACAGGTGTAAGTATCAGAATCAGCTTTATTGGCTGTGTATGCATACGCATACAAGGAATCTGACTCCGGTTTTCACGTTGCTCTCAGCGTACATACATAGAATATACAAATAAAGTACAAGTAATGGCAATAGCAGACATACAGAATAAGGAAAAATGAAAATGAATACAGATCATAAATATTTATCAGTTATCGTTGTTGGTGCTTTATTTGTTAGTGAATAAGTCCTGCAGCTGTAGACAGCAGACGTAGCAGATATGTGTCTCTGCTGCTGCTGATGGAGGAATCAGGGAAAAGCAGATGAAGAGAAGTGGTCGTGTTTCCTCTCGTCTCGCTGGCGTCCATTTTGTGGTCATGTGTGCAGCTGGTTGTTTTAATGGAGGAGGTTTGGATCAGAGCCACAGATGCCGTCACAAACGCGGAGAAAGAAATATTCTGATTTCCTTTGTTAAAACACACACACACACACACACACACACACACACACACACACGCACTGAGGATTTCAATCTGTGAATCCAAATGAAGCTCAGAGAGTTGAATCAAAGCTTTCATCCCCCTCTCTCCATCCTGTCACCATGGCAACGCCTCAGGGTGTGATGTGTGTGTGTGTGTGTGTGTGTGTGTGTGTGTGTGCGTGTGTGTGTGTGCGTGTGTGTTTGTGTGTGTGTGAGCGAAAGACCGTCTGCAGACAAAATGTGTGCGTGTGTGTGTGAGGATTAGCAGGCGGTGAAATGAAGGTTTTTACAGTTTTTGTGTTAAATTCTTTGATAAAGCAGCAGACATATCAAATATTTCCATCTGATACGATTCACTCGTAAAAAAAGAAAAATCTGTAGTTTGACTTACTTCACTTAGTGAGAGGTTACAAAACAAACACAATAATAATAATAATTATTATTATAATTATTTAAACAGTGTTTTAAAACCTAAATAATAATCATACAAAGACATCTCACCAAAAATAACCCGAGATTTCATCAATTCAGAAACAAAAAACAAAGGCAATAATTAAAATCATGACAACATAAGAAAAAAACAGCAAAAATGAATAACCAATCAGTACTTTAAATACATAAAGTGCCATACATGTGTCAAAAAATGTTCAAATAGTTTGGTTCATGAAACTTTCAAACTAAAAAATGTATTTCTCATAAAAGATTTAGAAACCTTCCTCGACAACAACACTCATCATTTATCACTCCAAATTGAAATTATTAAAAGTAAAACCCGAATAAGTAATACTTAATAAGTAAAAAAGTTAAAATACAAACAAACAAAACCTCTGGCAGTTTAAAACTTGTGTGTCTTAATTGTACAATGTCTATAAAAAGTATTCACCCCCCTTGGATGTTTTCCCCTTTTATTGCTTTTATACATGAAATCATGATCAGTATAATTTGGCTTTTTTGACGAGAATTTGCAAAAAACTTCTTTCATGTCAAAGTGAAAACAGATTTTTACAAACTAATGTCAATTAATTAAAAACATATAGTGTAATATAAGTGTTTGCATGAATATTCACCCCCTTTAAAGTGACTGACCTAATTCAACAGAGGTCCAGCTGATGCCAGCAGTGTCACAAGTAGTGAAATGGAGACGTGTGCAGTTGATGTGTGTCAAGTGATTGTAGTATAAAAACACCTGTCTGGGAGGTCCAGTCTCTGGTTCATCAGTATTCTTGCTACAATTGCAACATGAAGACAAAATAACACTCCCAGCAACTCAGAGAAAAGATCATTGAAAAGTACAAGTCAGGAGATGGCTACAAAAAGATTTCCAACTCACTGGACATCCCACAGAGTTCAGTTCAGTCCATCATTAAGAAATGGAAGGAGTATGGCACTTGTTTAAATCTCCTAGAGCTGGCCGTCCTCACAAACTGAGTGACGGGGCAAGACGAGGACTGATGAGGGAGGCCACCAAGACACCTACGACCACTCTGAAGGAGTTCAAAGCTTCAGTGGCTCAGATGGGAGAGACTGTACTGTACATACAGCAACTGTTGCCCGGGTTCTTCACCAGTCGGAGCTGTATGGGAGAGTGGCAAAGAGAAAGCCACTGTAGAATAAAGCTCATATGAAATCTCGCCTGGAATTCAAAAGGCATGTGGGAGACTCCCAGGTTAGTTGGAAATATTTATCTACCTGGACTTAAGTCTGTAGACATAAGAGTCAGTCAGAAGTGTCTGTCCCTGCTGCGTATCTCCCACGGCATGTCCTTCCCTTCTGCTCTCTATTTCATGAGGGACCCGTCGCTGCATCCTGTGCTTAGATCCAGCCAAGACGACCATGATTGGTTTGAAGAAATACAAATGAGCCAGAGCGTTTTGGTTCTCATTTACCAGAATGATAACGCGTGGAGCCAGACCTGTCTCCACAGCACTGTGGAGACAGGTCTCGCTATGCGAGACTTCTGTAATAAAACATTCTTCAGCCATTGGCCTGAAAACACACTGAAGGCAGAAATAGGTCAGAGTTGTTTTCCTTTCTCTTCTCTGGCATCCGGCCCAGAATGGACCACACCTGCAACATTAATACACCATTAAACTGCAACACACTCCTATGCTTTTTACATGGAAATAAAACAGGAAAATGTCAACTATGTAAGGAAAATCTAATTAAATTGCTCAGTCAGCATTTTTTAAAATCATGTAATAGATATATACAGTAGGTATGTACTTCTGATATAACTGGATCATCACTGACAGGAATCAGGTACTCTGCTGGGTGCCCTGTTACAAAATCCAATCAAATCAAATTGTTTGCTCAGTTTCCCCACCTCCTCCTCATGTCTTCTTCTTCTCTCTTTGTGTGTGTGTGTGTGTGTGTGTATGTGTGTTTGTGTGTGTGTGTGCAGCTGTGTGGAGCTGAGAAGCCCCCTGCTGGAGAACCAGATAACAACGCGTCATCATCCGCAGCAGCAGGAACGGAAGCTTCTGCAGACGGAGGCAGCAAGGTAACACATCACCGACCCACATAATAGCAGAGGGTTAATACAAAGATGTCACGACCGTCCACAGGGTAGAATATAACATATACTGATCACATCACATACATACATCTATTATGTATTATATAATTAGATTATTATTACTCATGCATTCATGTAAAAGCAGGATTTTACTGTTGTAGATGTTTAAGGTGGAGCTCATTTTGATTATTAACTGTTGATTATTTTCATTATGGATCAATCTGCTGATTATTTTCTCCATTAATTGATTGTTTGGTTTGTAAGAATAGTGACTAATGCCGTTACAGTTATCCAGAGCCCAAAGTGACACCTTCACAATGTTTGTTTTGTCTCCCAACAGTCCTGATCTCAACATTATTACTAATATATTACTATTATTAATATTATTGCTAATACATTACTATTGTTAACATTATTACTAATATATTACTATTGTTAACATTATTACTACTAATATATTACTATTGTTAACATTATTACTGCTAATATATTACCATTGTTAACATTATTACTACTAATATATTACTATTGTTAACATTATTACTAATATTTTACTATTGTTGACATTATTACTAATATATTAGTATAGGTAACATTATTACTAATATATTACTATTGTTAACATGTCAGTAAAATGATTGATTAATCGACTGATTGTTTCATCTGTACTTGTATAAACTATTGGTAGTAAAGTATAATTACTTGGGTCAATGTACTAGGTTACATTCCACCACTGTTGTCACTCAGTGTAATCATCATCATCATAGCTAATACTCACTCAGTTGTGAATGAAAAACTTCTCACTCTTAATTGTTTTATAACAATAACTTCTTTATTTAATCTAAAGCAATGGTTAGAAACACAGTTGCTGCAAGTTTTTAATAACATAAATTTACCCCGAATAAATAAGAAACAAAATAACCTAGATTTTATCAAACTACAACTTTTTTACTACGAATACTATAGAAATATTGTTTTATATAAATCTGCCTTGAAGTAAAACCATATAAAAACTGCAGGATCATTTTGAAAACAATGAACCCTAAAAAGCTATAACGTTCAAAACCACGAGAAAGGTCCTATAATACTGCCATGTTCTTAATTAATACTGCCACTAATGATAATAACGATATTAATTAAAGTCGCCCTCCCCCTCCCGTCAGGTGGAGATGGTGTTCTGGCTGCTCTCCATGCTCGCTAACAGAGATAAGGAGGAGATGTCTCGGACTCTGCTGGCCCTGTCCAACTCTCAGGACAGCTGCATCGCCATGAGGAAGTCCGGCTGCGTCCCCCTGCTGGTCCAGATCCTGCACGAAGGAGGCGGGGAGACGGCCGCGGGCGGTGTGCCGACGGGCTGCAGCAAAGAGGCCAAATCCAGAGCCAGCGCCGCCCTCCACAACATCATCTACTCCCAGCAGGACGAGGGCCAGTCCCGCCGGGAGATGAGGGTGCTGCACATGCTGGAGCAGGTCCGGACCTACTGTGACAGCGGCTGGGACTGGATCGAGAGCCACGCAGGGACGCCGTCACCTGGAGGGACCAAAACCACCGGTGAGTAATAGTCCTCTAAACACAGAGAACTCAAAAACTACTGGTGAGTTATGTTTAAACCTCTTAGATACTTCTACTCCTCTACATCTCAGAGGTCAAATATTCCTCTTATTTGCTGCACTACATCTGTCTGACAGCTGTAGTTACTATACAGATTCTGATTAATACAAAATATACAATCAACTATAAAATAATTATACAGTATATAATTGTTGAAATTAGGTCCACCTTCACCAGCTGTCACATGCTTACCTATTTATGCATCAATAATGTAATTGTGCATTTTTCATGAAATGGGCCATTCTGCATATTTTAGTATACTTTGATGCTAATTATGTTGTACTTTTACTTGTAACAGTATGTTAACACTGTGGTATTACTATTTCAACATTTTAAGCAAATGTTCTACCACTGTCAAATTTTCATCTTTGCATAAAAAATTGAAAAACAATCTTTCCTTTTAAGTACTCAGTTTGTATTGTACATGAAGGCACATATCTTTTTCCTCATTCTGTAGATTTATTGTAAATTAACTCCCCAAAACCCTCTATTCTTGTTTTTCTTCTACGCAGACATCCCTGAACCTGTGGACCCTCAGATCTGTCAGGCCATGTGCGCCGTCATGAAGCTTTCCTTTGAAGAGGAGTACCGACGCGCCATGAATGAATTAGGTACGTTTAAAACACCTACTAGTTTTTTCGTTTATTCCTAAAAACATCAGTGACACATTTCACTCAGAGGTTTGTGTGTTGTCTTCCAGGCGGCCTGCAGGTCGTGGCCGATCTGATCCACCTGGACCACGACATGTACGGCATGCAGAACGACCCCATCAACATGGCTCTGCGCCGCTACGCGGGGATGGCTGTGACCAACCTCACCTTCGGAGACGTCGTCAACAAGGTACAGACTCACTGTGGTGGCTTTGACTGCCCTGCATGGATCAGTGGGCTGTGATGTCTAACAGCTGGAGTGAGGGCAAGGACAAAGTGTTGTGGTGAAAATATGTATCATTGAGCAAACGGTAGATTAAATCAACTTTATTGATCCCATGCATGGAAATTAAGTAGTGCTGGGCAACGATTAAAATATTTAATCGCGATTAATCGCATGGATTTTTTGCGATTAATCGCGATTAATCGCGATTAATCGCATTGTTATGGCAAAGTTCAATAATGAATTCAAAAGTAGTGTATTGCGCACTTTTATTTTAAAAGTACTGCTATGTGAACAAAAGTGCAATAACATTTGGTTCACGAGATGCAGGTAGCATGTTTTATACTTAATGTGAATATAATTCATACTTTGTTGGCATCTTATTCTGAAAACGGGATGTTCGTCTGAAGAAACCGGATGTTGTCTCACGTTAATGTTTCCGCTAACTTTCAAAGTCCTTCGCTAGCTCCCGATCTGTGCCGTTTAAATGCGTTTACCGTGAATTTCAGCATATAGGTGCACTAAAATGTAAGTGTCTGCTGAGTGGACCACGGAGATCTGAGTGTCTGCTGACTTTACCGCAGCGATGTCCAGTAGTCTCCAGGGAGAGCAACGGCTGGTGCAGCTTCTCTCTTTATTTCTGCCCCCCGACCAGAAGCGGAAGTCGCCTTTTCTCTACGGCAACCCTGAAGGGATCATCAACATCATATCTCCAATACAAAACGATAAACATGAGTCAGTCTGTTACAATAATAATAAATTAAAAATACTTACCTGTTTTTTTTTGTTTTTTTGTTGTTGTTTTATTATTATTATAAAAAATGTTCCCATCTCAAAAGGCTCAAGGACATACACACACGTTCACACACACACACACACACACACACACACACACACACACACACACACACACACACACACACACACACACACACACACACACACACACACACACACAACTGACTATAGGATGTTTGCTGGCTTTTATCCCACTGTTCTTGTCATCCTCTTGTTGTTATGTATATGTATTGTCTCGTCTTTCAATTAAAAAAATAAATAAAATAAAAATAAAAATAATAATAAATAAAAAAATGCGTTAACACGCGATAAAATAATTGTCGGCGTTAATTAATGAATGCGTTAACGCGAAATTAACGCGTTAACTTGCCCAGCACTAAAATTAAGGTATAACAGCAGCATGGAAATATAAGAAAAGTAACCTAAAACCAGTGGTGGAATGTAACTTAATGCATTTATTCAAGACTGTTCACTATATTGATGTACTTGTACTTAACATTTTAAGCTAATTTCTACTTCTACTCCACCATATATCACAGGGGAATATTTGTACTTGCTGCACTACATTTCTCTGACAGCGGCAGTTTGAAAGCGGCACTTTTATTAAAGTAAACATTTCACAAGGAAAAAACATGAGTACTTTACTTTTATTCATTTTGAGTTGCTCATACAATTAAACTTTTACTTAAGTTACAACTCCAACGCAGAAGTTTTACTTGTGTTGTAAGTGTGATAATGCTGCTTTTACTTTAGTAGATCTAAATACTTCTTCCACCAACCTTATTGCTTATTATTCCCAACCTAATTGATTGCTTTTTGTCACGGTTAGCCTTGGTGTTAGCATTAGCATATTGTTAGCTGAAATTGTTTATGACGTACTGTACTATGTTTCTTTTTTCATTTTACTATACCATGCAATTTCTTATGAAATTATATACAACTTTTTATGGTATATTTATGACTTGCTATAGTGTGATTTTTTTTGACTATGACTTTTTTCAACATACTATATTATGGGTTTCATGACTTTTTCTCCATATACCACATTTTTTTATGACTTTTAAAAAAAATACTATGCTATAAATTAATGATTTTTTTAACGTACTATACCTGGGGTATTCCATTAAAATTCACCGAGGTCCATTTAGAGAGAATTTCCTCCTGCAAAGGTCCGGAACATCACAATGTCTAACTTGCGCTATGATTTAGTGCCATATATATTGAAGTAGCCAACAGTAGTATTAACGTCTGTATGTAGTCAACAACTGAGTGTCAAATCAAATAAAGTTCAATTGAATAATATCTCAACAATATTTATTGTCAGTTTTCAAATTGAATTGGATGAATTATAAATAATACATAATCTAATAAATAAATGTTTTTATTTCAAGCAAAATAAGGGTTGCATTTAAGAATAAATTACATAACAGAAAGCTTTTGAAAAATGTGCATCTTAAAATAAAGTACTTAATTTTAGACAAATGAATTTAACTGAAGCTTTAAATTCAGTTCATTCAGGTGTGAAGTGACCCAAAAAAGCCACGATAATATATTCTCATCTTCTAAAAAGAGAATTCTGTGTGCAGGGACTTTATCTGTGGTTATTGAAACCACTTGTTTCAGCTCTATTCCTCTCAGTCAACATCATTGTTGGACAGTGAATTCATGTGTTTTAGGATTCTGATCATATTGAGTGGGTGCGTTTGCTCAAGTTGTTCTTTGTCTTATAGTGGCGCTTCACATTGCTGCTTTTATTAATCGCCACGGTCTCTGAATACATGAGACATACTTGTTTTAAACTGCCCGTGGGAAGAATTAACCTATAAGAGTCTGTCCATTCTTGGTTAAAGACTCTGGTCTCTCTGTCCACAGTCCTCTTTTTGGAGACCATGTGAAATAACTTCTCTGACTACTCGGTCTCTCGCCCCTTCTCTCCCTTTTAATTTAACCTGCGCAGCAAATTATATGCGTTGTAAATCACATGGCGTGATGATACTCAGCCAGTCAAATATGTGTATTTTGATAAACTTCCCGACTCAAGTAAGTATTCACATGGGGGAGACGGGGTGAGAGACCGAGTAGTCGGAGAACTTTGAGAGTCAGATAAGTTATTCCACATGGCGTTCTCCAAAAAGAGAAATGTGGTCAGCAAGACCAGAGAGACCAGAGCCTTTAACCAAGAATGGACATTGTTCCTACGGGCATTATATAACTTGTTTTCGACATACTATACTATGATTTTATGTTTTTTTTCCACATATTATACTATGAATTTTTAAATATAGTGTAGTATAATTTTTTATGACTTTTTTCAACAAACTATGCAATGTCTGTCTGTTTGACCTACACCTATTTCCCCTTCAGGCCACTCTGTGCTCAAAGAAGAGCTGTCTGCAGGCTCTGGTGGCCCAGCTGTCCTCTGACAGTGAGGAACTTCATCAGGTGGTCTCCAGCATCCTGAGGAACCTGTCCTGGAGGGCCGACATCAGCAGCAAGACAGTCCTCAGAGACATTGGCTGCGTTTCTGCACTGATGACCTGTGCCCTACAAGCCACCAAGGTAACGCAAAACAAACCAGCCCACACACAGGGAATTATGTGAGGATCTATATTGTAGATGTTTTGCAAGATAAAGTACATACAACAACTGTGGCTGGTTTAAGATTTATTTGGAAGAAATAGTTATACATGATCATTATATACAGATCAAATAGTCTGCTTTGGATACATCAATTAGTATTTTTTACTTATTTATGTTCCTCCTTATACTTTAAATATGAAGCTACAGTTGGCAGCCCGTTAGCTTATCTTACTCTAAAGAAGCAGGTGGAGACAGCTAGCCTGTCTCTGTCCAAAGGTAAAAATAATCAACATACCAACACCTCTGAAGCTCACCAAGTAATGTGTTCTATTGCAACGGTTTAATCCATACAAAAAGTGTAAAAACAAGTTGGTTATGTGCAAGACTATTTCTCGGCTCTGAGCTGTTGCTAGGCAACCAGTGGAAGACTCTGGGAAGTTGTTCGTCCCAGCCAAGAAATAGTCCGGCACACAACTTCCCATACAATGTTTCCCTCGCTTTTACACTCTTAGTAAGGATTATTCTCATTTTTGTATTACTGGTTTTCCAGGAGTCGACCTTGAAGAGCCTCCTGAGTGCTCTATGGAATCTGTCGGCTCACAGCGTCGACAACAAAGTGTCAATCTGTTCAGTGGAAGGCGCTCTGGGCTTCCTGGTCAGCACGCTGACATACCGCTGTCAAACCAACTCGCTCGCCATTATCGAGAGCGGTGGAGGAATTCTTCGAAATGTGTCGAGTCTGGTCGCCACACGGGAAGACTACAGGTAGGTTTCTGCTACTCAAACTGAAATTACATTGACATTGTCTGATAAAAAACTGTAAAACTCAAGGGCCTCTTGCTAGCTTTTTCTGGAGCTTTTCAAATAACACAACTAAGAAATATATTAAACTTGCTTTACAGGCAAATCCTCAGGGACCACAACTGCCTCCACACTCTGCTGCAGCACCTGCGCTCCCACAGCCTGACCATAGTGAGCAACGCCTGCGGGACTCTCTGGAACCTTTCTGCCCGAAGTCCGAAAGACCAGGAGCTGCTGTGGGACCTTGGGGCAGTTAGCATGCTGCGCAACCTTATCCACTCCAAGCACAAAATGATAGCAATGGGCAGTGCCGCAGCTTTAAGGAATCTCCTCACCAATCGACCCCTAAAATATAAGGACACTGCAGTGATATCCCCTGGCTCCTGCATGCCCTCACTCTATATGAGGAAACAGAAAGCTCTGGAGGCGGAGCTGGACGCCAAACACCTGGCAGAGACTTTTGATACTGTTGAAAAACAGAGCCCCAAGCACCTGACCCTTAACAAGCCGCTACGACACATTGAGAGTCTGGCAAAGGATTATGCATCTGATTCTGGTTGTTTTGATGATGACGAGGCCCCAAATGTCTCCAGTACCCTGGACACTGGGAGCTTTTCTATGCTGTCCATGTTTCTTACCAACTCTAACTTCCTTCAAAACCAAGCACGTAAGAGGGACACTGAACCTGAAAGAGATGTAGACATGCCTCAGATGGTCGAGAAGAGACTTGCTCCCGCTGACGATATATCTGCCGCTGCAGAGAAGCTAGCAAAAAAGATCACCAACACGGTAGCCAAGATTGACAGGTTAGTGGAGGACATCACTATGCACACATCCTCTGAGGACAGTTTTAGCCTCAGCTCTGAGGATCACCTGGCAGACTGGACTTGCGGACTGGATGAACTCAATGAAGCCCGGGCAAAATCATGCCCCCCTTGCCGTCTATCTGACACAAGCAGCTTGGCCCACAGGGAACGCCTCAGTAGACCCCACGCTCTCTTGCGCCTCAAAACTGCCCATACAAGTGTATCAACAGACAGCCTAAACAGTGGAAGCACCAGTGATGGCTACTGCGGCAGCAAAGACCAGATGCGACCTGCTCCAAGAGCTATTATGATGCAACAACGACCCAATCAGCTTGATCTCAAGGTTGCTCATCAAGATTACCTTAATGTAAGACCTGCTGTTCTGACGGAGACGAACCAGCAAGATATTCCTGAGAGAGATTATGTGGACAACAAAGATGTGAGAGATCAAGAGCTCAGCAGCACAGATGCAGAAAAGAACCAGGATCAACCTGTACAAACACCTGTCAGTGCATCAACTAAATTCTCCTCTGATGTCAGCATGACTTCAATTAAACTGTCTCCTTCTTATCAACAGGTCCCACTCATTCAGAGTGTTGCCAAATTTGGTGTAGCAAAGACAGCCATCAATGTCCAGGCTGCCCAAGCAATGAGGAGGCAAGCATGGGTACCTACTGTGATGACTGGAGGTAGTATTACAAAATTTTCTCCAATGACATCCACCAGAAGCCCAACTATCGGGTCAATGGAGACAGTCCAGAAATACTCAGTGGAGAACACCCCGATTTGCTTCTCCCGCTGCAGTTCACTGTCCTCCCTCTCTTCTGGCGATGGCGCGCTGGATGGACAAAGTGAGAATGAGCTAGAGAGTGACTCGTCATTAGAAATAATTGAAGTGGAGGATGGAGAAGTGGTGAAGAGAGCTGAAGAGGATGAAACCTTGGAGGATCTGAGTGACAGCCAGCTGCTGATGACTGACTCAAAAACCTTCCCCAGCAAAGAGACCGATCCCATTGAGATTCCCTGTCCTGCCAAAAGGGAAAAGGTGTTCCTTAGAGGAGCTTCACCAGCCATACTTGAAGACAGATCTCCATCCAGCTCATCTGAGAACTACATCCACGAGACACCCCTAGTAATGAGTCGCTGTAGCTCAGTCAGTTCACTGGGCAGCTTTGAGGCTTCCTCAATTGTTAGCTCAATCCAAAGTGATCCATGCAGTGAGATGATTGATGGAACAATAAGCCCTAGTGATCTTCCCGACAGCCCAGGTCAAACCATGCCTCCTAGTCGAAGTAAAACTCCATGCTGCATTGAACCAAATGGACCAGAAACACAGGCCACAGGAATAGCGGGCCAATGGGAAAGTAGTCTGCGAACGTTCATGGAGATTGCAGACTCCAAAGAGAGGTTTAACCTTCCTCCTGACCTGGACACTATGATCTACTTCACTGTGGAAAAGCCCAGTGAGAACTTCTCTTGTGCGTCGAGCTTAAGTGCTCTGCCTCTTCACGAACACTACATACAAAAAGACGTGGAGCTGAAATTGACCCCCCTACTCCAGCAAAATGACAGAAATCTTCCTTTCCCTGATGAGGATGAGCAAGGATTTGACCATTGTGAGAGATATAGTGAGGGCAATTCTGACGATGACATAGAAATCTTAAAGGAATGCATCAACTCAGCAATGCCCTCCAAGTTCCGAAAAATAAGACCTTCCCTGATGACAACCATCCCTCCTCATATTCTCAATTCCCAGATCCGAAAACAGATGCATCTTCCAATGTACATGATGCTTCCAAATGGCAAATCCCAGATGTGTCCTGGGAGGAGAATTGTCATTCCACAAAAGGACTTTAAATTTGATGATTCATCCCTCACTGATTCTGCAGAAGGTACACCAGTCAACTTCTCCAGCACAACATCGCTAAGTGACGAAACACTTCAGTATCCAGTGAAGGAGAGGGGGGCTAAAGACTGCACAGCAAAAGGTATGAACAAACAGGAATCGCTCAATGATGAGGCAAAGAGGATAGAAGACTTGAGGATATTCTCACACTTCCATAAACCCAACAGAATAAACTACCCACCTGAGATACAAATGAACCGAACAACCAAACATATCATTCCCACTCAGAGGGTGCTTATGCAGAGCAAAGAGGTAGCCGATAGAGTGGCAAAGCAAAGAAATCGTGATCAGTCTCCTAACCAACAAAAGAAGAGGCAAGGTCAAGGGCCAGTCAGGAAACTGGATCTGCCCGTTATTAAGCAAAACACAGAAAGTAATCTTAATGTGGGATCACAAAAAGGTAAAACGGTCTACCGACAAACGACACATTCTTCAGAGGACAGTAACAGCTTCTCTGCTGACAAAAATGAAGTAATGAAACGAACAAGTAGAAAACAGATCAGGGAAGCAAATAGAAATACTCTTTCCCAGAGCATGATAAATATTGGCAGAATTGATAATTCACAAGCAATGCCCAGGGGACTTCACAGGATAAAACAGAATCTAATGAAGGATGAATCCCTGGCATGTTACTCACTCAGCTCCTCACTTAGTTCACTGAGTGATGCAGAGTTTGAGGATCATCAATCAAGAGCCCAGCAAATTTGGTACAAAAACAGACACAACAAAACACTGAATATGATGAAACAAACAAAGTTTATGAACATTCACAGCCAATATGAAGAGCCAAGCTCACCAAGCTCTGTCAGCATGGATTCGGAGGATGACCTCCTTCAGAAATGCATAACATCTGCCATGCCCAAGCAGAGAAGGAAGCTTGCTGCAAGGAAGAAGAAAGCAGAAAATACTCAAAAACAAAAGGCCTCTGATGGGTGGAATGAGGAAATGGATAGTGATGACACAGCATGGGATAAAGATTCAGACCTCAATAGTGTTGAATGGAGAGCCATACAAGAAGGTGCTAATTGTGTTGTCACTGGACTGCAGGCATCAAAGTCTCAGGACCCATCCTCTGAAGAGACTGAATCAGTCATGTCATTCATGTCAACATCCAGCTTTACACCTAAAGAAAGGAAGTTTGCAAAAGACAAAAAGGCAAATAAACCTCTAGACTTTGCACAGCGCAAGCCAGTTCCAAATTTACCAATGGTTTTTAGAGGCAGGACAGTGATCTATACGCCGAAAAAAGAGACAGCTCCATCACAAATACCTGCTCCCAGAAAAGTACCAACCAAGACAGATGCTCCAAAGAATCCAAACCTGGCTCAGCACAGATCAAAGAGCCTTCACCGATTAGGTCACCCGCAGGACATTGAACTGTCTTTGCCAAAGAGGAGCTCTACTCCACCTCCAAGGCTACCAAAAAGTTCATCCTCTGGATCATCGCAAAGCTCTACACCATCCAAACAGTCGCAGAAGAAGATAACATCCCCGACTCAGACAAATAAATCCATCCAGAAAAAGAATGCCTCACCACCTAGTAGCCCGCCAGCTAGTAGTCCCCCGGAAAGAAAAGGACGCTCTCCCGTTGTGAATAAAAATGAAAAGTCCCCACCCCCTAAAACTCAAAAGTCACCTGTCCGAATCCCTTTTATGCAAAATTCAGTAAGGCCCAGAGCTCTGTCACCTCTGGTAACTAACCAAACAACCACCAGACAAACCAATCAGGTCAACGGGAAAAGGGTCCCCCCTGCCAATCGATTTGGACTGGTCAGGATGACTTCTGTCCATTCAAGTAGTGGTGAGTCTGAGCGCAATGGATTCTTGAGACAGCTGACTTTCATTAAGGAATCACAAACTGTGCTGAGAAGGGGTGGCTCTGCACGCAACATGCCTGGATCTCAGAATGGATCACCCCACAGAGCAGTTCCTGGAGCTTCAGCTGTCTTCCTTTGCTCATCACGCTGTCAGGAACTTAAGATAACTGCACAAACCCAGAGAAGGGTGCAAGTAAAAAGTCCAAGGCAAACACAGCAAGTCCAGAGGCCAGACCGCGGCGTTCAAAAGCAGACGACAACCCTCTCCAGAGCGACCTCCAGTGAAAGGGACCTATCTGCAAGACGCACACACAGGAGAACTAGCTCTGAAAGCCCCTGCAGGGTGGCTGAGCGAAACGGGCATACCAGGGTGTCTGGACCCAGGCAGCAACAAGACAAAGACAACTTTAAACGTCACGCCTCATCACCAAGCATTAACATACTGAGCCGAGTGACCAGCCGTTCCTCCCTTCGCTCGTCTTCATCCGATTCAAGTGGAAGAGCAAAGAGCGAAGATGATACAAAGAAGAAAGGGCACCGGTCTGCATCGCGGCTAAATGACAGAGTTACATGGAGGAGGATCAGGGATGAAGATGTACCTCAGATCTTGAAAAGCACTCTGCCAGCCAATGCATTACCTCTGGTGCCTTCTCCTGACGGGCAACAGCCAAAGTCACCAGCTCTTCCAGGAAAACTACCAACCATTCTACTTGCATCACGCAAGACAAGTGATGCGACAGTCCAGACAGAAGATTTTTCGAATAACAAGACCAACTCGAGCACCTCTCCAACGGTTGAAACAACTTGGGTGATCTCAGAGGAAGTTGAACGAGTTGCGCTACTCAGAAAGATGAGTGCTACCTCTGGGAGTAACCTACAAGATGGAGATTCAGACATCTCACTTAAGAGTCACAGCACCGTCTCCACAGGTACGTCAGACATCCACGTGGGTGGAGCTGTCCATTTCCGCCAAGGATCCCCTAGCAAGGCTGCCCGAATCACTCCATTTAATTACACCCCAAGCCCCATTTCCTGTAGCTCGCAAGACACACAGAGCCAAGAAGCTCCAATCAATGTAAAGTCAGGGGGAAAAAGTGAGTCGTAGGACGTTAAGTATCAACACGAATGACTCTACTGTGTTCCTGGATGAAACTCAGCACTCAGGTGGACAGATTAGGAGTGTGCTGGTCCCTTTACCTCGGGCATTGACCCCTTACTTTCCCCATTCACTGCATTCAAGTTTTGCTCTCTGAACAATTGTCCACAGCCTCCATCTACCATTCATACAGGGTTGGATGTATGCATCGAGACATGTTTGACATGAGCAGACCATCAATAACTTTTAGAGATGCACTTCAGAGACACAATCTCACATGAAACCGAAGTGCATCTTTTTGTACTTTTTTGTATTTGTAGAATAATCATTGCCTGGTAGAAATGTAGTGAAACATGAAGCAAAAGACATTTAACTTGATTTCAGCACATTAATCACCATTGGACACAATTGATAAAAGAATATTATGCAAACTTCTGAAGGATTACTCAGCTGGGCTTTTACCTGAACATGTACAAACTAAGTCGGACTGTTGAGAGATTCATAAGGGACTCAATTGACATGTAAAGTATTTTTTACATACACACACATGTATGTACATCAACAGTTTGGGCCTTTTCCTCACCAATCAACTGAATATGACCTTCCCTGTTCCATGAAGAGCCCAGTTGGGTTGGGGCTACATTGTTGATAAAACATTTCTTCAAATTAATAGTGCAATCACTTTTATTCCATTTGTCTTGTGCATGAGGCTATATTGTGATCTTGGACTGATGAATGCGTATTACAGGTTGACGAGATGAAAACTTTTAAATCTTGAACTTTAAAACAAAAAAATTGGTAAACAATAAAAATGTAGTCATTCTGAGGCATAACATGGTATTTTGAGCTCACAAAAACAATATTTTAAGGGCGACTCATATATATCACTAATAATATATTGTGAAATAGATTTTCTGTAGAAAATAATTGACAAGCCAATTGTGGAAAAGCTTTTTCGGAATAAACAATTTGGCAAATTAACAATATATATAACCTTGCACAGTAGATATCGCCATATTGCCCGGCTATACTTGTGTGAATTAAATAAGTAAATTTAGCTCTGAAATTATTAATTTGAGGATATGGTTTATAACAACATTTTACCACAACACCTACTAGACTCTAGTTCCATCACTGCTGCAGGACATATTATAGCAAATCCTGTCATTTTCCCAACTATCATCTGATTAACTTCACACTCTCCTGTGCTGTGTCTCAATCAGTATTGTAAATAATATGCAGATATACAAAATCTTCAAAGCTTCCTGGTGGGCAAAAGAAACTGTGTTGCTCCCTGACAGCATGCTAATATAACTACTGACTGTACACACACTTCTTAACGCTGTGGACAATGGACGACAATGATGTTATTCAGAGGTAAAACACTTTCTAAAGTCCGACAAGAGCATTACTAGCCATCTGTATTCAAGTGCCACAAAGACCTATAATGCTATAAACTGTCAGTGTAGATGGACAAAGGGACTACATACCTCTGTTCATCTAATGTGATGACATATTTGTTTGCTACTAGATTCAGGCACTGTTTGCTGTTGAGTATTTCCTGTCAAGAAACAAAAAGATATGATTCAGTGATGGTTGGGCTTCGAGTCGATGGACTTGTGTCCTTACAGAAGTCTGAACGTGTTAATATCTGCTTAACTGTGTTCCTGTAAAAATAGTAATAGGTTGAGAAGAAGTCAAGTATAAAGTCGATGAATATTCTCTGTAGTTGTACCATCACTCCTCTGTGTGCTGGGAGAGTGAAGACAGCAGAGTGCTGTACAGAACGAATCTACACGAAGGGGCTCTTTATTCATAACAAGGTTTATATTTACCATCCTACTGTATTTTCAAAGCATGTTTTGAGTATAATTAAAGCCCAAGTCCATTTTGAATGCAAACCTTTCAATCCCCACTGGTGATTTTAAGATGAGTGCTACTCCAACGAAATCAACTGTATCTTGTCAGTATCAAACCCTCACTCGATGTACGTGGGTTGGAATACGGTTTTGAGCTTGATAAATGATGTTCAGAAATCTTTTTTTTTATCTGTAATAATTTGTATATCACCCTTTGTAAAAACTCTGCATTGAAATTCTAGTTTGAAAATCAATTTGGGCCATCACTTTTGCACAATTTATTTTCGACATGCTCAGCCTTGTTTGTAGCTAAACAAAAAGGTTGAGAAATATATCAAATTAATTCAAATTCGTAAAATGTTTTGTGGAAATGTGCATGTGGAAATGTTATTACTGCGTGTGCACAAAGCTTCCTTTCTGTCAAGAACTCACGTAGATGGCAGCTTATTACATTAGCTGTCCTGAGTCACGATAGTTTGTGCTTATGTATGAAGAATTACGTGAATAGTAACATTTCTGTGAATTATGGAACTGCCGTGACTTCAGATGACTATCTGGCTCTTTCCATATCGTAGTGAATCAAATGATTGTATCTATGAGAGGAATAGACTGAAAGGAGACTGCTTTTGTTTGACCAGACGACGGCTGAAGCCATGGGAGTCAACGGAAATAGATTCATTCTTCTGTTCTGTTCACTACTAGTTTACAAACGGTAATATAAAACCACAGGGTTTAAAATGACTTCTGAACATAATTTCACAAAGTCAAAATCTTTAGTTCGAGCCCATAGCCGATGGCTTGAAATGAGGATTTGTAAACTTTCCCGGTTTGATACTAATAAAGACAGGTTTCGGGTGGAGAATCACTTTAGCAGACCCTAAAATGAAAATCAGGATGAAAGGATGAAAATTGTGTGAATAAGACGGACGGGAAGTTTGTCTCCATGTTTAAAAGCCAACAGAGAGCACTGAAGTTTATCCGTCATTACCGTCGGCGGCCTTGTTCATGTCTGGCTGGAGATGAGGATTTAGACAAGTTCACGCCCAAATGAATTCAGAACAGCGTTTTAACAAAAATGTGACTGAATGTCGTCCAAGCTGGAAATTAGATAAATCATCAGAGGACTCTGGAGCCTTTAGTGTTATGGACACGAGTCATCAAGGTGATGTGTCACCTGATCATAAAGGGGGCGAGGTCCCAGCCTGTAATGCATGAACAAGGCCACAGAGGAGTTCTGGTGCCATGTGAAATAGGCAATGCAACAGAAGTGTGTCATATAAATGTTTTCATCCAATAAAAACAGTGATGTGTTTCATTAAACCGCTGTGATGACTTTCCTTCATGCAGGTGAGAAGCTGTTAAACACTACAGGAGAGAGATGAGACAAAACATGACGTCATCCACACTGCTTTTTATTTGGTTTCTGTTGTGACACATACACCGACGCCTTGTTAATACAGAGGTGTTCAGACTGAACATGAAGCCAGTTTTAGGAGGTGGAATAAAGACAAAAAAAACTTGATATTGACTAGCGATGTATCGCTCAGAGCAGACGACTCGATGCTTCACCATTGAAATGGTGTGCTGGTTGTTAATACTGGATGTTCTTGTTAATCCATTTAAAAACCAAGCGTTACTGTTATAACTGGTAGTTTAAAAAAATAATTGAACAAAATATCTTTGTTCATTATGAGGTATTTGTTTTAAAGGATAGGTTCACAGTTTTTTAAGTCTATTAAAATGACAGTCAGGAGCCCATATGAACACTGAAATAAGTTTTGGTCACTGCAATAATTCCTTCTGTTCAGCCTAACAAAGCCAGGAAAATAAGGCAAGAAAGAATATGTAATTAGTATTTATTCAGATTTTTCCAGTACCTACAGTGTTTGTCAGCAATTTATAAATTTTGCCACTCAATGATTATCTTAAGATACATTACAAAAGAAGGGATGCAGGATGAAATTCTCTAAAATATAAAGTTATTTGAAGTTAACGACATGCTTCAGCAGTTAGAGAGACCATGTGGATATCTCCCAAAGTCAGTCCTTTTAGTACCAAATGCCCTCTTTTAGGGAGTTGCCTCGCCGAGCTGCAGTGAAGGAATAGTAAGAAAAACACTGAATTTGGTACTAAAAAGACGGTAACATTGAATGATATCTTCATTTGATCATTTCAGGCTGAGGAAGCCTCATGTTAGCTTCAAATAACTTTGGAACAAAACAAGGACTATGGATTTTGTCCTCCATCATTTGTGTTGAAAGAACATCAGGAAGAAATCTTTTAATATCTAGTACGAACATCAGTATTCATTACTGAAAGCAAAACCTGTTTCAATATTCATATTGACACCAGAAAAGAGGTGAAGCTTTATCCTTCAATTAAATATGCAATGCCACATGTAGGGTAGGGATGGGACGATAGTGATTGCAATAAAAAAAACTAAAAAACATTCACAATAATTTAATTGTGTTGAATTTCCAATAACAGGATAATCTTGAATACTCTCACAGGAAAAATATATCAACTTGCTATCAGGTGGACAGGTGGACAATAGAGATTGGGATTTTTCGGACTTCAAGTTCAGGAACTAACCGAAATAAGAAGGGAAACCAAGAGAAAGGTGAATTAACACAAACTGAACATTCAGGGAATAAATCGAGATGAATATTGACTTCACATCTCAACACTTTACAAAGATGCTGATATGACTGATAAATCCATGACACGACAATTTTGACGATTGACAATTATCACATCCTTTGATTCTTAAACATAACAATTAGTTCGCTTTCCTTCACTTCAAAACAAATTATGTTTTTACCGAGTAGTGTCCAGGAAAAATATGCAAATGTAACATCGCTTCACTCTGCTAATTTGTCATTTATGACGATATGTTGTATATCAAATGATTAATTGGAGTAAATTGCTTCATCAATTGATAATGATAAAGATATCAGCCTTATTGTACGGTGTACTTTCAGCTGTATGCAAGTTACCGCTAATGCAAAACCATTTCACACCGGTAACATCAGCAGCAACCCTCACACAAAAATACATATTTCAGGTGTGAGGCGAGAGGTCAGGAGCCGCCGACACCGGGGCTCCTGAGGCCCCGCCAGTGTCTGGCTCAAGGGCACTTTGGACATGATTCAGGTGAATCACCGCCTGATAAACAAAGTCCCGGAAGAAGAGGAAAGTCTCCAACAGAAGGTAGAGTCAGAGTGTTTGACCGTTGACCTCTGCCATGTCACTTTGCAGCTGCTCGCCCGCCACTCGCAGCTCCTCCCTCTGTCGCAACAGTCGACCTCGCGACTCCTGCAGCCGCTCATTCAGCTCCAGGTACTGTTGACACTGCTGGAACTGCAAGTCCACGTCGCTGTCTGAGGGCCGGTGCGAATCTGATAAGGGAACGGGAGAACCAGTCAGTAGACTGAGGAAGAACATTTTGTAAACTACAGGAGAACCAGAGAGTGAGCAACAGGAGAATTGTTCTCCACGAGTGTACTGATCTGACCTGGCTCTCCCGTTGTCTACTGACTGGTTCTCCTGTAGTTAAAGGCAGAATAAGTAGGATTTGACAGTTGTGGTTTGTAAACAGCATTCAAAGGTGGCCCCCTTCTCCCTGGTTCAACAACACCAGCCAGCGATTTTAGAGATCTTCAGTCTAGCTGGAACACGGGAAATTATGAAGAGGAGGCAAGGAAGAGACTAGAGGAGAGAGGAGTCAAGGCAACAGGTATTTAACAAATGAGACATCCTCTCCTCGGACCATCTTTAAAGCACCGTCAATTAAATATGAGGTACGGCACAGCTGATCAGCTTTTCATTGATTAGTTATAGTGCTGTGTTTTATGACCTCAGTCAGATGAGCATAACAACATTCATCACAAGTTTTATATTTACTATTAATTCAATTCACAACATGGCATAATGCAGCAAGAATGATCGGGTGTCGTACATTTTGTATTTAACGCACACATAGGCTATATCTAATATACACTTTAGATATGTTGTTCTGTGAAGCACTACAAATGTTTGTACAAAAAGTACCATACAGTAACATATTATATTTGACTGATTGATATATATTATATGCACACAAACAGCCCCGTCTATATGACAACATGAAATAAAGTTAGTTAGTGCTGAATTAAAGAGAATGTTGTTGTGGACATAATAATTTGATGCCTGCAGCTGTTTGCATTTGAAAACATCATGTCAGGATTATAGCGGTTGAATTTGATGGAGCCTGCATTCAGGCAAGCCGGAGGAGCGGGGAAGCACAAAATCGGGAAACAATAAAACCTCTTGGGATGCACCCTGAAGGCAGACGCAGAGCAAGTGGCAGAGAAACGCCCCATACACAGCAAAGTAAAAAGATGAGAGAAAATACAGGCAGAGGGCAGCATCTCTGACGATATAGACACTGCAACACACTATCAGGGGGTCATAAGTGGTGACTGAAAGGGTCCACTCCATACATTGTTTTTTTAGATAATGTTAAATCATACTCATTGTGCCTGACAGGAGTGTTGTCCACAGACTGTATATAAGAAGTGTTGTCCGACTCTGGAGGTCTGAGTGGACTCACCTTGTCCAGTCTTCTCCAGGATGCTGAAGACGGGGTCGTTGGGAGTGGCTCTGTCGATGTCCTCCAGGATCTGGTCCACAGTAGGGGGGTCGGGACGACTGGGCAGAACCACCCTCTTCTTGTTTTTAGAACCAATATTCATCCTGCTGCAGAGCAGGCTCGACCTTCTGTTTGGGTCAAGACTTTATTGACAAAAGACAGATGCAGAAAATGTACCATGTAATGTTAGGCTATCCGCGGTTTATTACTAATTCAGCCCACAGACCTACAGATGTAAGCGTCCCCCATGTACATGTATTTAAGAAGATTAAATTGTGTGTCGGTGTCGCGTTACATACAAAGTTACGTTTCGTAGAGAGTAGATTAAAGTACAACTTTGAGTTACTCTTCAATTCAGAACAACACGAATCACCCTTTAAGTATTACTTCAATAAAGGTCAACATTTAAAACTGTGGTTTAGTGCTTTAGCGTTACCCTGGCGTCAACACGCCGAGGACAAGGATGCTAACGTTAGCTTAGCTAACGCTAAATGGATCTGGGCGTATCGTAGCCAATTAATTGCTGACCAGTGAAATGTCATAATGTTCGAGTTGTGCTAAAGGACCGTAAGATTCACGAGACATGTTGGGATAACATACAAGAAAGTGTTGTTTGTCACTAAGCAGCTCGAGTTTAATTTCCATAAGCATTTTGTTTGAAGAAGCCTGAAGGATAACGTTAACAGATTGTCGGTGCTTACCGGTGTTTAGTCGTCCTACTGAAAGACAGCGGGCGAGTCCCAGCACGTATCTAGACTGTCCCAGCAACTTACACCGGACTAAAAGACGGTTAATCGGTAAACGCTGCTGAAAGTGCAGAAATTGTTTTGAGGACACGTTCCATGCAAGTCTGCTGGATGGACGTACTGCACGTCAGCACGTCAACGTGCTGCCTGCCACGTCAGTACGTTGACAGTGCCTACATAGGCCACGCCCTCACAACACGTCATAAGATGGTGGATTCGTGTTTGGTCAAAAGCTATTACTGATCATTTACTATACTATAAGTATTTGATGTTGTTTCACTAGTATCCAGAACGTATAAGTCACGTATACGGCATGCATTTGAAAATATAGCATATATAAATTACTTAGTTTTTATGGCCATGAATCAAACTGTCATAAAACACTAAGTAGGCTACAAGACAATTAAATAACAGAAATGACTTCAAATCCATTCTCACGGCCTTAAGAGGCTGTTATGACACTACGAAGCATCAACAAAATCCTTGACAACTTTGCTGTTAGCAGTAGGCTATAAATAACAGTATAGTAGATAATGCCTGCAAAACTAAGGGCATTCTCAGCAGCCTCAGATGTACTTTTTCCTGCTAATTTGTAACAGTGAGTATTTAGGTCAAAGAACCACTGTGTCTAAGATGTCTTGTTTTGCAGTACGTCATGCGAAAGAGAGGGCAAACATTTAGCTTTATGCTGACTAGCATTGTTTATTTCTTATCATAACGTAATTTTCATATCATGGTCAGAATCGCATTGATGTGTATAAACAAAACAAAAATAAATAGAAACACTGTTGAAAACTATATAAGGACACACATTGTTACTGATGCGAAGCACCCGAAGACAGGCCCAGAGAAAAATGTCCGATTGCAGAGCTGGAGTTCCTTCAGATGTTGAAATGCACCATCTTTCCATAAAAGGAAACAGTTTCAAATGGTGTTAAATATAAAACCTAAAAAAACACACAAATAAAAAGCTTGGAAAGGAGGAAAAAAAGTAAGCTGAACCACTACCATCTGCAGGTGTTAAAATCTTTGCAGCTGTTACTTTCTTTGCCTGTAGGAGGCACCGTTGATGTGTCCACACCTGCAGGTCTAAACTGCTGTTATGTTATAGGTATTGCAGGTTGGCAGGTGAAGACCTGCTCTCACAATGATGCCACAGCTCCACCTGGTAGAGAATCTGCAGCCTGCTAAACGTGAGCTAGTGAGTTCGAGAGTTATGAGCCAGTTTCAGGTGCTTTGCATTATTCATCAATAAATACAAATAAATAAAATGAAAACAGCAATAAGAAACTACGTTCTTAAAATCAGTCAGTTTGCAGAGTCGGTCTGAGTTTTTGATGTTACAGACTTGTATATAAATATAACATTTGATCAGTCTCTTTGACATGTGATATTCTTTATCAGTGGGATCTGTGAGGATGGAGCTGCTCTTCTTCACTGAGGGTCCTCCTCTTCCTCTGCTGCTATCTGAAGGGCTGAAAAAAAAGAAAAAGAACGGTAAAGCTGCTGCTGAAATAAGTTTAAAAAACAAAGGGTACTGCATTATTTAATGGGTTCATGATTTCATAATCATTTCCTGATAACATTTCTTATAATTTCCAAGGAAGTCTCCTGGAAGAAACACTAATTATCAGTAAAATGGAGACTGTGTTTACTTAATACACCTCCAAAGCATTAATTCCTATTAATTATCAGTGTAACCAAGCAGGTCAACTGAAAATGCAGAAGAGTGAGTTTTATCCAATGCATATTTAGTGCCGTTTTATTTGGGAATTTTTCAGATTTTTCTTATACATATTACCAAATTATGCAGTTCTTTCAAGAAACTCCTTTAGAAATGATTGGAAAATTAAAGACCTGTGTAATTAAAACTTAACCAAGAGGCATTATATTTAGCATTTTAAATTTTGGTTAAATTTGAATCACGATTAAGACATCACTATATCATATTCTGAATCCTGCAATAAGACATTTATTAATTCAGTCATGATCCTGAGACTAATCTCCCACTCAAATGAAGTTGTATTCTCTGTATCAGTCACAATACAGAGAACTGATCAATACACTGTACCTGTTGGCTATGACAAACATTTAACCAGAAATCTTTCTGCTGAGACATCCAATCTGATTATTTGATTAGCAGTGGGAACTTCAGGGTGGTGGTAGCTATAGTACAAGCAGGCCTAGTTCTAGACTGCTTTGAATGGGGGGGCAGTATACTGCCCCCCCATTCAAAGCAGTCTAGAACATTAAAACATTTAAAAACATAAAGTAGGGTGGTTCTCTTATAAGAGAACCACCCTACTTTATGTTTTTATCGAAAGCTATCTCCCAACGAGTACAGGTGGGGGGCGTGCCCATGCCTGGAACCCCCATCAGGTCCAAGATGACAGTACACTAAGTGTAAGACTAATACTAAAATGTATTTCTACAAGCTTGTTTCCTCATGATTCCAAAGACTGTATTCTGTGATCTTAAGATAAATTGTGTTGTGAAAAACACACATTTGTTATGTCAAGATCACAAATCACACAAATTATAAACAACAAATTACAGCCAAATATTTCTCTTCTATCTCTTTCTTTAATCCGATCTTGAAAAAACAAGCATGAGTAGTTGTGTTTTTTTTTTTGTTTGTCTCCATCTATGACTTACCATCAGTCTACACTGAGCTCAGCCTGCCGTGCAGACATAGAACAGACACACAACCAACAATTAAAAACCTTCAGATTAAAGAAAACATTTCTGCTACTACTAGAGACATTTCTATTCTGTTAACAATAGCCATCAAACTTCTTTTCATCAAATGCCCAAAACTACAAGAACCAATAACACACCGTCAATCAGTTTCTTCATGATGAGAATACGTCAATGACCTATTCACTATATCTACTGATAACAAATTCATTACTGGAATACCTAAAATAATCTATTCATTATTCTAATCATTATATTAAAAACTGGCATTATAATAACAAATTGCATCTAAAAGGATCCTGGTAACTCTCAGTCTGTAATGTTTCAGAGATTAAAATGATGATCTTAAAACACTGTGAAAACTGTATGCCCATTTAGTACTACACAATAATATTACAATTAAATGATTCCCATTTGACGTATAGCCTCTTTCGATTTATAAAATGAAAGACATTTTAGAAAATTATAAAATCATATTGCTAAAAAAGTAGGAAAATCACCTCTAATGCCATTTGTTGGTTTGTTTCTATTTTAATACATTAAAAAAAAATTGTTTTTAATAATCTGCTAAAAACCCTGCAGATAATGATTATTTTCCAGGTTACAATCTTTCAAACGTTTTTTGTCCGTCTCCATGTTGGAGTCGGTAGTGGTCGTTTAGTTGCTTTTGTTATTTGTTATTTGTGACTTTATAAACCAATAAGCAGATTTGTAAAAATATCAGTCAGTCTCTGAGCTGCTGTCTCTCAGCGCTGATGCTGCTAGTGTACTTAAGAGCAGCAGGTTGGGGGGGGGGGGGGGTGTTAGAGGCCTTCAGGCTCATTCAGGTCTCCTTGAAGACCTCCTTGAAGGTCTTCAAGGAGTATCCTGTCTGCTCCGTCTGCTGCTTCAGTCAAACAGAACGACCGTAGGCAAAAGCTGCTTCAGCTTTAAAGCAACCACAGCACTGATGCTCTATGACGGTTACTGAGGTGCTCATTCTCTATCAACCACCACACCACATTCACCTCTAACAGCACACCAGTAGACTTACCATACTGGTTAACCCAGGAAAGGCTGGAACAAGTAACAGGACAGTTGGGTAAGCATGTTTAGTCCTCATCTCTAATCTCATTGTACAAACAGTTCATTTTATATTGTGTAAAATCCAGCATTTTCTTCCATCAGGACACTGATATATACAGATTTAACTATAAACTCAAACTGCAATAACCAATAAAACTGCATTTATACTAACAGTGTCAAGTTCTGCTATAATGTCCCCCAGATGTAGCTACTACAGCCACAATATGAAAGTGTTGGACAAAACACCTGGCCTGTTTGCAACCTATAGCTCTATAGCCAGCTTGTTATTAGACAGTTCGCAAGGGAGCTAGCTTTGGGTCACCAGGTCCTTACATGTTCACCCTAGGGATTAGGAACTTGATCAAGACATCTCATGACAATCTTGTTTGAAGTTTTTGAGATGCCAATCGTGTGTTCGATGTAAAAAACATTCAACATCTCGGCCAAACCAACATGAAAATTACTTAAAAAAAACAAATCAAAACACAGAAATGCTAGCTTAGAACACACCTTAACTCAGCACGATGCTGTGTATCTACATGCTCTATGAGGACAGAGGGATTGAAATGTCAAAGGTCATAGTTAAAGTGATGAAGTGGTATGCTGGTGATACTGAGTCAGAGGGCATGGTTAGCTTAGCATAAAGGCTGAAAAAGAAGGGAAACAGCAAGCCTGGCTCTGTCTAAAGTTCAGTTCATTTGAAAGCATACTGAGGCCTTTAAGGTGGACTAACTGTCAGGAGGCGGGGGAAGCAGCTATGGTTTACATACTGGTTGTTCTTCGCTCGACTCTGAAGGAGCTACATTAGCTGTTGATGCAGCTGGTAAACTTTTGGTTTCAAGCTGAGCGGCCGACGGCCCCAGAGACTCCAAAACTTTATTCCTCATCAGCGTGGACAGGACTGAAGAGAAGGAAAGAAGGAACATTCAATCTGATACCTTTTTAAATGCTTAATACTGGTGTGTAACCACAATGTACTGGTCTGCACCTTCCCTGGTGAGGTTCTCAGCAGCAGTCATGGCCCTGCCGCTCAGGTCGCTCACCAAGTTGTCCACCGTGGCCTCGTGGCGTAGGAAGATGGGCCGCACCACTCTGTTGTAGATCATCTGGGAGCCGTTCCACGAAATAGGAGCCATGCACCACAACAAGAAGAGACACTGGAACCACAGAGGACTTGGTTTACTAGACAAATACTTCTTCGTGTGCACCTTGACCCCATTAATCATAGCCTGGTTCCAGACTTCTACATCATCTTTGATTTTGAAAAGCGATTCTAACTGTTCACCGAGTTCTGTTTAGAAGATAACCGGTTGAAATAATTTGCCGATAATCATGGGTTCTTCAGTTTTTTCCCACCTTAAAAGCATAGTAGAAAGGGAACCAGTAGAGGAAAATATCGGAGAAGAACTCGCCCAGGCTGAAGACGCCATAGACCACCCAGTACGTCAGCCATTTTGTGTCGTCTTCTTTGCTTGTACTTTCGATGGCTTTGATTCTGCAGATACGATAGGAAACAGCCTGTCAGAATATTTCACGTGAGCTGAAAAATACATTTATCTCTAAAAAAAGACCTTCAGAACTATTGTACTAATACAGTAGAGCTTTGGTGAAGGCTTTCAGTTCAACGCCACAAACAGGGGTGGAAGAACTATTAAGATCATTCTCAAGGGTCAAAAGATACATCTGAAGGGTCTTCATAATATTTGTGGTGTCGAAAGAATAAGAAAAGAAGATTCAGCAACAATTTTAATTTATAAGCTTATCATGTGTCTCTTTATGTGCTTGCCCTATCCTTCAGAAAAATAACGTACCCAAAAAGTAACAGGAATAGCTCCTCAATTATAAAGCTTATATCCGATATCCTTTGATAAGTAAACAAAACAAATACAAATCGTAAGTAAACTAAAATAATATCATTCTTGAGAAAATGCAATAATGGAAGAGTTTCATCCTCGCCTAGTATACAAATCTAAAATGTATATAATGAAGATCCCACAGATAATGATGCAACTGAATGTCTTCTCCTACTCAATTACAACTGTAACTGTAAATTTGATAAAAAATACACTGAAATGCAATATTTTGGATACAATTTATAAAGATATACTCCATGTTTACTGTTTATATGTTAACCGTTTTACTTTAAAAGACGATTTATTTCCATATAGCCATGTAGGAAATAACATTGAAATAGTGATAAACACATCAAACGTTGATCAATATTCATATATGACAAAAGAGCTCCATGCGTTTCGACAGATAAATGGAGAATGGAAAAGCCCACATGTCTAAAACAGGTATTGGATTCCTTTTAATCAGGGGAATAGAAAGGTATCCGGTACAGGCAACAAAACCACTTTGTTAAGTTTAAGAAAAAATAATTGATGTTAATTTGACTTACAAAAACTAACCACTCACGTGACTGGCGAGTGACGAGTGACGAGCAACTCACGTGTGTTACTTGACACTAACACGAACAACTCACGAAAAGACTCACGTGACAAAATGGCAACGTTTACTTTTAGTTTCGCACGGGACAAAACCACTTGTCTCCTGGACAAAAGTCCTGTGTTTGAGTATCGGTCTCATCTATTGTCTTGATCGGAAAGTAAGATAAAATTCCAACATGGAAAGAAAGACGTCTTTAATCAGGTCTACAGTGGTGCAGTCCAAGACTGAGTCCAAAAAAGTTTCAGGTCAAGTTTTTTTTGTTTTTAAATAGATTTTCTGAAAAACGCTCAATCGCTAATTCCACTTTTACACCGGATGGTAGGGCGCGACTCAACTTGAATCTCTTGGAACTTTTCTTTTTTGGTATTCCATTGGCAAAAATTGTGGATGGTACCTGGGAGATATTGTGGTACCACCTCGATTAAGGTTCAGTGAGCTTCTAAAACACTGCAAACCACTGATTGGTCAGAGAGAACAGTCACTTACGCGACACGTAACATCCTGCACAGACGTGCCATTTTTAAATAGCCAAGCTACCATCAATGGTGATCACATCTCTTTATTCACCTCCTCCTCACGACCTCGACTCAGCCTGCAAAACAACGGCGTGGTCAACCGCCGAAGTTGCTCTGTTGGGTTGCGTTGTGCTACGTTAAGAGAAGTTCACGGCACTTTAATGCAGCATCATTATGCCGGTGAGCTTCGTTGAGGGGGTCCTATCTGCAGTGGAAAACTAAATTGACAACAGCACCTGGTACCAAAAGTAGTTTGAGTAGAGTCGGGTTGAGCTGAACCATGCAGTGGAAATGAGTGCACAGTCAGACCAGAAAGTGGCACGAGGAAATGAATTTGCATGTTAGTTGTAGCTGGTTTTGTTTATTGTAAAATCAGCAGTGACATACCAACTGACTTCATTCTCTTCTCAGGTAGACATTACTCCACTATATCTTCACACAGCAAACAGTCGCTTGCTTTAATGTTAATGCTCTGAATCGCATAAACAGAAAGTTTAAAGATCAGCAAGGTCAAGAGTGTCAAGTAATTTGTGATTGGATGCACAAAAGTTGAACCAAACAAATTCTCTTTGTGAGTGAATCCACAAATCGCAATGATTCCATTAACATGAACTGATTCTCGAGTCTGCATTTTCCCCCAACAGAGTGTGCAGCTCTCTGATGGGATGTTTCTTACTGCAATGCTTTCTGGGACTCGTAATTGATTCCTCTGTTAAAGTGTTTTTCAGCCTCCTGTCTCAGGTTAAACGAGGAGAGTTTCAGGATTGGTTCATGTCCCTGGGAGTGAAGGAAACACAACAAGCAGATCTGTAACTTAATAGAAATAAAATACTCACGAATAATATGCTGGATAGGCAAAACCAATCAGGTTGCAGAGGAGGGCGGCGCCATATCCATACACCAGGTAGAGTCCGGTCAGTGAGATGGCACCTGGACGAGACACACAGGAGACACAAGGAGCGGGTCAGTGTTGTCGACTTGGCGACTTACTCGCTACATTTAGCAACGTTTCAGTTAGCGCTGCTAGCTACTTTCATTGGAAAAGAGTTGGCATCACTCGGCTGGGTTTTCCAGTTGGATTATTTATTATAATAACGCTTGCTTGTTTCTCAAGATGACCTACTCTAGCTTTAACATACGTATACATACAAATACACACATACACATAGACATATCAACACATGAATATATAAACATTGAATATACACATACATTTGTGCACACGTATGCATTACCCTACATATCTGTATACATACACTTAATTACATATTTATTTGTTCAAATATACAGACAAAAGACCAATGTATTTACATCCAATTAATTGACCTTTATCAACTTCCAATCGCTGACTCCCCTCTCTCCCCTCTCTCCCATCTCTCCCCCCATTTCCTGGCTACCTCTTCACGTCAAACTGTCCAATAAAGACAAAAAAAATAACATCAAAATTGAACTTTTATTTTTTTTAAGTACAGTTTCGAAAGGGTTTTGTGGGTGACCACTTTGGGGCTAAAATCTGGCCTACGCGGCTGCTCGGCTTTGGTGGGTCATCAGAGCATCAAGCATGGATGTTAAAATTAATCAGAAATGTATTGAATCTGTGCAGAATTAAACACAAAAGCTCCTTTAATTCCCTGATGAAACTGAACTGGGAGGTCTACAGAGTAACAAACAGACATTGAGTGTTTCCTTTAAAAAGGAAGGAAGTGACTGACCGACTTTTAAATACCACAAGGATTCTCCGACTAACTCTGCAGATATTCAGATACCACCTGAATGTCTCAGTGAGCGCAGCAGACAGACAGGAAGTCGTGTGAAAAGTGTCCTACCTCTGATCAGCTTATGTGGCGGTTCGCACATGGAGGCCGGTCTGCTCGGCTCTCTGTCTCTGTGGATAATCTCTTATAATGATACTGCAGGAGGACGCAGAGAGAGTGGGGGACACTGTGCACCAGGCACTACAGTGACATCATGCCAGTGTGTTACTGATCCACTGTATGAGCATCAGTGTGGTATGAATAGACTGCTGTTCCCCGCTCAGTAAATGTTCTCTGCTGAATACTTTACGCAACAAAGGAGCTCCATTTTTATTGTTTGGTTATCATATTATTTATTCATAACATCTGCACAGTTTGATACAGAGCATCACGGCAACAATGGGCCACCACAACCTCCTGCACCTAACTGTCCCCATTACATCAAGAGCAGGATCAATACTTTAAGCAAGCTTGTCACTTTTAGATAATATAGGGTGTAGTAATAACGTTTTTATGTTCCACACATCTGAAACAAACTCTCAGCTCCATTAAATCAGGGCTTAAAACTTAATTTGCCGCTGCATTTTATTAAATTCAATTTGGGACTTTTTATTCAAATCTCACACTACAATGTAACTACACTGTCATTTTTATTCTACTATTTGATTTATCTTTTTCGATTTTAGCTTATGTTTTATCTTCTATTATATTTAGTGGAATATAAATATAATGTAGTGAAAAGGACTGGACCTAAAACTGTCACTGATGAAAACTCAGGACGAGCTTCCCAAATTAAGAGATTGTTGTCTCCCTGATTCCTGAACGGACTGCATGCATAAACATCAAATCCAATATTATGTAGCCTCTGCAAGAACAGGCTTGTCTCAACAAAACAATGCTGCAGTGCAGCTCTAAAGCTGACACAATGTCATTACATACAAAGTAACAGCAGCTACAGTACTGTGACCCGCTCTAAAACCAAACTGAAATGGACTTACAGTGGAAGCGCCGGACAGATATACCTTCAAATGGTCATTTACTAGAGATGCCAGGACCTTTGCAAGGCAGCTTGGATATACTGTAGGTCTATAGTTGTTAAGATTGCTCTTGTCACCTCTTTTAGGCTATAAAATGAGCCAGTTTCCAAACTTTGGGAACTATACCAGAGGAAATAGAAAGACTGAAAATATGAGTTATCTTTTAGATATACCAGCAGAAACAAATGTATTACTCCTATTGGATTAAATCCATCAGTGTTGAGTTCAGAGGGTTTTTTTTAGGTTCGATCTTGTAGGCTGAGGGATTAGCTGTGACAAATTAAGACTGCAACGGATCTTTTTGAAGGCGTCAGAAAGCCAATCACTGTTAAAATCACCCATGACAATTACTTCTCGTAAGTCAGCCAGATCCTTTATGGAGCGAGTGGCAGCTGTGCAGTGTATATACAGGAACAATACTACAAAAATATAATCATTAGACATCAAAACTACTTCAAGAGCAATAAACTCAAATGAATTTGGCACAGAAACAGCATGTAACAAGGAGACAGAAAAACTGGATTTTATACATACAGAAACACCAACGCCCCTCCAGCTTCTGTCTGCTCTGAATAAAGAGTAATCATTTATTACCGCATCAGCGTCATTAACACGCTTCTTTAACCATGATAATGTTTTAACATGATCTGAACATGATGCTAATGCTGAAACAAACTTCTGATGTTTAATGGTTCTCTGTGTAACATTCAGACAACCCTTGTTATTAATGACATTTCTATTCCATTTCTAAGCAAACGTCAGCCAGTGTTACAAACTGCAGAGGAGCTGAAGAGAGGCACTCACATTAGGCCACATCCTTTGGATTTTCAGAGAAAAAACCTCCAAAATCCTTTACATTTCATATGCAACCGAGAAAGTCTAAACTTTTTAAGTTACTTTACCTTCGGTTGGGATTACATTGCATTTGCAATAAAAATGAAAATGAATATGTGTAAAAAGTTACACATAGAACCTTTGAATGAAAAAAATCTCAAACCTTTCCTGGATTTGAGTTGATTTGAATTCCCCAAAGTTGGGCGTTTACATGGGTCACAAACAGTGATTGAATCAATTAAGCTATCTGGGCAAGATGTCCGGGGGAGAAATTGTTTATTTAATCGGTTCATGGTTTATTTAATCGGAATGCTGCCCCATTATCTTTTTTTCCCTCATGTTTTGATTATCAAAAGCTTAAATCTATATTTTGTTTTATACGAATGAATCTCCTATTGAAATGACCAAAAATAATTTTCCGTGTCTGTTTCTGTCAAAACACAAAGACCTTTAAAAAAAAAAAAACACTCACCCGTCTCCTCCCACATTTGACCCCAAAAATGCGCTGCAAAACCAAAATGCTAAAAGAGGCCGAAAAGCTCCACAAACCTGCAGAGTTGGAGATAATCACAAACAACTCTTTGCATATCACATGCAGTCATTTGGTCCATCGTTAGTATAAAATATTGATAAGAGCAAAAATGTTGACCCAGAAAACTTGAACATTTACAGGTTCATGTTAACAGAGAGCAGCTGTTCACAAGAGGATTACCTGAATCCTCTTCAGTTATCCACTAACATGCAACAGGAAGGTATAAGGTTCTGTTTACTAAATATAAACAGAACAGTAGAATCGTCAGTAAAGTATTACTGACGTGCTTCTGTGCTTCATGTGGTCAGTGAACAGAAACAGACATCACGTACCCACTGCAATGATCTTCTTCCTTATCCCTGTTTTCTCCTCCAACTTCCCCAGAAAATCAGTCACCACGTTCTTCTCATTTAGGAACTTCTCGGCTCGGTCTTTGATGGACGAGAGGATGTTCAGCAGGCCCATGGTCCTCAAACGGATCCTCAAATAACAGAGGAGTCGGAGGAAGACGACCTGCGGCGGAGAGGAAAACACAGTCTATACTGTAATCCTCCGACAGCAACAATCTGCTTTAATGAGGTGAGAAGGGAGGGGGTGGGAGGGAGGGAGGGAGGTAGAGGAGGCACAGAGACGAAGCAAAGAAGAAGAAGGTTCCGGTTTTCATATGTGAAGGAATACAAGTTTATTTTATATATGTTGTATGTTTGATTTTGTATAACTCAGTAAAATGAACCTTAACAATGAACTGGTTCAATGCATCTAATGAGAATATGAGAATATCTTATTCCTGCTCCTGAGAGGATGAATCCTATAGATTTCTAACCTATAGATTCCTATAGATCCCCCCCTCTTACCATATCTCTACCGCCACCCTCAGGATAAACTGTCCATATGTCATGTCATACTGTGGTTACAGATAAAGTGAAAAGCAATAGGGGATGTGGTGAGAGGCGAGGAGGCGGGTCTTATAAGAGGGCGTAAACATTCTTTTATGTATTTTTAGATTAGTTCCAAACGGTCGACTCCATCTCAGAATTAGCCTTGTAAGCTTAGGGCTGATTTTAAACCGTAGATGGCATATGGAGACATTTTTCAACCATAAAATGCTAATAAATTTGGTAAGAAATGCCAGTATTAACACCAGCATATTCATTCTCAAATTCGTATTTAAATTCATATTATGTAGTTAAAAACTTGAAAAAACATACTTAAGTGTGAAGTTACTCTTTAATATTGATACACCTGCAGAGGATACTGTGCAGTCTCTAGGGGACGCTATCAGGAGTGAAGACTGCTAATCTGGACACTATGAGTTAAGTTTTGTTGATGAAGCAGCAGGTGTGATGCGATTCGACAGCGACAGGCTCACTCCACCTCCTCCACCCTCACACCTCCTCCACCCTCAGCGGGATGACAGGACGACATCCAGCAGCAGCACCAGAGTGGATGAGCCTGACAGCAGGAATGCGTCCTACAGGCCAACACACGTCTACAGCCGGCAGAAAATAAAACCTCCAACAGACTTTCACTGCAGTCTGACAGAGATCTGCAGAGAGGAGATGAGAGGATACCGAGCCATCAAGTACATTTTATTCATCTGCTGCTACGTCTTCTGGGTGAGTCTCTCTGTTTGGAACAGTCTGAGGATCAAACAGTTTACAGATTCATTATTGTGATCGCGTTCTTATGAACGTGTTGCACTATATGGTTTTACAGCAAGTGATTTCAACACCACAGTTACCCCATTTCAAGGAACGGACGGTTTTCCACTGAGTTTGAAAATAAGCTCTTCATTTATGAAGTGAAAAAGTGATGAACTCTCAACAAAACTAAGTTTTTTGTTTTCAAAAAGGTATACAAACATTTAACATGCTTGATTTAAAGACAGAAATATAATTAGCTGTGCACTGTTGAGCCAAAGGTATGTGGACACTGTACTTTTGGCCTGGGTGTGTTCTCTTGGAGTAAAGTCTTAATACTTCAGCATACAGTGATATTTGTATGCAAGACCACTTTTTTACAAGGCAAAGATTATACGTTGTCAAATCAAAACTATGAGATACAAAGTCAAGTTTCCATCCAAATGTTGCACAACTTTAAACCAAATGTACTGAAAATTGTAAAAGTAAATGCAATTTAATGGTTTTGTTTTCATGCAAATTTTTCAAGCAAATGTTATATGAGCAAGTTGGAAACATTGCTTGGTGGAGTTAAGGGTCTGGGAATTTTGGTACAAAAATGTACAAGGTGTTGTTCGACCACGTTGGAAAGCAAAAGTGTTTATATCGGTTCAGAACATCCACACTGGAAAGTGGACTTAAAAAAGGTCAGAGGCTATTTGATATTTAAGTCACATGTTTCGGGTACGTCATCATTTATTCACTCAGTCTCCATTCAACGTTGACACGTTTTGTTTTTATTTATACACCAACTTTTCCACTTCAGGGAAGCATTATGTTTATTTTAGCTGTATTTCCAGGTTTTTTATGTGTAAATTGAAAATTCTCATCAAATCAGTTTGATGGAAACCTAATTATGAGGTAGTATGGCACAATAATGACTTTGGACTTACTATTACTTACTACTGTCATTTTGACTTACCATGAGGAGCTTAACTTTTGCCGTTTTTTGTTTTTTCCTGGCAAATATGGGCTTCCATATATTTTACTCAATTCTGTTCTTCCAACTGCAAGGCAACAGTTAGGGGGAGACCCTCTTCTGTTTTTATTTCCTAGAAAGAAGATCTCATATGACTAATCATTCTTATAACTTTTACTTGGATAGGACTCTGTTATTGATTGTTTTGTCAAACTGCTGTTTCCAAGGAACTGTCAGACTCCATATGTCATCTCCCCACTTGCAGAAACACGTCTACACCAACTCAGATACTTGTAGTTCTTGTTTTGTTGAACACAGTTATCGTCAGTACCCAAAGTTAGATGTTTCAGATGGATACCATATCAGTTTGATCTCTCTGTGTCAGCAGGATAAATAGCCCAAAGATGTGTTTAGCCTAGCTTAGCACAAACACTGGAAGCAGGGGGAAACTGCTAGCCGAGTTCCATCAAAAGAGGGCGGGGGGTGGGGACAAATATATTGTATGTTATTAGCTAACATGCTAGTTTGCAGTCTATCCTGTAGTAAGCTGGATTTAGTTGACAGTGGAGTCCAGACAGAATTCAAACCCGGAATGGTCTGTAATGTATTAAGGCATATTATTGTGCTTTGTTTTTAAATCAGTGACCCATAAAAAACATCAATCTGTGCTTCATGTGGTCAGGTTCTGATAAAATAATCAGTTTCTCTGTGACTCTGCAGGTTGCGAGCGCAGTCCTCGTAGCGGTCGGGATCTACGCCAAGATTGCAAAGGAGAAAGGTTGGTCATAAAAAAAGGCAGAATTCACGATGTGTAACTGCCCTTTAGTGTTCTGTACGTTTTCACTGTATTTTACAAACCGGCACGTTTCACAAAACCAATTTTTTTTAAACATATGGTGGCGGCATCGCATGTGACGGATGATTGTTGCTCGCAAATTGCTGATACATTTTTGAGTCCTACAGGGCTCTCACATGCACATGCAGGAGTTGCAAGTATGGCGCCTGTTTTGATTGGTGTAATGTGTCGATATGAGCAAGATGGAAGAAGTGGAGCTGATGTGATTTATTTTCTTTCAGGTTTACTCTTAAAACAGTTCCTTGCTTGCACAACGACTTGTACTCAAAAATCTGATAAACTCCAAAGTTTCAGTCCTGCAGAGGAAATCTAAAAAAAGGAAAACAAAGGAATCTAACTACATCACATATAAAAGCAATAGGGCTATAGTGGTGTGTGTGTGTGTGTGTGTGTGTGTCGGGTTATAAAAACAATGCTGCTGATAACATTCCAGAGAATGAATCAGAAAAAGTGAATCAGACATGTTTCAACTTTTACTTGCTGTTATGTATGATGGTTGCAATTCAACTGTGTGTGTTTGTGTGTGTGTGTGTGTGTGTGTGTGTGTGTGTGTGTGTGTGTGTGTGTGTGTGTGTGTGTGTGTGTGTGTGCACGTAGATGTGGTTGACACCCTGATGTTGGATCCAGCTCTGCTCCTGATTGTCGTTGGCGCTGCGATGTTTCTCATCACATTCCTCGGATGTTTCGGGGCGCTTCGTAACGCCACCTGCCTGCTGAAGACGGTACGACCGGTCACTGATCACGTCGCAGTTTGATTGGTGTGATGTTTGTTTTGCGTGTCGGCGATGCGGAGTTCTTACTGTTCCGGGCAACTGTTGTTTGCTCCTGCAGTTTTTGGGGATCCTGACGGGCGTCCTCTTCCTGCAGATCGCTGCTGGGGTCGTGGGATACCTCTTCACTGACATGGTAACGTCACGCTGCTCTCATAGGAAACACAAAGACGTCACTATTATCTCTTGCAAAAATCTAAAAATACTGTTTGAAAACACTTCCAATAAACCAATAATCTCACCGTTTCGTCGCTTGTCCAAGTAAGTGTTTTTTCCATCAACAGCCACAAGGGGCAAGAATGTGTAAACTGCAGCATGACTTGGTTGGCAGAGGCATACAACCGCAAGGCGGTAATTCTTGTTTTACAAAAATAAGATGCGGTCTGACTGGTTTGTTTTGCAAATGCACTCTGTTCAACTGCCCCATCTCCCTTCAAGTACAGTGCACAGTCAGACCTCTAATCCACTGCATGAGAAACAGTCCTGAACATAATTGATACGATATGTATCGCAGTTTAAAAGGGTTCGTAATCAATGAATCAAATGATCTGACAAAAATGAAGGTGAGAAATCTATCGGTGGCTGTTGCAGGACTGTAATACGTCTGTCCAATCGTTTCATTCGGCCCGAATGTAATGATTGAACGGCTTCCTCCCTAGCCATGCTTGTATTCATTGCTCAGTAATGGAGTCTTCCGTAAGCTGCTAGCTTGACAGCTGTGAGCACAAACAATAGCGATGTTGGTTGTTTACATTCATAATTATAATTTTGGGGAGGTGGCTTTGGAGGGAGGCCTGAAGGCTGTCAGTGTTGCCGACTTGGCGACCAACTTGCTAGATTTAGCAACTTCTGGAGCTAGCGCTGCTAGCTACTTTCATTGGGGAAAAAAAAGTTACCAACACTGGGCTGGGTTTTTGAAATGGGGAGGTAGTGGCAATGGCCCCTTCCCCACTTTATACCCGCCTACTTCCAGCAGGCCAACAGACAGCTCGTAACACAGACATATAAACACCTTGCAAAGTACTCAAAAACCGCCTCTGTGGTGGTTCCTGCTTAAGTCAGTAGGTGTCTCCAGGGCCACATTTGCCATGATGACACTCACACATAAAAACTCACAAGGTGAAAGCACTATCAGCGTTGCTGTGTCGGCTCGTGACAAACTTAATGTTGTTCTTCAGGTGATGGAGCGGACGGAGAGTCTGATGATGAAGACCATCGTCCGCTACAGGGAGGACCAGGACCTGGAGAACGCCATCGATTTCATCCAGAAGAAGGTGAAGAATGATTTGTGTCCTTAATGATTCAAGAGGCAATGTCCGGCTTTTCATAGTCCACTTTGCTGACAGTGAGAGTTTGTCGTGTTTGCAGTTTCAGTGCTGCGGAGTTGAGCGCTATAAGGACTGGTCCAATAACGTCTACTTTGGGTGTTTGGACACAAACCCCAGTCTGGAGGCCTGTGGAGTTCCCTTCTCCTGCTGCATTCGCCTACAGAACCAGGTCAGCCGGTCTGTGTGCATGGTTGCCAACAGGTTTATAAAGGGATGTTTGCACGCCCGGAGTTTGGGTCACTTCCATCTCTGTCAGTTCCTGAAACCAAAGAATCATCATAAAATAAAAAACCTTTCCTGTAGTTGTTGAGATATTCACATGTTTGTACTGTAGAGGGTCTTTTAAAAACCTTAACTTAAAGAAATGTCATTTTGCTTGATGTTTTTGTTCGGGGGGGGGGGTTCCTATAAAATCAGTTCAGGAGATGGACAGAACTTGAGGGAAGAACAAATAGACAACGATCTGAAATACCTCTCACATCTAAGGTGTGCGTTATTTTCCCTCTGCAGACGGTGCTGAACACCATGTGTGGTTATGGGATGCAGCAGCTGGAGGAGCATACGGCCGGTCTGAACGTCTTCACCATCGGCTGCCTGGAGAAGGTCGTCTGGTGGGCCAAAAACAACCTGCTGCTGGTGGCCGGTCTGACCGCCGGCCTGCTGCTGCTCGAGGTAAACACTGCAGTCGGAGTGGCCGTGTTTTTTCTTCCTATTGGCCACAAAGGGCAGCAATGAGCGCATTCCACACTCGACAAACTTTGACAAGTGACACAAGAAGTGTTTTCAAAGTGTATTTTCTCGCTAATATACTGTATATCTGATTAACTGCCCCAGTTCTGTTAAAGTGCAGTGCACAGCTGTTTCCCTAGGCTTTTCCCGAACAGGGATACTTATTCTATATGATGTGCATTACTGTTGAACTGTGAAATTCATAAAATTAAGTAACGCAATCTGCTGAAGATGTTAGTCTAAAAGTCCCATCAGTCTGGTTCTGAAAGTTACGAAATGTAAAAATTGTCTTGCTTAACAACAACATTTTTGTTGTACTGTAAACAGGCTCCGGCTGTCATGAGCTTCAGTGAAACGTAGGGTTAATGACAGAAAACCAGACCGAAGTCGGGACAGAAGCAGCCCTGATCAGTTTCTAATCCGTTTGGGTTTCCTCTGGCAGGTCTGCATGATCTGCTTGGCTGCAGCTCAAATCTCCAGGATAAAGAAAGTCCGGCAGCTTAAGAACGCAAATGCACCCAGAAGCCGGTCGGAAAGACAGGACAGCTACTGGTTTCCTGCTTTTACAGACTTCGATGACGAATAATGTCTGACAGATTTCTCTAATAAGGGACTTGCGTTCATTCTGGGTCAGATATAAAATAAAAACAGCTGAATGTTGATCAAATGGAGCAAGACATGCTCTGTTCACTGTGAATTTGATGTATTAGCTGGGTGAACAGGTTCAACGTCTTGCACCACGACGCCTCAGCAAGACCCAGAGGTGTTGGCGGTTGAACTACTACCTCATGTAAAACAGTCTTTACATCATATTTCCTATTTTTTGTCATCAACATTATGTGAAAAGATATATTTTTGTATTATAAAAGGCTGTTACTTGTAGATTAATTAAAATTTAATAACATTTGGTTCGTAGATATACGAATATTCACCCAATCCCGACCTTCTTCTGTTATGTAGATTGTGATTTTCTGTGTATGCTGCAATAGAAGTCTTTAGTAAAAATAAAGAGTTTGGATTGAAGGAGTATTCCTGTTTAATAAAGTAGCACTTCCATAAAGCTGGCAGACTTAAGAGACAACTTAAAGGTCTAACTTTGTTCATATAAACCGTTTTACAGGGGGTTATGCGCTGCTTTATCTTGTGGCCCTGACCAGTAACTTTCTGGTGTTGACTCTGGCATATAACCCCCCGTAAAACGTGGAGCGTAGAGGTGCTGATAGGTCAATTTTATTACTGCTGGAAAGAGTCCCCGTTTCCAGTTGTTATGCTAAGCTAAGCTATATTCAACAGACATAGGAGTGTGTTATCAATGTTCTTATTTGACTCGCGTCAAGGCAGAGTATGAGTGTATTATCCAAAACATCAAACGCTTTAAATTGAAGTACCTAAATACGTAAATACAAGGCGTTTTTTTTTTGTGCCATCAATTTGCACGTCAATATTTTTTTGGGAACTGTTTTTGTCAGAAGTGCTTTCACACAGAACATGAATGCGATGCGGCAAAAAAGTGACGTGATTTCTTTGCAAATTTGCATATCCGCCGGTACGAATAGTTTTAATGCAAAATATTCTCAGGCAAGTATTTCACATTTCCGTTTAAATTATTCGTCACGCCCCCCGGTGTGTTAAGGCCTTAAGGGAAAATTGGAAATGAATGAATAAATTGCAAAGTTAAAATGAACTTGTCAAACATAAATAGAGGAGATGAAATATTTGTACATTATCAAGTGATTGTTGTTAGAGGGAAAAAAAACTGCCAAACCAACTGATTGGAAGAATATAAAAGGTTTCTATTCCTTTTTAGATTTCAATGACTTGACTATCAGTATTATTTGTTGATGGATTCATTGTCATGTCAGTTTTAAGGTTTTGTAGTACTCCTAATGACCAGCATACTAAACTTAGTTTAGTCATTCATTAACGTAAAGGAATCCATCCAAGAAACCATCAAAACTGACACCAGAATTAAAATGAATAAAATCCTGTACAAAATTGAATTTCTATTTTGAACCTGCAGTGACTTTGCTTAGTTTGTCCATCAGTCTAATGTTCTGCTGGTGACTCCTAGAGGCTGCAATGTTAATTACACCCCACAATAAGACCTCATGGATACCGATTGTACATGCAACGTTGCAGTTTTGCTTTAAGTCCACTTAAAGCACTTCATGGTCTGGCCCAGTGGCAGCTGGTCAATAGAGGGCAATGGGGCATGGCCCCACCTTGAGCCACACAAAAAAAAATATAATAATTATAATAATCATAAATTATACAAATTGTCAATATTTGTGTTTTTGAACTATGGAATGTACCCAGTGATATGTGTAAAATATGATATCTGCGCAAAATATATGCTTTTCCTGCTCGCGCTCTCCGCCTGTGTACACGACAGTCTCAGAACACGCAGCTAGGGGGGTGTAGTGACCGTTGCTTCCCAATAAAAAAGTCACTACGGTTGCTGTAATGCTTGTTCTGACGCGTGCCATAAATAACAAAGTCCAGTTTCGAATATAGGCATTTTATTTCTCACGTAATCAGAGTTCACCACTTTCTCTTCAGTTATCCATTTCTCCTCCTACCAATAAATCATAACATTTGCATTCGTTAAATCTTCACGGTCAAAAACTGTTTGCTTCCACCTATTAGCAACAACCTGTGCCCAATGAATCCACTGATTATATTACCTGTGGCCAGGATCACACCGGCACTACGCCCCCATGTGGTGGGAGGTTGTACAAAAACAAAAACAACAAAATGGCTCTTACAGGGGGCAAAATCGTTTTTGCCCAAAAGAGGCGGGTCTATGAAGCAGTTTAGCCAATTGCTGATTAAAGATATAAATGAGTGACATACAATTTAGCCAATCAGCGCCCTCAAATAGATTCAGTGTGGGGCCAAAAAGATTTTGCCCCCCTAGCTGCGCGTTCTCGTCAGGAGAAGTCTCTACAGGCGAGCGCCAGCGCGAGCACTACTCCTCCAAGTCTCGTTTGAGAGGAGAACTTTGGCGGAGATTCTGCAGGCCAAAGAGCTGATCACAGATCAGCCTGACCCCACAATCAGACAGCAGACTAGCGGGAAAGGGAAGCAGTACATGCGAAGCTTCTCTATTGTACACCAGACAGGTTTGGCTAGCAAGATGACTTCATGCTAATAACTTATTTAGCTTTTTAAAACAACGGGGACAGATCCAGCACGGACAGTTACGGGAGTGAGGGATGAGGAGGTGAGGAAACATGAGAACACCAGGACACACATGGAGAACTCTGTCAAGCCACATATTAGGCAAAGTGAACATCTTTTCTTCTACATAGTTGTCCTCAGTCTCGTCTGCTTAACTTGGTCATGGAGGCATCAACCATTAATTGAGATGGCAAATTAACAGTGAAAACTCATCATAGCTTAATTTAACATCAGTATTCATAATTACACTTCATGTTTACTTCTTCTGATCTTTACCTCCTATAACAAGGTCCATAGGGGCATCTCAATAAATAAACATGTTATATTATATTATATTAGTGTTATTTACTGCTTTTTTTCGTGTTGGAATAAATGTTAAATATTTAACTGCAAAGTAGTAATGCGTGTTTGATACTTTAATTTTTTTTGCATTAAATCATACTGGGATGTTTGCTGAAATTGATTGGATGGCCCTACCTAGAAAACTTTCCACCAGCCGCCACTGGTCTGGCCCCATGTTACAATGTTGAGTTTAAAGTTCCTGATTTACAAGCTGCAACAAGGAACCGCCTCTTTTATCTCATTAATGCTAAACTAGAGAATTTCAACTTATTTTAAAGTTAAAACAAAGTGACACAAGCTTTCCGTAAACATCCTTGAGGAGAGAAACTCCCAGCGTGCAAAACCAAGGGACCCCTCAGTAAACCCGATTAATCCCTGTTGTTCCTCCCTCACTGGTTGCGTCTTCATTGTGACTTTAATCTGTGGTGAAGGATTAGCCGCCGAAAAAACCTGTGGCTGCGTGATGTCGTGGGGATTCGGTCCCGTGCGCCCTCACGCTCGCTTTATTGGATTACAGCGCTCTGCGAGTGCGTTATAATTAGCAACGGCAGAGCAGCAGTGTAGTGAGGATATCCTTTTGTGCCCTCTGCACTTTTATAATGAGGTATTTGTGCTCAATGTGGGATAGATTAAAGGATATTCTGGTTTAGTACAATTTATTTTTGTTGCTTATTTCCATCAGCAATAATAACATTGCTCTACCTAAGTTAGCTACTAAAGTCTGGGAACACGATGAAACTGTTGGAAGGGTCAAGAAATGAGCAGTCAGAGTTCCAGCACATCAAGTAAATGAGCTACAAAGAGGCTTTAGTGTTGCGAGCATGGATTTATAAAAGAGAACTGGATACAGCATTGGAGGCGGGCTATGAGAGTGGCTGATTGGCGCATGAAGCCAAAAATGTCCAACTTCCTTGGTACAAAATTACACGCACCCATGAGCCCAAGCGCAAGGACAACAATTTAAATAAGGCACTGTTTCTCAAAACGTTTCAGACCAAGAACCATTTACACAGTGAATAAAAAAACAAACTAACAACTAACTCCACAAATATAGCCCAAAGCATTAGGCCTCCTCCTTCAACATGACATTACAAATTACAGCTAAATTGAACAGGGTGCAGCCTACCAAATAGTTCAACTAACTCTTTGGTTGACATTCAAATTATTATTATTAATTTAGGCGTAGTCTCCATATAGTGTTTTTTTATAGCGAGTTTCTCTCTGAAGGCCTATATAAAAAAAACAAGATTTAGTTTAATTATTAAGGTTTAGTTGAGTAGAGCTTTGCCAGAACTCAAAATTAGCAATCCCATAATGTGTTTAGGACTGGAGCTCCAACACAAACCGCTGATAAACACAATGACTCCTTTAACATTAATATTTCTGCACCAAGATACAACATGTAACTCAGACAGATTTGGAGTTGTTGGGAAGGTGGATTTTCTCTTTTGATGGAGGTATCGGTTAGCAGATACACCGTGACGTCACCCGTTGGTTTTTGGACCGCCTTTTTGAAGCCTCGAGTTCGGTGATTTCGCCGTCGGCATCTTGAATTACGGCCGTCGCCATGTTATCCTTTTTGCAACCAATGAATGGGGGTTACCGTATTTGGAATGCAGTGGAGTGACTTAGAGATGCCGTATACGGCTCTGGTAGCTGCAGCGACCTGTCAATCACAGTAAGCCCGCCCTACAGCATACTCTGTGTTATGGTCTATGTTTACTGAGGTAATAAATCAAGTGAGGAGTCATTTTCCCATAGATTTTCTATACAATCAGACTTCTTTTTGCAACCGAAGTAGTCGCCCCCTGCTGGTCAGTAGAGAAAACACAAGTCTTAAGACACTTCAGCATCGGCTTCACTCGGAAGATCCGGAGGTTGCCGCCTTGTTCAGCCCCTACAAGTCGCCTACAGTAACATGTCACTATCACTGTATGGAAGAGAGTATTAAGTATGTTAGTATTAGCATATTTATTTTTCAAATACAAATAAATTACACAAAGTCCAAAAACACTTGCATATTTCATATTAAAAAATACCAACAAATGAAGTATGTAGGCTACATGATGGTTTGATGAAAATAATGCTTTGGTAACAGTTGAAAATGCTGCAGTTTGTCGGTGTACGTTGGCAGATGAACATTGAGGTTTGTGGATTAAAACAACAGAGAGTCAATGGTCAAATTAAGGCAGTCTATGTTTTCACAAAAAAAATGGATAAGAATGTATCATAAGTGAGCTTAAAGGTCTGTGCCACTTAACTACAAATCATTTAAATAAATTTAATTTATGCTGACCATCTTCCGAACCATCACTTTTTAGAAACTTCTAGGGAACCCGCTGGTTTCAGTTTTTAAGTGCTAGTAAAAACAATTAAATAATCTGTGAACATTTAGTTACCTCCAAATTTTTGTCAAACTCACATTGTCAGTAATGACTCTGGATCTCAGATGTAGGTAAATCATTAGTAAACAACTCGAGGTAACACAATTAAGTGGTTGAGTAGTAACTAAACCCAAACTAGCATCTGTTCGCTGCAGCGGACTCCAGTCAAATTCCCATAATCCCTCCAGCACTTTGTTTACTTTGCAACATTGAAGTCAAGACAACAGGAGAAAATAATGCGGCTTCAAGTGAAGCCAGTTAGAACGCATGCCAGCATGCTGTCAAATACAAATGAGACAGAAGAAGAAGAAAGTTGAGTCTACAAGACGAAGGGCACTTGGATTGATTGAGCCGTCGGATTGTACAGATTACCCTTTAACCCTTCCACCAAGTCTGAGCGCAGGCAGCAGTGACCACCCGCCAATCAAATACACAGTTCAGCCAAAGGTTCTTTGAAATTCCCGAGACAGCAAAAAGTGTTGTGAACATAAGGAACAATTAGCAGCGCGAAGAAGTACGTCCCTTTGGAGGATCCCAGATAAAACGTGATCGAGGAGGGATCCAAGCCTATTGGCTTTGTTCTTAGGTCAATAGCAATGTGTTTTCAATTGCCGATCCAACATGGTTTCTTAAGATATGTTTATCTCAAACTAAAGGTGGATTTATTCTGGCTTCAAAGTCCAAGTAAAGATGACGAGCAGGTAAAAAGCTCTGACAAATAATCCTGGTATTGCTCCACCTAAAAGGATAAGGACTTTTTGTTCAGTGTACAGTCGAGCAAATAAACAGCCAACGAGGGTAGGCTCGCTTGTGAGCTTGTTGCTTACAGTTGTCTGGGTCATGGTAATCCGGATGTCTTACAGCCCCTGTTGGAGGATCCCAAGACATGCCCAGGTCTGATGAGATATACAATCCATCCAGTGTGTTCTGGGTCTCCCCGGAGCCTCCTCCCAGTTGGACGGCCTAGAAGTAATCTAAAAGGAGGGTCCCAGGAGGCATCCTGATCAGATACCCCAACCAGCTCAACTGGCTCCTCGGAGCTCTTCGTCTGGTTCCTAACAGGGATTTCATGCCGAGCTGAGTGACCCTGTGATGGAAACTCATTTTTGGCTGCTTGTATCTGCAATATCATTCTTTCGGTCACTACTCAAAGCTCATGACCAGAGGTGAAGCTAATGAAACGTACCGTTCCGTCTTCCATCCTCTATTTGTCCATTTCGGTCAGTATGCCAGAGGTATTAAGGTTTGATACCTAGCCCTAAAAAAAGGCCATGGTAGCCGCGATTTGTACAGCTTCTAGTTGCCGCTGTGAGACCAGATGATGAGCCTGCAGTTGCACCCAGGTGAGAGTCATGTACCCATAATCATCTGGTGCAGATTAGACTCCCGTACATCCCGTTCTTCAATGGTAACCAGAGATCCTGCTGGATTTCTCTGGTTGATATTAAGCAACCTTCCCACTTTTTAAATTCAGGCTAACTTGATGGCTAGTTTCCATTAAAATGGTGTCTTGGTCCTTTTGTCCTTGGAGCCATTGTTTTCTCTTTCATCAGTGAGAAGGAGAACAAAGCTCCAAATTAAGGTCCAATCCACTTTTGGCCAACTAAACCACAGTTCCTGTCACCTAAACTGAACTCAAAGCAGTTGCTGCTGCTCAGAAGAAGAAGAATCATGCTTTGTTACCACCGTCTCCTGTTCAGATGGCACAGTGAGATGTTCACAAGACTCTGTGGTGTTTTGAGGAGAGCTGCCCGGGTCAGGTCCGATCACACCTGACAGATGTTGTAGTAGACGGTGTGTGCATGACTCCCGTCCGCTGAGTCGCCCATCGTCTCGAACATACAGTCTTTGTGGAACTCCGTCATTGGCACGTTTACGCTGTGAGAGTTGTTGTGAGCGTGAGGAGTCTGTGTCCCGTACGACGGTACAGGCTGGAGAGGAATCACACAAAAACACACAATTAGATTCCCATATGGATATTTTTTAGTATCTAATATTTTCCTCTACGTTTTGGCCTCTCTGTTTAAGGTCATCAAACTGACATTTTTTGAAAAAGCCTTATAAAAAGTGCAGATTTTTCAAAACTTCAGTTTCTGTGCGTCCGTGTAGACATGTAAAACGGAGCGTTTGGGAATCCATCACCTCAAATGGACCATGCCCTTTGTTTCTTTGTATAATAAGCATGCGCCTGAAACAATAACGATTGACATTTTCAATTTCACCATAGCACCTTGGGCCGTGTGCCAGAAAAGTGTTGCATAAATATAAGTGTAGAAATGGGTGTCGAATATGAATAAAAAGATAAGCTACTATTGTTTGTGTTTTTAAGTTACTACAGCCAACGGTAAACAAGCTCACAATGCATGTTTTGAATGTTCTTCTCTGGTATTCAAAGTATCGTTGGCGTGGATTTCATTGCTACCTACTGGCCCGGCATGCTTGTTTGAGCATTTGGAATCATTTGTGAGTTCTTGAGTGGACGGATATATTTTGTAAAACGAAGGTCGTGTGGACAGATTTTTAATTTTTTTTTGTTAAACAAAGGAGGAAAATATCTGTTTTGAAAAAGTCTATTAAAAGCACTGGATTGCAAGCTAACACGATTTAGCTGATGTGACATCCTGAGTAATGGATAGAGATAATGATAGTGATCATTTTAAAAGTTGAAATGGATTTTCACACTTCTGTTCTTAGTTTTTGTCTTCTTCTAATCGATAATCATGCTCTAATTTCTGGAAGTCCCCATAATGCTTTGTGGAATGGATGTACAGACATCTATTACTGTGAGAACTACTTTGATACTCAAGAAAACTTAAAATCGTGATGATTTTCAAGTTAGTTTTGGAGTGATGAGGAGCAACTATTTTCCATAATTTCTAAGTGGATTTATGGATGTCATGATGGACATCACATTGAGTAATGACTGAGAAGGAGAGTAACCTTTGGCTCAAATTGCAGCAATCAGGTGCCAAGAATCCTCCTTTAGTATAGATTAGCTAGCCAACTTTGATAACATTAGACAAAGTACTTTAGCTACTGTTTTATAAGTGTATGCAGTAATATACAGTGGGCCTATAGTACACAGCAGTTCAGAGTATTACAGGTAATTTAGTTAATTGTCAGTTCTCAATTGGTTATTTATGGACTTTTCTGGCCAGCAACAGAGGGGGTGGGGCTTGACAAAGACTCAATAGGATTTAAAATGAGATTCGGAGGTCTAATCTGTTGAGGTTGTTGTCTAAATCTAAGTAAAATCTGCTGTAATGTAATTCAAACCAACAGGCATCAATAAGTGAATGAGTAACAGGTTGATGTTTGCAATCAGAAGTTATATAGAGATATTTAGTTTGGGGTATGATTTTTTTCTCAAAAATAGGAAGCAAGGACTAAAACATTTTCTTGTTTAAATTCATTTCCTTATAATTTTTTTTATTGTGTTGCGTTTGTCCATGGGAGCCAAGCCAGGGAAATACACAAAAAGTTAGCAATAGCAAAAATATTAATGGGAAGTCGAAATTATGAGAAATTTCATGTAAAAATTTGACAAAGTAAGGCAAAAATATCTTCTATAAATTTTAACCTGAGATATTCTCAGGTTAAAACTTTTTCTCAAAGTTGAAAGTGCAGATGATGAATTTTGATATTGTTTTTTTGTACCTTTCCTGCTCCACTGAGGGGGAAATCTTTCTGACAGAGGTGGGCGATGATTCCCGCCGCCAGAGCGTCACCCAGAACGTTGATCATGGTCCGAAACCTGTCGCTGCAGAAACAGAATGAGGAGACACCGTGAAACCCAAACTACGCTGGACAAGAGTCTCTGAGCAGTACTGGAAGTATTTTAGTACTTTATTCACATCCTTTGTTTTTTTGACTGGGATGATTGGCACTTGGCAGCAGTGGAAAGCAATGAAATGAAATCATACCATGAAAGAATCCCACTTTTTTTAGATTATTAGTTTTGATTCCACCACTGTTACCATGTATTTACCATGTCGAAAATCTATGCATTGGTCTATCCACTAATTTCATGGCCGACTTCAGTTGGGCCTTGTGACCCCCGCACTGCCCCAGCTGATTTCGGGCAGGCAAAAAACTGCACCTCTCAGATGTAAATACCAATACATTATTTTTTGAAAATAAACATCTTATATTTATTTCACTGATAGTTGTTAAAAATGAGATCATCCTTAAACTAACTATTTCATACAGTGGACTGACAATCATTGTTTTATGTGATGTCCTTGCTGCCCTGACTCAAAAAATTGAAAAATGCAAAGGGGAACTTTGAAAACAGTTTTCGTTTCCAATTTAGTCATTGATTTGATAACATTAATAGATCTTCACTAAATGTGAATAAATACTAAACTGCACAGAAAGAGACATTTCTACAAAATGAGTACTGTAAACTTACAGGATCCAGTCGATGGCCACGATAAGTGTGATGTCATCTGGCGGCAGGCCCACTGATGTCAGCACGATCACCATGGTAACCAGACCGGCCTGAGGGATACCCGCCGCACCGATGCTGGCAGCTGTAGCCGTGATGCTGCATGAGGAAAACAGAAGGAAGAGTAGAATTTACCGTCAACGATTAATTCAACCAAAACGTAAAGGCCTCGTCAGTTAAACATTTGGTCTCCTCCTGTCCCCGTGGGCCACGCAGCTCATTTCGTTTAGCTGCTCTTCCTTTTTCCGGTTCTGACGATAGCCTGCAAACACTTCTTGTAGTTGGTCCAAAACCTGTTTTTTTGGCATAATAAATATTTGAAGTGGAGGGGGAGACATTTTATCAAATGTTACCAGCTCAGGAATAAATTTAAAGGGGTTTCAATGTGGATATGCGTTGTTTTGCACAGTTTGACAGACATTCATAGAAAACAAAGTTGTTTCGTCGGTCATTGAGTTTCGTACAAAACTAAAATATGTCAAAATAAACATACTTTTTGTTGGCACATTCTTTTCAAACAAGGTCTAAAGGATATATTAGAGCCTATCCAGACACTTGAACTTTTACACAGTTGAATTTGGCTTTTACCTTGATATCATTATATCCACTTCAGGTGTATTAAGTGGCCTTTTTGAGATGAATGTGTGAGGTGGAAAACATTTCTTTCAGGTATAAAATGTTTCTGCATTCTCACGGTTAAGTGACCCAGGCCTTTTACCTACTCTCCCAAGCTTGTGAGAGTGGTTCCAGACTGTCTAGTCAGAAAGATTATGAGACTTAGTCTACATTTACTGATATGCTGGATGGAGACCAGATTCGGTTGTTTGTGTTGGTTTACCTGATGGTGACCAACTGGCCGAAGTCCAGCTCATAGTCATTAACCTGAGCAATGAAAATGGCCGCCACAGCCTCGTACAGCGCTGTGCCGTCCATGTTGATGGTGGCACCCACGGGGAGGACGAAGCGGGCGATCTGCCGGTCAACATTGCAGTTTTCCAACAAACACTTCATGGTGATGGGCAGCGTGGCAGAGCTAAGAAAAGACAGCATTCAAATAAAACATTAATAGAAACCTTGAAAGCATCCAGAGACCGGCAGGTTGAAAACAGGACTGCCCTGGACTCTGACCTGGAAGAGGTAGCCAGGGCGATCACCATGGCCTGCAGCAGCCCACGGATGTAGGTGAAGGGATTCTTCTTGGTGAGGACAAAGTAGAAGAAAGGGAGGAGGATGAGTCCGTGGACAAAGAGGCCAGCGAGCACGGTGATGCCGTACCAGCCCAGCTTCTTTCCCAGCGTGCTCGGGTCCTGCATGTCCAGGATCTTCCCCGCTACCAGGAAGATGATCCCAAACGGAAAGTACCTGAGAGGACAACATCGTGATGATTTATCTGTTCTTAGAGTCTAAGCAGTAGTGGAGCTAAACATGAAATGTTTTTCCTTAGGGTAACACCAGAGGAAAGGTCATGGAGTCATTCAAATCAAAAAAGGTCATCCTCTGGGAATCAGTCATTAAGTCATCAGCCTCTGGGGATCATGAATATACACCTCAGATTTCTAAGTAATCCAGTCCCTAGTTTTCCAGATAATTTGTCATGGACCATAACGTTGGTCACAGGGATTATTTTAGTATTTTATCCTAATGGACATTCCCTTGGTACCACGGATATCAAAAACAACAGAGTCTAAGTAAATAAATAAACCACTATGAATAAATGGTGTGGAAGGGTTGGGTGATATGACAGCATATACAAAGGTAGAACTATGTCCACCGGTAGAGATACAGCAAGACCGTTTCCACCGCAGTAGATATTCTCTAATGGGTAACGGGATTTCAGCAGACAGGGAGGAGGAGAGTAAAGTTGTAAATACAGAGCTGGAGGAAGCATACCAACCAACCCAAGATAAGGAAGACCTCTGGTTACATGATTAGCTTTGTGAAATAAATCCTGTGCAGGAAGTCTTTTTGCTTTTGGATTTTCCCATTGCACTGACTGAGGTCAGGTTGGTATTTATTTGCACCTGTTATCATTCAAACCAGTAATACTTGAAATGATTGTTCTCAGGAAGCTTAAAGAATTTTAGTTTTACTGTTTTCAGTCTGTTGTTTTAAACTCATGTGTTGTCTCGTTTGAGGCAATTGTTTTTGTTTGTTTAAGCAAGTTCCAAATAAAATAAAAAAATATTCAAATGTGATAAAGTACAGTTTATATTTTAAAACCATTTTTAACATAAATTTACAGAACAATCACTGTGTTGTTATATATTCCATTACCATGATCCCCTAACTTGCTGTTATGCCGGTTTTGCACATTACCATACTATTACCTTTCACACTGGCCTCATCCCCACTAAACAACAGTCTCTCTTGGTATATATGTATTAAAGGATTTGCATACTGGATATATGTTTTTATTCTATTCAAATTTAAATTGTTAAATATATGTTTTGTGTGTGTTTCATTGTGCAACCGTGTTAAAATGACTAATACATTGAAAAGCATCACTTTTCCCCATTTACATGAAAGTAAAAAGAAAACATCTATTAGACTAAACTGGTGAGAGAGTTGAATACCAGGGTGTGAGAACGAGATACTTCTCAGAAATCTCCACCACTGTCGCTAAATCTGGGATTTCTAGCATGTGTATGCTAGTCTCATTAAAGCTTCTCTAAGCTGCCGTTATTACAATAATGTGTTTTAGCGACTTAAGAGCTGAAGTAGTTTCTCCGAATCTGCTCATGAATGACAACATTTAACAAGTGGCCTAATCAGTCCTGATCATTTAAATCAGCATCCCCAAAGCAGAGCGGTGTTCAACAGGCTGTGCTTCAAGTGCAAATGATTGCCATAACTAAGCGTCCATGAACAATGCTCGTGAAATATTTTACAACGTGAATATTGGTATGTATTAAGAGTCTGATGGTCTAAACCCTGAAGGACACACATGTAAGAACTGTATCCGTTCACTGCTCAGGTCAATAAGCCTCGCGTGGGCTCTGCTGCCGTTTTTAATCTGGTCATGTGCTGCAGCAGGATGACATTACAGCCATGTTCTCCCCACCTGACAGGTCATCAGGTCAGATCCAACTCATCGTTATCGGTGTCAGAGGAGGGGTCACTCAGAGGTGAGACCTTTATTACACAAATATTAACTACAAAATACTAGGGGTGGGGGGGAAAAACCGATACAGCATAGAATCGCGATATCTTGCGCGGCGATATTGTATCGATACACGGAAGCCAAGTATCGATCTTTAATTATATAAACTATAAACTTTTTGGTATTAGAAAAATAAAATCAATTGCTTTTTCATTCCACTAGATGGTGCTGAGTTGTTTTCTGGTGAGGTCAGCGTGATTGGTAGGAAGTTGGTCAAAACAAAGATGGAGACGTCAGAGAACGAAATCAGAAATGCGCCGTCCGCGTTTAAATCAGACGTCTGGACTTATTTTGGATTTTTTACAAGGAAGGGAAGAAGGACATGAATACGTCACATGGATATGACTCATGGATATGACACCGTCGCGGCGTTTTTTCACCGACACAGCTGTTCCCAAGCTCTACAAAGAAGTGAATCTTTGAGTACAGCAGAAAGAGTTGCATTAACTTGCATGCGTTGACGTCAAGCGCAGTGGATTCCTATGTGACTATAACAGCACAATATCTCACAGAGGACTGGCGACTGCTGTCTCACGTTCTCCAAACTACACGTAAGTCACACCGGGGCAAAATGCAGCACAAGAATGTGCGATTGCCGACAAAAACCTGGTGGTTGTAACCGACAACGCTTCTAACGTGGGCGTTGCCGTTCAGTTAGCGGGATACCTGCATGTGAAGTGTTTCGCTCACACGCTCAATCTGGCCTTACAACGTGGTTAAATCTGCCAACAGTAGCCAGGCTCATGGGGAGAGTGCGGCGCATAACTGGCTCTCTGCCCTTAACTAACATCCATGCATAGCAAGTTATACTGAGTTATCACACTTATAGAAGTTATAGTTCATATACTGAGTCCACACACGTTTGCATTCAGTTAGGTTGGACTATGTCGAATGTAATACAAACAGTTCAGTTTGTCAGGTGCATGCAACATTTAAGACAGGTTTTTATGACATTGTTGGTCAGTCTGTCTGCTTGACAATCTTATTTTGCTGCAATAAAAATGATTGAAGTGAGATGAACAGACTGAAAACTATCTTATTAGATAAAACATGTTGACACAGTTTTCCTTTGGGGACATAATTTGAAGTTGAAAAAAGTAATAAATCGCAATATATGTTATCGCAATACTCAGCATATCGCCGTATCGTGACCCAAGTATCGTGATAATATCGTATCGCGGGACCTGTGGTGATTCCCACCCCTACAAAATACCACGTTGTAGTTTAATATTACCGAAACAAACAGGCAGAAACATGCCAGAGAATTCTGGATTTTATGAAGGTCAAAGTCAAACCCTCTGCTGCTTCAAAGGGAAGTCATGAACACACACAAAAATAAATAATCCTGTGGAATCAGGATGTGCTTAAAATAAAGTTGTATGCTTTATGTTTAGTTTGAATGTTTCTTATTTATAGGGCGCTTTCACGTCTGTATATTGGTTCATGTGGTATCTTCTCTGATGAGCTCACAAAGAAATGATTTATTATGGGCATTGATAGTATAAACTGCCTCTGCACTTCGTATATCATCAATGGCATCGAGCAAGTGGAAACTGGAGAGGCAACTTGCACTTGTAGCAGGGCTGGGAAATATGGAAAAAAATCAGATATCACGATATCTGATTCTTTGATATTGTGACGACAATGTAGGTTTGACTACTGATGCCATCACAAAATATTTATACTTAAAAGATATTGTTGCTAAATAATCATCAGTAATGTGGATATAATGACTAAATGGGTAAAGGCAAATAATATAAAAGAAAATGCCATCCCTTTACTGTAAAGCAGACTTTAAAACCCGGAAAATACAAAACGTATGTCATATTACAATATACAAACTCGAAGACGATATCTAGTCTCATATCACAGCTAGTCAGACCTCCATTTATCCTATTTATTCTGTTCTTAGCTAGCTGCTAAGAACTGTTTGAGTTCACTCCACGTCCCAGCATGCAACCTGGTTACGGGAGCCTGTAAGCTCAAATCAGATCAGGTTCCCACCACAAACGAACCGAAACCCACTTCCTCTTCAGGGTCTCTGAGAGGTGGCTTTGCACCCACGAATAACTGTTGTGTTCAAATCTGCCCATAATAATCTTTTAAAGAAGGAAAACCAATCAGAACGATTCAACGGGAATTTACAACGCAGCTTTGAAAACACCTTTAGCGACTGACTGACTTCTGACAATGAAGCCAGGACCCTGAAACTGAATCCAGACTTTAGGTTTTTCTGCTGTCCCATATTAAAATGTCTGCTGTAAAATGGACCAGCGTTTTCTCAATAGTATGTACTGTACATTCAGAGTATTCTTCTCACCAGACAGCAGCGTTGATGATCTTCATGACGCACTCGTTGATACACTGGCACACACTGATCAGGGGAGCTCCTCGCTCTCCCATCCTGCCCAGCAACAGGCCTGCAACAAAACAGTTAGTACATTATTATAAGCAGCAACAGAAACCATCTGGACTCATGTCAATACACCACTGTTGACAAGTTTGTAATCTCCTGCCACTGAAGCTCCATTGTGTCCAGTAACTCTGTATGTCTGAATAGTTTTTTAAGCTTTTACTTTGTAGAAAGTCCTCTTTTCTAATTGACGTCATTTAGTTTAGTACATGGAGAAAAAAAAAACACTGTACAATGGTTCAACCAGACTGACAACTGAAAGAGACAACAATCCCTCTGAGCAGCCATTGGTCAAAGAAGCTGGAACTTAGCATCAAAATGTGTTCAGATTTAACAGCTTCCTGTTTCAGTATTTCACAATAATGCACCCTGAAACAAGCTGGAATTAAGAGGCAAAGTGTTGCTTTAGCAATGCTCTTCTTCAAACTTCCCAATAGAAACAGAAGGTTAGCACCAGTGGAATGTCGGCTGAACAAGTCAGTTTAAAGCTCTTCAAACTAAACATCGAGTAGACTGCAGAGAGACCGACTCATTGTTTAGATGCCAAACTGCACCGTCGTAGTTCAATAATGATCGAGGGTCACTGACGCTTTTCTGTCCGGGAAAACCAAATCAAAAACCAAGTGGTGCCCTCGACTAAATGGAAGTTTGAATTATTTCATTCTTATGTAAATGGTGTCTGAAGTACACCGTTTTCTTCATCTCTGTTAAAACAGCCACTATTGAAAAGAAGAAGAAGACCTACTTAACAGCCGATTCGAGGAAACTACAGAAATTCCAACATCTGATCTGTTTAACAACTAACAGAAAACAGAATATAGAAGAAGGAATTGGATAATAAAAACTTCAGCGCAGTAAACATCCAGACTTGATAACAGCTGACTGTGTCAGTCAGCCAGCCGTGGACTCCGTCCTGCTCACCCATGGTGGCGGAGAAGATGACGATGCCCAGGACGTTCATCTGTTGGCTGCTGCCGGGACTCGTCTTGTACGTGACATCCGGAGGCGGAGTCAGCTCCAGGTACACCGTCCGACCTTTCGGGTCGCTCTCGTCGGGGAAGACGTAGACAAAGTTGGGCTGGACGGTTCTGGCCTGGACTTTGAGGATGGGAATCAGATCCGTTTTGTACTGGGGGAACACAGACGGGTTTGTTACAGGAAGTGTTTAAAAGTTCTTTGTCATCTGAATGGCTGTCTCGTTACCTGCTGAAACGTGGCCTCGATCAGATTAGAGGGAACCATGTTTCTGCAGAGGAACAAAGAGACACAGCGTTGTTATTTAACGGTGACAGAGGATCAAATATCAAACACAGATGAGTCGAGAGGGAAACGGCTGCGTAGATCACCTGACCTTCAACGGGTGGTGAGAGATAGGTCAACGCGATGGTAAGGAGTCTGCCAACTAGGGGTGGGGGAAAAAATCGATACAGCATAGTATCGCGATATTTTGCGTGGCGATATTGTATCGATACACGGACGCCAAGTATCGATCTTTTATTATATAAACTATTAAAAAATTTTAAAATTACTAGAAAAATCAAATCAATTGCTTTTTCAGTCCACTAGATGGTGCTGAGTTGTTTTCTGGTGAGGTCAGCAAAGGTCCCGGGTCAGCGTGATTGGTAGGAAGTTGGTCAAAACAAAGATAGACATCGGAGAAAGAAATCAGAAATGCACTGTCCGCGTTTAAATCAGACGTCTGGACTTATTTTGGATTTTTTAACAAGAAAGGGAAGAAGGACATGGATATGACACATTGATATGACACATGGATACGACACCGTCGCGGCATTTTTTCACCGACACATCCGTGCCCAAGCCCTACAGAGAAGTGAAGCTTAAAGTTGAGGAGTCTTTGAGTACAGCAGAAAGAGTTGCATTAACTTGCGATGCGTGGATTCCTATGTGACTATAACGGCACAATATCTCAGAGGACAGGCGACTGCTGTCTCTCGTTCTCCAAACTAGAGCAGTACACGTAAGTCACACCGGGGCAAGCATTACAGACCTCCTGCAAAATGCAGCACAAGAATGGGGGATTGCCGACAAAAACCTGGTGGTTGTAACCGACAACGCTTCTAACGTGGGCGTTGCCGTTCAGTTAGCGGGATTCCTGCATGTGAAGTGTTTCGCTCACACGCTCAATCTGGCCTTACAACGTGGTTAAATCTGCCAACAGTAGCCAGGCTCATGGGGAGAGTGCGGCGCATAACTGGCTCTCTGCCCTTGACGTCCACGCATCGCAAGTTATACTGAGTTATATAACTCTTATATCCTACTTATATAAGTTATAGTTCATATACTGAGTCCACACGTTTGCATTCAGTTCAGTTGGACTATGTAGTAATACAAACGGTTCAGTTTGTCAGGTTCATGCAACATTTATGACATTGTTGGTCAGTCTGTCTGCTTCACAATCCTATTTTGCAATAAAAATGATTGAAGTGAGATGAACAGACTGAAAACTTTATCTTATTAGATAAAACATGTTGACACAGTTTTCCTTTGGGGACATAATTTGAAGTTGAAAAAAGTAATAAATCGCAATATAGGCCTATGTTATCGCAATACTCAGAATATCGCAGTATCGTGATAATATCGTATCGTGACCTAAGTATTGTGATAACATCATATCGCGGGACCTCTGGTGATTCCCACCCCTACTGCCAACGTGCCGCAGCAGAGATCATTGCTTTGCACCGCCGCTGACTCGGCTAATCTGTCACTCATCCCTGCAGGATTACTAAAAATATACTAATCAGCCCCGTCTGTAATCGGATTGATGTGTGTGTGTGTTTGCTGTGTTTTGTACGATTTGTTGATCGATGTGTTGTGCAGCTGACTGGCAGCGGTCTGTTGGACCCTGTGATTCTATCAACTGATTGATTATTTTCACGAATGTGAAATCTCTCAAGAGTCCAAAGTGAAGTCTTTAAATGTCTTGTTTGTTTGATCAACTGTCAAAAACACAAAGAGATTCAGTTTACTGAGGTATAAACCCCAAAATCTGATGCACTGGAGGATGACTGGCAGCTTGTTGTAATAGACTTAAATAATCAACAGCTAATTGACGAAGTGAACTGCACTTCCTCTCCTGCCTTGCAGTGAAAAGCAGCAGACACACAATCAAAGATTGACGTCAGGTCGAACCCACTAGATTATTATTCATTATCACCCATATAATCCACGGTCGGCCATATTTTCTCAAACATTTTCTGTGTTCATGTTAACGTCCAAGTGCTAATTACAATTTATTACTAAACTCTGATTTATCTGAAAGCTCTGATATATCTGACTTGACACTTAGTAAAATGGAAGTGCCTGAAAGTCACACGACCAAACTCTGGAGTCACATGACTGTCTTCCATGTTCTCCGATGAACATGAAAGCTTGACTTATAACGGGAAACGCAGCGTCGTGCTGCTTAGAAACCAAAACCAACAAACTCACCACAAACTTTTTAACAATCCCACGTGTCTGCTTCTGCGGTCACACAGAATGTTGCACCCCATCCATACCAGTGAAAAACGGCAAGAGGCTAATTAGCTTCCTGAACTTTGGCCTGCGGATGCTAAAAGGCCACTCCACAATGAAAACCTTGCTGTACATTTCTGAAATAACTGAATTTGTTGTCCAGCACTGTTTTCACAGATGCTTCCAGTAGAAACTTGTGCTCGCTGCAGAGCTGTGCAGCAGAGGACTCATCAATATCCAGACAGGTGTGGGGGGGGGGGGGGGGGGGGTATTCGCAGTCCTTCTTTATAAATCTGAAATGTGTGCTTTCACCGGTTTCTACAAATGATGAAAGAGTAAAAGAGTTTACAGTGGCGGGGTCTGATGGTTTCCTCAGAATACGCTAGCATATCTTATCAGCTGCAAAAAGCTAAATTCATTTGTTTGCATGAAAGCAGCATATCATCAAAATGACAGGAGAATAAATGAAAACAACAAACTGTCCCACATTTAGAGAGTCCCGGGTCTGACCCTTCATGGCCTCTAAACATCCTTTACCTGATGAGGTCAAGCAGGGCGTCGGCCGAGGTCATGACGGGCCCCCCTCCCAGCCGGTTGCTCTCCATCTCCGTCCCCACGCCGGGTTTGATGATGAGGACGAGCACGATGCCGACCACCACGGCGATGAAGGTGGTCCACAGGTAGTAGGTGACGGTCAGGACGCCAATCCGACAGCACGCCTTCGACTCCATCGACGACAGACCCGACATCAAACTGCACGAACAGACAGAGGTAGGGAGGGAGGGGCACATGTTGGTTTAAAAGGGACATTTTGTTCATGTCAGTTTCAGTTTCATCTGTGTGTGTTCAGGACAGACAGAGGTCCAGGACATGTTTAGCCTAGTTTAGCATAACGAGTGGAAGAAGGGGGGGAAACAAAAAAGAAATCCACCTTCCGAGTGTATTGGATGCGCACGTTGTATCTTGTTGGATAACAAGAGTTCAAAAAACTTGCTGCAGAAAGATAATGCGTTACTTTCTGACTTCATGAGACTGAAACATCTCAACAACCATTGGATGAATTGTGTGGTTCAGGGGATGTCCTGATCCGATCCGTTTTTACTCGCCAAGCTTTTCATGCACAGCAACGCAACGATTGCAGCCGCCGTGAACTTTTCCAACCAGTCTCTCCCTCTCCTCTCCACTGAGCACACCATCAACGACAGCAAAATTCAGAACGAGTTGTTTTTTCCCCCTAATCGGTGTGTGTCAATGCGTTTCATTACAGCTCAGTGTGAGAGTGTCTTGCGTTTTGCTGTCATCTGTTTCACCGCCTGCAGCATGGACAGACAGCGGTGGAGAACAGAGGACAACCACGCTGACCACAACACTGTGCAACAAAAGCACCGAGTGCAAAAAGCCATTAAGTAATTTAGACACTCTTCAACTAAAAAAAATTAAATGAACATCTAATGTGTTTAAAGCGTGTAAATCAGTCTGCATTGATCTTTATATTGTGAGAAAAGAAAAGTTTCTCCTTTTGTTCATTAAATATCTGCAGACATTTGAAGGCAGCAGCTTGAAAACACCACCAAGCTTCTACAGAATAAAACACACACACACACACAGGAAAGTAAACTTGACCACTGAAAAAACTAAAGGGACAACATTGACGATTCCAGGATTATGTCCTCATGAATCACCATGTTTTCTCTGAGGTTGAATATTATCCATCCCATCTGATTAAGGGGAACTTGAGCACAGAGAAGGCTGGGAACCTCACCAGTAGTGGAACCTTAAATGTCAGAAACTTTTGACATTTCCTTTTTTTTTTTTTTTCTCTCTCCATGTTTCATTGCTATTTAAATGTTTTCAATACATCTGCTGGTGTGTGACAAGCACAAAACCGTCGACCTACCTGGATGTGATGAGAGGAAGGATGAGCATCTTCAGCATCCTCATCAGCAGCTCTCCGGGAAAGGAGAAGTAGATCTTTGCCTGCGATAATGAAATACATCTCACGTCAACATTTGAAAATTAAAAAAAAGCGGGTCTTTTGTCATTGTTTAATTACTAAAATGCTCTGTGGAGTTAGATTCTCTTTGACCTGTATAGCAGCATCAAACAAAAAGATGCTTCAGATTCGGTTCTGTGCAGCAAACAATGGGTGAAGTCACACTTTGATCTTTGTAGACCGAATCATGTTTTCTACAGAAACAAACTTTAAGAAGAAGGTAATGAAGTGTAAGGTTGTTGTTACAGGTCGGGCCTATTATAAAAGGAGCTTTAAAAACTGAAATCTATTTAATGTCATTTACGAGGTCTATACGATGACCCAGTGTTTGTCTTCTAGTATTTTCTTTATTCATTTTAGGGCCTCAACTAACTATTATCTCAATAATCAATTCATCTACAGATTATTTTCTCAATAAATGAATTGTTTGGTATATTAACTATCAGCATACTATTTATGTATTTTGACAAAAATGTCCATAGTAATTTCCCAAAGTCACCTTGGACAAGACTTTGGACAAATGTCTTATTTTGTCCAACAGTCTAATAAAATATTCAGTTTACTGTGAAATATAAGTTTATTTACCTAAGTACAATTTTGAGATACTCCTGTAGTATATTAAAATAAATCGTTATATATTATATTATATAATTCAATCTAAACCTGATTCCTTCTTTGGTTTGTTGTTTGTTGGCCTACAGGTCACATTTAACTATGTTAAATCCCTACCAAGTGTACGTTTATTGTGCCTCAAAGTTCCCACAATAAATACAGAGGACATGAGCTCAGTGTTTCTATTTGATGTGTTTTATCGTTTACCTCGTTCAGTTTCAGCTCCTCAAGGTCAGCACACTCATTTGGCTCTAACTGACGAGAAGAAACTACCTGAGCGGCTGACGGCCACTTTAATTGAAAGGAGGGATTAATGTGTGTGGATTTGGACGGGCTGTCCTCTCCCTCTGTGGCTGTTAATGCTCCCTAACTGTTTCTACCAGAACATGTACCTGCAGAGAATCAATATAAAAGGAAAGCATTATATCTTTAAATTAAATGATCAGTATTTAAAGCTGCCTGTGGAGTTTTCTTGTAAACAAACTTTAAGTTTAAAATGAATATTTCTAACAAACATGTTGAGACACATTTCCTTCCTTAGAAAAGATTTGCAAAGCTGATTGTGTTTAGTTTTTTTTTTCCAATATTTAAATCCTGCATTGTTTATATCCATGTTTGGGACCCTCTAGTAAAAAACTCCTGACCAACTGGAAGTTTGAAGAAAGATATCGACATGGTAGCGCGACGAGAAAGTCAAACCTGGAATGACTTCGTTTTTTGTCCACTTGGGGGCAGAACAAGCTGTTAACACATCTTATACAGTTAGCATGTTAGCAAACAGCTGCCTTCTTCCACATGCACAACGTGGTCATCCCAGCTAAAACAACTAAAATATTTTAAGCTATCAAACTGAATGGTTGGCTTTCCTAAATCAACAATAACAAGGACTAACTAATAACTGCTAAAACTTAAACTCAACTGCTGGCCTCAACCACACTGGACATTTAGTCAATAAATTGTCAGAAAGAGTGGCAGAAAGCCGACATTGAAGCATCAGCTTTACGTAGTTGTAGCTAACATGTTAGCAAACAGTTGCCACATCCAGCAGAAACAGGACGACATTAGCATCCGTTAGCCCAACGTTAAGCTAGTAACCTTAAACTGAACTGTTAACCTGAATTTAGCTGCTTATCTGACTTGTTAGCTAACCCGAACTACACAGTTTGAGCTCATAAACAAACTGCAAGCAAACCTAAACTATTTTAGCTGCTAAAGTCAGCAGTTAGCTAATTTGCGCGGCACTATTTTAGCTGCTAACCTCAACCAAGCTGTTTCATTAGCTCTGAATTTGGGAGCTGAAATATGAGAATATCAGTCCTGATGAAAAGTTGAATGGACAGCATTAAAAGGTTAACAGAATAATTAAATGAGGTCTTGTGGGAACTGGAATTTCAAGGCCTAGCAGCAGAGTCCTTAATTTTATACTTAAGTGTTGATGAGAAATTGAAAAGGACATATCACAAGGAAGTTAAGTAAAGTAAGTCAGTAAAATGTATTTATAAAGCGCTTTTCACAGACAAAAGTCACAAAGTGCTTAACAGTTAAATGACAAGTATCCACACGGGAGACATTTTCGACATTTTAAGTCACAGCAGGTGAGTCCTGCTGGGAAGTTTGAAGGAAAGATTCTAATGGACACTAAAATAATGTATCAACATGGGAGAAAATAATTTTGTGTACCAGCAAGTGAGTCTGGACGTAAATTAAAAGCACAGGATCTCTCTGGTGGTTCAAACTTTCTGTCCCGACATGTGAGTGGTAACTTTACCTGTGTGGACAGATGAGTTCCCCTCAGCGTGAAGCCCAGCGTGCAGCCGGTGATCACGGAGATGATGGACAGCGTCAGCAGCCCGTTCCTCTTCAAGAAACCCTTCAAGTTACTCCTCAGGTTCCACGTCCCCTGGAAGAGAGTCTTCACCCGGTCCCACATCGTCCTCTTTGCTTCTCCCGGAGCATACGAACTGTGTTCGGAGCGCTCCTCCTCCTCGCCGCTTGGTAAAAGAAGCTTGTCCATGCCTTCCAAATTTTGTATTGGTCTTTGTTACTGTTTAACTGGCAGGGTGACAATCCTGTAAAATCCAAAGACGACCTAACCTTTTCCACTGAGGGATTAAATCATCATGATCAGAGCCAACGGCAGCGCTGCAGACCGAATTACAGCCACTGTAAGAGGCTTAAAGAGGTTGAACAACCTCACACGCCTTTGTTTTGGATCATCCTGGACCCGGTCCGGTTGTTGTTTCTTGTTTTTTGGCTGAACTGATGGGGTGAAAATGTCTTCTGAGAAGTCAGAGGATCCTGCAAGTTTAGACGGAGTTGCTGGACTCGACGAAGGTTTTTGAGCTCAAATTAGGGCCGGTAAGATTTCTTTTGCGAAACTAAAAGATATTTAGAATTTTCATGAGAAATAATGAAGAATGCAGCTTAGCTTCCTCCATTCATGACTCCCAGAACTAATTTCAAGAGGTTTGGGCAGTATGTAAAGAGTTATTCATGTAAATAAATGTAAGGTTTGTGTATTTTGGGGAAAATGTGTCTGGTAAACAATTGAAAAAGGTTAGTGACTTGTGTCACTAACACACTGGTCTGACACACTCGGGCCGTCGGTGAGCATCTGTGGCCCTCATTCTTACGCTGTGACTCGGACCGTCGGCACTATTCTGGCTTTGTCTGATTGCCGGCGGAGCGCTGAGAGAAATCACATCACTCTGATTGGCTTTTCAGCTTAGACGAATCCATGCACGAGATGAAAAACGGTTGGAAGGAAAGCAAGCAAACGAGTAGATCTGAGCATTCCAATATTAATAATATATGTACATACATATATATATATATATATATATATATAAATAGATTATGACTATTGATGCATTCATGTGTTCATCAGTCTAATGTTGCAGCTGGTAAAGTTGGAGCTCATTTTAATCATTTATATACCGCTGGGTAGTTTAATAAAATATATAATCAACTAATAAATTGTAATATATTATTATAGACTAATCAGAATGCACAAAGTAACTTAAGTTCTTAAACAAATTCAAATATTTCTATCTGAGACAGAAGTATAAAGCAGCAAAAAATGGAAATAGTCAAGTAAAGTAAAGTACCTCTCAATTGCACTTCTGCATAATACTCCATTTATACTAAGTTACTTTCCACCACTGCAAATGGAATATATCGTTATACAACACCAGGAAATGAAATTTAAAAAAGCATATTTAGCAATTATTTTTAGATTATTAGTTATCGTTTCCAAAATAACTTTCAGTGTTACAGTATGAATAGGAAGAGGCCGTAAATACAACTCCATTTAAGTGCTTTATGTGTCTTGAGCTGGCCTCTTACCTTGTGTCTGATCTCATCAGTCCTGTGATTCAACAATGTGTTTAAGTGTTGAGTTCAGTGTCTGCTGGTCTTTGGTCCCATTCTTCTTGGAAACGTCCAAATGACATATTTCACAACGAACGCCACGCCAGAGCAGCAACATCTGGAGAGAAACAATGATGATGAAATGCAATATGGAGTTGATAAGAGTCAAAAACCAGAGTGAATATTAAACTTACATTCATCAGGACATCATGTTGTTCTGCGTCTGCTGCCGTTTACATCACATGCACAATCAAACAAAAAGTATGATAGTAATCTCTTTAATTTCATTTAACACATGAGAAAACAAAGATGTCACAGACCATCATAAATACAAAAGTGTTCAAGATCACAATAGGAACACATTCAATGATGAAGTCATAAAAATAAAGATTACACGTACATGGATATGTTAAGTATCTTTGAAAGGCTGCACTGTGATTAGTTCAACTTCATATAGAAACAGGTTTATTAAAACTAAAGAGTAACAAAACACCAGAATGAAAGCTTCTAAACTTCTTTGACTTTGAATTTCGTAGTAGTGGGAAGTAACTAAGTACACAAGTACTGTACCTAAGCTACTTATACTTTACTTGAGTATTTATATTTGATGCCACTTTATTCTCCACCACATCTAAGAGGAACATTTTGTACTTTTTAGTCCACTACATTTAACTAACAGCTTGCAGATTCAGATTAATAATACAAAATATGATCAACTAATAAATGATGTATTGTTATAGATTTATTTATTATAGCAGTATACAAAGTTATTAAAATGAGGTCCACATTTAGCAGCAGCAACATTAAAGTGATGAATATATGATGCATCGATAATTATAACCCGATAATATATGGAATACACTTTAAAGTTCAATGCTGATACTTTTGAACTTTTAAACGGGTGAAATGTGAATGCAGGACTTTGACTTGTGATAGAATTTTGTACACTGCACAAGTTGTATTGACATGAGGAGAAACTGGGAAAAAAGATGTATTGAAGAAATGAAAAAGTGCAAAAAAAGCTTGAAGAGATTAATTTCTTCTGAATAAAATATATTATTTGATGTTTATTCGTTACAGACAACAGTCCACTTGTCCTTACAATGTTCAAAGTCAGAATGTGTTTTTTCTTCTTATTTCTTTCCTGGACAGACAAGGTCTCACATTCATAATTGATTATTAGAGTATATTTAGCTCCATTTAGCAGCTTCAGCCGGAATTTTAAGGACTTCAAATGGACATTTTACAATTCTGAATGAAGTTTCTAATTTTTAACTTATCACCAGAGATTAAAAATAGAAAAATACGTTAACATCCAAATGAAAATCACAGTAAATGTAGTAAAAAATAGCAAACATTTTTTGTTTTTTAAAATAATATTAATAGTTATTAAAATGAATAAAAAGTTATTGAGGATATATTACAAAAGCTCCTTTTGGTCTCAGCTGGCTAGGGGGTGTACACACAATGAGATGTGGCAAGTAGCTTTGCTGCCCTCTCTGGTGTAAAGTCTATACCTGTAGCCACACCCAGCAGTGATGTCACAGCGTCCTGGAGTACAGCCGTGCATCACTGCTGCAACGTGAGAAGTTAAACCACTGGAACATTTCTCTTGAGGGGGGGGGGGGGGGGGGAGTGTTACATTACTCTTTCAGTTTAATTTCTTTTATTTCTGTTTAATCTGTTTCCATCACAGACACAGCTGAGGAGAATAAATGGTTTGTCTCACAGCTGAACTCTTCTGCCTCTATGGAGTTATGAGCTTTCCTTTGGTATTGCCGTGTGTGTCAGAGCACTTCCTGCGTGTCACCACTTAATGAAGACGAGTGCGGCGAGCACGGTGTAGCCGAGGATGAGGAAGAGCACTTTTAACAGGCGGTCCCGTTTGTCGTCCAGCTCTCGGGACAGAATCTCAAAGAAGGTGACGAACAGGAAGGTGCCGGCGGCGAGTCCCTGCAGCACCACGGACACCATGCTGCCCGCCAGCGTCTGAGTTGACTCGATGCCCATCCCCACCACTATCCCCAGAGGGATCATTAGGCTGACCGTGACACCCAGCTTGGCGGCGTCCTTCATGGCGAGCGACGCCTTGGCCACGCTCACCCCGAGCGCCACGGCGGCCAACGTCTCGTGCACGGCCACGCCCAGGAGGAGGCTGCCCAACTTGGCTCCGTCCTCCTGCAGGCCGAGTGCCAGGCCCTCGAACACCGAGTGAGCCGACAGAGCCAGGACCAGGCTGGCCAGCCGCAGAGGCCCCGCCCCCGCCAGCTCGGCGGGGCTGAAGTGTCCGTGGTTGTGTCCGTGGGAACGGTGACCGCCGCCGTCTCTCGGTGAGCCCCGCGCAGAGGCGATGAAGGGCGTCTCGTACTCCGAGTCGCTTCCAGCCTCAGAGCCGCCTGCGTTAAACGTCTCCAGGTCGATGAAAGATGGTTTCTCCTTCCTGAAAGTGAGAATGGCCTGCTCCACGAACACGGTGAGGAAGAAGCCAAGCATCATCATCGTCTCTGCCAGAGGATAGTCGCTGCTGATCTTCAGCTGCTGGAACACGTCGGCCACCTGAGGAGCATCAACACACACTCATCCAGCTGATCGATCAGACAGCATTTTATTGGTTCTGAATCAAGTTTCAAATCGAAATTCTGTTGAATCTCTTTCTGATTTCTTATCACTTATTGAATCTGTTGTGTAGTTTTGTTGCTCTTAGGATAAACTATCTCCTGTCTTCACTTTTTATCAATAATGTGTTTAGCTCACACCAACACACATAATGAACTCAAAATTTCAAGGCAAGCAGTCCAAATACATGATTATTAAGTATTGATCGGCCACCGATACAGTCTGAAGTCAGGGAGACCGCTGATGCTGTGGCATAATAATACTTAAATGTGAGTGTTTCTGTGTTACCTTGTCTCTGACGGTTGGCAGCAGAGCGTTGAAGCATGTTGCAAGGAACACGCCTCCTCCGAACGAGTTACACAGAGACAGAGATCTCCTGTATCTGTGCGCCTTGTCGTAGTCGGCTAGCAGGAGGCGCACCGGGACCAGTACACCTGCCAGCATGAGGCCGAACAATCCCAGCAGGCCAAGCAGCTTGGCCACCAGGATCTCCATCCTTAAGTTCAAACACTACAGCCTCATCCCAAACACCTCCACTCCACTAGTGCTGCTGGGACATCCCTGCTGGTTCTACTGGGGCAGACAGAGACATCGTGAGCTGAGTGTGAGACACTAGTGAACAAGGAAGTGCCAGTCAGTCAGCCAAGATTTGGCCTTTGGCAACACAAATTTTCATCAACAGAGAAATCTATTGTGTAGTGGTTGAAAGCAATGAGATACGTTTACTCCTGTATTGTTCTGTACTTAAGCACAACTTGAGGTACTTGTACTTTATTCATTGTTGTTGCTCTAGCTCGCCCACCTCAACAATATTGTCAAAATTAATTAGTAAATTATTAGTAAAGTCCTGAAGGTTTTTAGCTTCAAGTACAGTGGGGGAATTTAACTAAGTACATTTACTCAAGTACTGTTCTTAAGGTCAAATGTGAGGTACTTTAAGTCTAGTATTTTCTTTTCATGCCACTTACTATTTCTACACCACTGTATGTCAGAGGGAAATATTGTACTTTTTATTGCACCGAATGTATCCGAGAGCTTTACTTACTCGTTTAAATTTATGATTTCTGCACACAAGACATACTATTTATATAAAACAAACGATTAATGGAGAAAATAATCAGCAGATTAATCTATAATGAAAATAATCATTAACGCTGGTTAATAGTTCAAAATGAGCTCCACTTCAGTAAAATCCTGCTTTTAACGCTACATCAGCGTTAATGCATAACAAACAACAATCTTATGATATAATAATAAATAACAATCTTATGATATAATAATATAAAATTCATATATATATATTGTATCTACTTATATATGCTTTAAATACAATCTCCTGTTTATACATACTTTTACTTTAGTAACGTTTTCAATTCAGGACTTTCAACTTGTAGTAGTGTATTTTCACAGTGTTGTGTGAAGTAATGAGGATCAGAGCAGTTACTACTTCCACCACTGCACACCGGTAACGTTAGCTACACTCATTAAACTCATCCGCCTACTTAAACACTGTAAATTGTATAATAATAACGTAACATTACATCCATGCCAAGATAAACTCACGAACCGGTTGTTGGACTGTTTTTGACCGTGTATCTACCGGCTAGCAGGTGACAAACGACGTAGCAACCCGACATCAACTCCGCTTCCGGTGAGGAACTTCAAAGTAAAACGTCACCGTGCATCATAACTCATAACTATATTATTTTTTACACGTCTCTTGTAGTTATAGCTTCACTCTTATATGATACAATAACTTAACATGTATTTGACTTCTTCAGTTATTCTGATACATTTTACTTGTTTTCGTTGGAGACAAACTCGAGCCATTCCGCTCGTGATCCGGCTAACAGCTGCTAGCTTGACGGAGTTGTCAATAATAAGCTAGCTATCGTTAGCCCCCCCCAGGCAGCTAAATATGCTAGCTACCACCTGAAAACTACGGTTATAAAAGAAAGACGCTGTTTACGTATGCATTGTTTTTGTCGAAGCAGCGACTCCATCTTAACATACACATTTTAAACTCCAAAACATTAGTCAACGTCACCGTGTTTACCTCTCCGACCGTCTCCTCTCCAGCAGGTGTATGGAAGTACTTCCGCATTGACGTCACGCGTCCTCTGGGCGCTGAGTGGTGGAAATATGAATGGCGCACTCTAGGAACTGATTTTACAGTGTATTCAGATCCTTTACCTAAGTAATAGTACTAATACCACACTTTAGAAATAACCTGTAACAAGTAAAAGTCCTACATAAAAAAATGCCCCTTAAGTAAAAGTAGTATGTATATTCTTAAACTATCAGAATAGGTGATACTTAATTGTATGTCCATCGACTAATTACATAATAGACTAATTGTTACAGTTTTACTTCTATAAATTGTTGGGTTGTTCAATTCGTAAAAACATATTGTATCTTATAAACTCTTCACGTTTTGTGTGCAAAATAATCAGAAGTGAAGTAACTAACCCTGTCCGATAAATGTAGGAGTAAAGCAGATGTTAAATACAAGCTGAGGTATTATTGGCCACCTAGCTGAAAAAAAAAAAATCAAACAGGAAGTTGTACAGTCAATAGAACCTGAAATAAAACTATTTTTTTGATGATCTATCCCTTTCTGTAATATGGATTAGTTCTGTTATGGAGCCTGTAATAATATGATCATGAGTCAAACATGAACTTAGACCTTTTCAATATTAATGTCAGTTATTCTTTTTCTACTTCATTTTAATTTTTTTATTTCTGTATTTCAACTTCAATGTTTTATGCATTTTGTTTTAAAATAATTTTACAAAATACACAAGTTTGACACTTATGACAGCATTGCCATCATCACATCTTCCATGGTGAAAGATCTGCGTCAGCATATGCATCTTAAATGAATAGTATTTTCATGTCAATTATCAATAAGTTTATATACATCCACAAGTTAATTTCACTCTTCACAGACAGGAGTTGCTCTGGTAAAAAAAAGAAAACCGGGTGCATAAAAAGACTCACATACTTTGACCTTTAGAGCAATTTAGGTGATCTCTACAGCCTTAATGTTTACTTGTGACACCTCAGACATGAACCTATGTTGGAGCTTCTCGTCACTTTGTACATGTCAACATGCTCCCAGTAAAACATCCCCTTCTTATTTATGTGAATCCTTTTTAGAGATACTGCCTCATATATAAGGAGTCGCAAGGAAAACAGGTTGGGGACCACTTGCATGGGAGTTAGGGACACTGTTGGGCTATTTCATCGTTTGGTTCCAAAGTGAATCGTCAGACTGGAGAGTGTAAAATGTTGAAATGCTCTTTTTAATAGTCAAGACTGTTTTCAACAGCTCTCTGCAGTCTCCTTACAACTCAACCTGCCACACACACACACACACACACACACACACACACACACACACACACACACACACACACACACACACACACACACACACACACACACACACACACACACACACACACACACACACACACACACACACACACACACACACAGTAGTTTTAAGAAGAAATTTCAAGCTTTTGGTATTAAACTCTGTTGTTTTAATATCCATGTTCCCATTAGAGCATTATTTCTTTATTATAATTAATCTGTGTTTGATACCACAGTGTTAAATGTTCTTCATAAAAACCACAGAGCTGCGGGAAGTGGGTGTTTTTTGGTGACGTGGCTCCTGAATGAAGCGGTTGGAGCTCCTCGTTCTCTCGTGCAGGAATTATTCAGTGGGGGAAAACAAAAAAACAAAAACTTCCTTTTAGTCCTTCGAGTTATAAATGATCCATATCAGCTTTTCATCCACAAGCAAACCTGTCCAACCTGAAACAGAGACAGGATGCGACATGTTAATCACCTGCCAAAATAAAAGTCTAAAACAAGAGCAAACAGCAGGGGGAGGTGAGCGCGCTGGGAAATCTGCTCTTTTCACAAATGAAGAAACCAAACCACCTGGAGGAAGTGAACAATACAGGATCAAGTATGGTCTGATGCTGGTCAATACAATTTATTTCTATTAGATGATAATGAACATGTGGCTCTTGACCAGGATATGGGAGACATACAGTGTAAAAATCAACTTGTCAGTATAACTTGAAGCCATTTCTAATGACTGCAAAAATCAGGTCTCATATATACTCATAACAATAAATCTGCAATAAGATAATATCAGCCAACGCCGGTCTATTTGCTCGAGTTAAAATGGGATGAATTTGGAAATATCTCATCTTTTTAGAAAGACATCTATTCATGAATCACAGTAAATGAAGCAGATCGCCTTTTTATTCATGGAGCTAAATGATCTGTTGTCTTCCTTTACCTTTATTGAGAGAAAGATTAACATTTATAACCTCTACTTATATTGCTTCATCATGAGTTTTTCTCTGAGACATTTAGAGCACACCACTTAATTACTCATTCATTGTCACTGGTTATTCACGCCTACGTATCACACATTTACTACAAGAACTTTTTGAGGTACTTGTACTTCACTGGAGGAAATGATGAGTAAAGCAGCTGGGCTTGTATTAAGAAAACATCCCAACCAGCTGACATGTTCAACATATCACAGGACAGTGTTCCCACCAGCTTCATGACAGCCCCCGCCCTCCCTGTAGCTAAAGTCTGCAGTGTGCAGTCTGAATACCTACAGCTCAAGTGCTTTGAGAAACACCTGCGACTACTGTTGTCCCCCCCTTACTGTACAGCATGTTTATCTTGTTATATGCCTTGCTGTAAAAACCCACTGCCCTCCGGGGAGAAAAAAAAGAAGTTGAACGTTTACTTTATCTGAGTGTCATGGCTGATCCTCGCTTCCAGCGCTGGGCGTTCGGTTGCGGATTTGACTCCTCAGCTGTTCGATGAGTTCGGGGTTCTGCTGCTGCATCTGCTGAGCAAACTGCTGACCCCTGCAAAAACAAACAGCAAACGGGACATCATCAACCTCCCGACAGTGTATTCATTATCCACCCGACAGTCCTTGACTCAGATGAACATCAGTATGATCCCTCTGCTGAGGTACTTACGCCTGGATCAGTCCAGATAAATCTCCAGTTCCAGCAGCAGCTCCTGGGGGCGCTGCAGTTCCTCCTTGTCCTCCTCCTTGTCCTCCTCCTTGTCCTCCTCCTTGTCCTCCTCCTTGTCCTCCTCCTTGTCCTCCTCCTTGTCCTCCTCCTTGTCCTCCTCCTTGCCCTCCTCCTTGCCCTCCTCCTTGTCCTCCTCCTTGCCCTCCGCCTAGTCCTCCGCCTAGTCCTCCTCCCAGTCCTCCCAGTCCTCCCAGTCCTCCTAGTCCTCCACCTGCTCCTCCTGGCATCCCGCCGTATGATCCTGACATCATCCCCGACATCCTAAGAAAGAGAGAGAAGACAGGAAGTTGCCCTCAAAAAACACCAGAGAGGAAGAAATTGGCCGAGAAAACCTTAAAATCAACTTACAGCTGCTGAACCTGAGGATTGGTCATCAGAGAGGATGCCTGCAGGGAGACAGATGTTTAGATATTCAATAAAACTTCATAATGGCTCACTGAGCAGAGGTCAAACAGGATGTGCAGCAGAATAAGACACTCAGAGAAGCAGTAGACCTCCAGTCACAAGCTTCTCTAACTTCACACTCCTGAGTGTTTACACAACATTATAATGAGGCCTTTCTAATCATTTAGACCCAAACACACTGGCGCACAAGAGAAAAATCAATACAACAGCCTTGATGTTTTTTTTTGTTTAAACCCTAATATTCAGTTATAAAGACGTGCTTGTTGTTGTTGTTGTTACTAGTTGAAAAAATTATTTTAACAGTAAATATTAGACTTGGCTAAGAATTAAATTATCCGCTGCAGCTGCACAGAGAGCCGTTCTAGTTTATTTATACTGAACATGTCATGTGTCTTAAATTGCATCCCATCCGACACGGTACTCCCTTGGGCTCCCCAGCAACACACCCACCATGAGTGACGGTTCTTGATATATGCGAAGGACAGGAAGTCCTTCCTCGCTTTATAATTAGACATTATGTTCCTACTACTTTGGTGTATTAAAGACGCAGGACGTGAGCTGACAGGGAATTGTGACATGGTAACTTTTGGATCTCTTCTATTCAGACTGACATTATCCCAAACTGTGGAAGGCAGTGTCTCAAAAACGCATGTCTGCCGCATAGTTTACACCCATCTGTGTCCGTGCAGTTAGACAATGTTGGATGTGCTCGGACCAAGACCCCAGGAAGAGCGCTTGGTTTTAAAGCAAATTGTAGATTCCAAATGGTGGAATTACAACTACCAGGTCCGCCAAGTGACGCCATTAGGGTCCAAAAAGACTCTTTCCCATTGACTTAAATTAGGAAAGAGACCTCTGTATCTCGGGATACTTTTAAAAATATATTTTCTTTGGGTAAAACAACTTCTTAGTACGAACACTTATAATATCCCTTATTTAAATCATTAGGGTGGTGTAAGTTTAAAGTGCACTAGTAGCCAAATCCACAGTTATTTGTCTTCCTCTGTTCATGTGAATGAGAAAGAGGCTGGACTGAGGGCTGGGAGGCGGGGTTAAAGGAAACGCTAGTGCACATGCACTATGGGCCCATCTATGCAGAAGATCGCCAAAGGTTCAGGGTATTTGCAACTAAATTCTTTACTCAGAAGTCAAACTATATTTTGCTTTTTCACTTGGACGGGGCACCGCCTCCGACGCTGTATCCAGTTCTCTTTATACATCCATGGTTCAAACAGGCAAAAACCACCCGCACTAGCTGTATCTAGCTATTATTATTACTATTATTATTAATTTGACTTCCCTAGTATCGGCACGTATTTCTGTCTTTGTGCTGCTGCAACAAGCAAATTTCCGGTCTAGAGATCAATAAGAGGTTTCTCTGATCTCACCTTAGCACTGATGTATGTGTTGTGCTCTCTTATAACACCTCCCATCTCTGCTGAGTGTATTATCTTCAATAATGGTGACAGTAGAAGAGAAACAGAGTGTGAGCTCTCACCATGTTCATGAAGCCGGGGTTACTGAGCAGACCGGCCAGATCTACTCCACCCATCCCTGCTGTCTGAGAGAGAGAGAGAGAGAGAGAGAGACAGAGACAGAGACAGAGACAGAGACAGAGAGAGAGAGAGAGAGAGAGAGAGAGAGAGAGAGAGAGATAAGCACAGACTCATCACAGCATCGCTGGTTTAGAAAAGCCGTCTTCTTCTCCTCTGTTCTTACTGGACTGGACGTTTCCATCTTCTCCTCTGCGATCTTCAGGTTGGTTCTGTACGTGTCGTTGTCGGGGTCGAGCTCCAGAGCTTTCTTATAGTAAGTTGCTGCTTCTGTGTGTTTGTTGAGGCTGGCCAGAGCCAAACTGAAACACAGCGACACAACAGACACACATCAGGACACTCAACTCTTGAAAATAAGAATCTATTCATCCTTTACTTCTGATGCTCTACGTTGAAAACGCCTCAGTGGGATGTCTTCTGACAAAGTTCATTTTCAAAGCCTGGTTTATGCTCGCCATAGTGTCCCCGGTGCGAAGGGACAATCCTCCCTCATTGTGCGTAAAGCGTTAATGCTCTGAGATCTGTCACAGCGACTGGTTGTGCACCTCTGAACTTTTGTAGGAGGAAATCGTAGAAATCTTTAATTGAAAATATTTTGCCAGCCGAATCAAACTGTTTACAGGATATTAAACCCCTCGACCTTCGTTTCATTATAGTGCATTTAATATGTGCCTTGTGCGAGTATAGACGAGGCTTATTGCACAGAATCAGCAATTATCTTGTACACTTTTACGGCTGCTAGAGGACAGAAGGAGATTTAGAGCTAACTGAGGAAGTAAGCTTCGAAAAGAGAGTTTGAGAACGGGCTGCTTTTCTTACCCCATCCTCCCGTAGGCTTTGCTGTAGTTTGGGTCGATGCTGATGGCCTGTTCACAGTCCTGCACCGCTCCGGCATAGTTCCCTAGTTTACTGTAAGCTGCGGCCCTGTGCGCGCGCGCACACACACACACACACACACACACACACACACACACACACACACACAGAGAAGAAAACAATACGCCTCAACTTTGAGTTCAGTTTGCTATAACTGAACTGAGGGAAATACAGGAACCAGTTTGGCTACAGTTTGAAACAAAGATTAAAAAAACGTCATATAGATATAGAAACACTTAATTCAAGTGTAAATACACAGTGAAAACACTTCAGTGGATTGTAAATGTGATGATCTCTTTCATTATTCTCTTCTTCCTCTTGACTCAACACACACACCTCCACTCTAACCTTCCTTATCTTATCCAGATGTGTTTACGGATTCTTCTCTATAGTGAGGCAGCTGAGGTTGAACTATCCTGAGTTATATTTGCCGCCTTGGATTACCGTACAAACAAAGCTTCCAGGTGACATTAAGAGGAGCTGCAGGGGGACGATGCTGTTGGATGACTGCAAGTGGAAGTCTAAGAGGCAACTCTCAGTAACCCAGAGTTCAACACTGGTAGAAATGACGGTTGGTTTTAGAGTAAAAATATTTGCCTGAAAACTAGGACTGACTTGAATACTATTTTTTGGGGCTTAGTAGTATGTATCGGCATACTGAGAGCACCACGGCCGGGGAAGTCTTTATGTGAATGGAGAAGTAACCCTTCTCACTCATGGTTATCACACAACAACTAACTCTCTTGAACAGGGTAAAACACCACGGCACACATCAATTTGTGACACATAAACAATTTCTAAAACTAACAATTGTACATTTATACTGCCAAACGGCATGCTGGGTAAGCGCTGGGAGCACTGCTGCACGTTCAAGAGCAGAAAGGAGAGATGGAGGATAAAGAAAGAGAAACTGGAGATGCACTGGACCAGAGATGAGCAGTGTCTGGTGTTCGCACTTTTATTGGTTTTAAATAATACGACGTAGCCGCTGTTGTTGCCAGAGGTGCTAAAACTAGCAACAAAAGAAAAAAAGGACAAACTGTTCAAGAGAACACAGGGTGCAGGGGTTCGGTGTAAACATTTAAACACCTTAAATTGAAGCATTTGACTGACCTGTTGCAGTGATAGACGGCGTTCTGAGGGTTGATGGCAATGGCCTTTGAGTAAAACTCAACAGCAGCTGCAAAGTTCTCCACTTTCATTTGGTCGTTACCTGCGGATCAAAAGATATCACCTCATTACTGACAAATAAAACCCGGAACGAAAACCCAAAGCAACAGCAGCCACACTAGAGACACTAATCATCTTTGTGGCAGACGTCTGAGGAAAGCCGTGAAGAAGAGCTTCCTCCTCGTCTCACCATCAGTTTTGAGCGTCTCTGCCTCGTCTCTCTGATCCTCAGTGAGGGAGTTCAGAGGTTGTGGAGGAGCGGAGTTGTTGTTGATTTGCGACTCGACTGGAAGCTGAAACAAACAGACACAAAAACAAACAGTGTAAGTCAGACATCCCCGGTTCAAATTACTTCATTGTGTCCACATAAAATGTCACATAAAACACCTTGAAAACGGCCTACAGCTGTCCTGATAAACATATCGTTATATTTCACGTCGAAGTCTCACAGGCTTGTTTACTTTGTCTGTGGCTGAGGCGAAGATCTCTGGTAACGTCATGGGGACAGCAAGGCTCTGGTCGTCGGTCGAGATTTCAAACGCTGTCTCCAAACACTGAACCGCAACTGCAGGACAACAAACTCACTTTGTAAACACACTGAGGGAACTATGACGAGTCCAACAAAGAGAAATGTCACAGTCATTCATCGAGTACTAATACCATAACACTCGGTAGCTACATCTCCATTAGTTTGCCTTCATTTCACATTATACATATCTGGGTTTCTTTGGCAGCAAAATAACAGTTGAATCTGGGGGCAGATGGGAAACAATTTATATCAAAGGTATGAATGTCCTGATTCAAGTCCTTTAATATTGATTATCTGCTGATATAGTCTGACATTATTTGTATATTTACCTAAAGGACGATTGAATATGTTTCTGACACATTGGAATTACAGCTGTAGATACTAAACTTATTTTTCCACAAGCTACTTAATACTTGCGGTCCTGATTCAAAAATATCAAGATGATCAGTTTAGACTATTGATCCATGAATGAAAGTATAATTGGGAGAATTTAATGGAAAGAGAATGATGAGCGAAGACGATGTCTCACTCTTAACACTGAGTCAATTATTCTAATGACGAAATCTCAGCAACAGGAAGACCTATTTGTGAACAGGTGGCATTCTTCATGTGGAAACAAGCGATTAATGACACATTTGTTCAGTTAAGAGAGTTCGGGGAATTGGACTCTGTGGATAAACCTCACAGAAAAAAGATGGATTTAGGATAAACATACAAAATATTCTTCATGAGCCTCATCGACTTTCTTATCTTTAGTTCTTCTGCTTGCATTGGTTTTAGTTGACCACAATCCTGAATCAATCATTTAAGATCTTACTCTGACAGATTATAGTGATAATTCCACAATATGACACATGCTGCTGATTTTTAGATACATATTCTACCACGTGGAGGACTCACCTTCCAGACTCTCCTGGGCGCCTGAGGTCAGATCCCCTGACTGGAGCTGGTCATGGAGGAACTGGAGGATGGAGAAGGCGAGTCGCTTGTTGTCTGTCATGGCGGCGGAGGCTCAGACTGTGGTCACTGACGGAGAGAGACCCTGTAACGTCAAAACAGCAGCAACAAGATGAAGGAAATCCAGCTGGCTAGCAAAGTTATCGTGTCAGTAATTGTCACGCAGATGAAAAACACATCGTTACTTGTTATTTATAAACTTTGTATCAAATTAGATGTACCCCCTTCCAGTGGTAGAATGTAACTCAGTACAATTACTCAAGTTGTACATTTGAGGTACTCGTACTTTACTTTCGACTTCACTACATTTTTCTAACAGCTTTAGTGACTTTTTAAATTAGTTTTTCATCCCCTCATCCCCTCCCTCTACTACAATTTACTAACTGCACATTGTACTTCACAAGTAACAACCGATAGTAACGCTAAGTAGACGTTTAACGCTAGCTGGCTGTGAGACATGTTATACCACAGCTGCGAGGTCATTCTGAACTTGAACTAATTACAATTATCAAAGGCAACAAAAAGCAAAAACAAAACGGCGAACGCTTGTCTAACGTTCGGTGATTTTAAAATAAAGTTAATACGAATCCCTTATCAAAATCCTGTCAGTTTAACGTTGCTTTACATATCAGAAGCAGACATTACAGTAAAGGTGTGCGATTACGTAGTCTGGGCGAAAGCCTTTATCTTTTAAATTCGGCAAACGGTTGTCTTATCAGACAGCAACAGAGCTCAACAGATTTCTTACACATCTCATTTCTCTTAAGATAACAATGGGCGAACCCGAAACTAAAAGTCGGAACAGAATGTATTTAACGCTAAGTGTTAATTGGCGGTGATATATAGCGTACGCCGAATTGGAGATTGCTTGAAAGTTCAATTACATGTCTCAACTTTTATTCCAGAAGGCATGCAGTTTCAAGAAGCAAGGCCATGTTATATTGCCAGAGTTTTAAAAGGGGCTTGGCGTGACGTGATGCATAGCGTTAAACTACATCTGCACGATGCTAACCGCTAGCGAGCTAGCTGATCCCATTCCGTTGACTGCAACGGTGCTGTGGTATAAGAAACATGTATTGTTGCTTCATCTAATACGAGGGCACAGTACTGCATTTTCCTACCAGCTGTCTCTGTGTTTCAGTTGTCGATTAGCCCGGTAACGGATAAGTTGACGTTAGCTCCACTCCTTCGCGTAATCGTAGCCGTCATTCAGCTAGCTAATTAGCTTGACGCGGAGTTACGTCGTCATGCGTAAGCGCCGGTGTGGTGGCTCGTGTAGCTGGTTTCCGGTATAAAGTTACCAGTAAAACCAACTGGAAAAACAGCAGAAGTTTGGTAAACTTGCCTTCAGAATAAGAGATTTCTCATACAGTATATATATATATATAAAATACATTGTAAAATGCTACACAACTACTTATATGGGTAATTATTGTGTATTGATATATATATATATATATATATATATATATATATATATATATATATATATATATATATATATATACACACAATTATATATTACTTTAACTGAAGTAAAAAATATGAACACGTATTCCACCACTTCATATAATACTATACATACTGTGTGATAAAATATAATAAAAATATCCGCTTTAAAATTGGTTTGGTGGTATTAGTTTTGCTGCGAGAAATGCTCCTCGTGTTGGTTTTTATTTTGAAACGTGTGACCAGAAGTTTACTTCTTCTGTAGCGGCCATATCGTCCTGCACACAGCTGCCTGACAGTTAACCATACGGACCTAGCAAACCTTCATTCAATACCTGAAATATGGGGCCGACAGGTGAGTAATGTGCTGATGTTTTTAATGTGACTGAATCTTTTTATTGTAAAAGCGTCCCTATGGCCGCCATGTTTGTTCTCTGACTGTCTCTGTGATCGTTTAGATTTATTTAGCTTTGATCACTGAATCTGTCTGAGCTAGTTTTAGCGCTACCGTTAGCTAGCGTAGCTGCTGTGCTGTACCAGTCAATTGATTAAAAATCACTAGCAGCATTAATTTAGCTTTCAGTTTAGTATAAAGTTACCAAAATAAACGCCTTGAGTTGTAATGGTGCAGTTCTGCATTGATTGTCTCTCTTGTTTGTGTAACGTTAGCATGTTAGCTCACTCTGCTTATTCACTGAGCTATCTAACTGTTGAGCAATTTCAGACTATCAGCGTAGATTGCAGATCCTAAATATTTGCAATAAGCAATGCCCCAAACTCCATTTAAAAACCTGTGAGTTTAAAGTTCAGGCCGTCTGTTGCTAAATACATCACATTATTTAACAAAACATAATACCTTATCCCAATTGACATATTATGCTTATGAATTCAGAATACTACTAAAATAATCCACCAAACAACATCTTTTCGCGGCTGCTTCATACATTTTTATTATCGTTTTTGGTGTAAAGGCAGACTAGGATTAGCAGGGAGCTGGTGTAAAGTGGAATTCAGAAATAAGTGCCAAAGTCGGTTTTCACATACAAGGCATTTTTCTTGGTGTTCTGTTGCATAACATAGATACAATAAAAATTAAATAATAACAATAAAAATAGGAAGTAAAAAATATGTACAATATATCTGTAATAGATAATAATATTGGTGTCTATTGTGATAACTTAACATGTAAATCAGAATGAAAAGTGTTTGCATTTTGATGAGTAACATTTAAATTAACAGATATTTTTGATAACATTTGTGTGATGACTCCAGTATGTAAATGAAATGAGCACAGAGCCACGTGATATTCTGTTCTTGAGATGTGTACAATATCTGAAGATGTAGGAATGTGTTAAACTGATCAGGAATGGGTGGAGATACAGTGTGTAGAGCAACACACACACATGCTAATTTATAACACTGATTCAGGGATGTAGATATAATTCATCAGTGTCTTCTAACTGTTGGAGGGAATGCAGTAAAATTCATGCTTCATTTACTCCCTGAAAATAATCATTCGGGGAAAATTACATTTCTAAATTGTCGTAGATTAAAGTACCCAACAGTATATAAAATAATTAAAATGATTCTCACCTAAACCAACTGTGACATAAACATGCTGCCTATGTGTTAATCTGAAATAATATTCCAATGATATACATCATAAGTAAACACTGTGAAACATTCTCTCCGAAGAGTACTTTTAATAATGATACCTGAAGTACATTTAGCTGGTAATACTTTATTTATTTTACTAAATAAAGTTTTACTTGTTAGTATCAATTGCATTCGACATAAAATTCAAAATGAGCTGCACTATAAATGAACACAGCAGTACCATCCTGCTTTTACATTAAGGCATGAGTAATAATAATGTAATGATACAATATATAATAGTAATAATAAAGAATTGTAAATCTGACTAGTTCTTCCATCACTGACCTGTCCTTTTGTTTCCTGTCCCAGGTGAGGTGGTGTTTGCCAGCGTGGTGCCGGTCTGCGCAGAGAACCGGCTACGTTGGGACCTGAACCCCGAGCAGATCCAGCAGCTCTCCGACGAGCTCATCGCCAGCACCAAGACGGTGTACGACGCCGTCGGAGCGCTGGACCTCGACAGCGTCACCTTCGAGAACACGCTGAAGGCCCTCGCTGGCGTAGAGGTCGAGTACACCGGTCAGTGTCCACCAATCGGCAGCCTTTCTCTTCTGACGCTGTCGCTCATGGGTTCTGATGATGATCATTGTTTTTTCATCGCCAGGAAATGAAAGTTATTTTGAGTTTTTCAATAGATATACGGTGTCAGACACAAGTGAAACCAACTGGTTACTATACATATCTTCATTTTCTGTATTTATGGTCTTATAGTTATATTGTACGGTACATTAAAACCTCTGCACACATACATGAACATACAAGGTATAATAACAATAATAACAAAAAATATAATATAAAAGTAAATAAATAAATAAAAACTTCTGAAATGTTATTTCAAAGTTGAGAGCTATCACATATACTTGCACCGCTGACATAACAATACTTCCTTATAAAATATATATATACACACTATAAGCTAACATGAACTACAAGTTGTGCACATTATTTTACATTTAGAACTTGCAGATGTGAGAGAGAATCCCTCACAGTCCATGTTAAGTTTATTTTATGTAAATTCACATTGTTTTACTGTGACAGTGCAGTTAGGAGCAGCGACTGGTCTTGGCGGTGTGTTCAAAGACCCTCTGATATCTGAGACTTCATTATCTGCTGCTGTTTTTCTTAAATGTAATTCAGAAGATAAACAAACATAGAGGCAATGTACATTTGAGGCATCCGAAATGTTTCAGACAAATCTTATACCTCAGATGTTGGAGTGTTGTTGAACGCAACAAGGTAATTTATAATAATAGAATAATACAACAAAGATCAAAATGTGTCACAGAAAACTAAGCTGTGGTTGGTGTTCAGTGACTGAAGTTGACAATAATTAAATGACTAAAGTTTGCTAATTTTGAAAACGCTGTTTACGTGTGAAATGATCACAATAAGTTAAACAGCAGGAAACGGCTAAATCTCCTCTTTTCAGTTGATCGTTTTTGTCCTTGAACATGTTCAATATGAGGTCGGTGTTTTCAGATTCATCCACTCTGACCCTCCAGCCAGGGATAATCAAAAAACAGCTGGTCACTGTAGTTTTTATCAAACAATCTGGAGCTAATAGTGTATTTATTGGGGACTATTTTCAGCGGCGGATTAATCCACATCTGGTGACTATTTGTGGCAGCAGAACGGTGTGTGTGGGACTAAAATAAACGACAGTGTGTCTGTTCCTGGTGATGACGGACTATAATGGAGCTTTATGACAGACGACGAATTTATATCAGGCTTTGCTACACACACACACACACACACACAATACTTGTCAGTAGATACATTCTTTGTTGGTTTGAGTCTGAACATGAAGAGAAATATAGAAGATCAGAGTTATAGTTAAATATGTCTTTATACCGGCAACATTAACGTCACTGGCTAGCAGAGATTTAAAACAGTTATCATTTATTCAGATATTTCTGCGGCTCGTGCCGTCGACACGCGATGAACCTGAATGTAAAGCGGTCACGAACACAGCACAAACCTGAGCGCACAGTCGGGGGGCCGGTCGTCCATTGTGATCTCTGCACCGAAGCTCTGAGTCGGCAGAATCGGTGTGTGATGGTAAAGGCTCGTCAGCAATTTGCAGAGAAAGCAGCTGAACCAGCCGCCGCTGCGACAATAGAGACTGAGACTTTTGTGTGGAGGCAGCTGAAAACCTGAAAACACCTCCAGCATGCTGCTGCTGCTGCTGCAGGAGGGAACACTGAAACTACTCCTGCTCCCTCATGTTATCTTCACTTCATACAAAAGAGTTTCATGATGAATTAACGAGAACAAGTCACAGGGAAAGTAGCAGCTGGTTACATTTTCATGGTTGCCTATTTCAACCTGAAAAAAAAATGAAAGTAAAAAATAATAAAAGTCTAAATTGAGAGAATACTTTTGCAAAATTAAGACATTTATTAAGTCAAACGCTGAATTGAAATGACAAGATACATAAAACATTGAGATGCTGAGACAAAGTTACTAGATACTGAGAGGAACTGAGGAGTTGTCATTATGTGTAAACTCATATCTCATATTCATGGGCTACTTTACTGTCTTTGTACAAGCCCTGTAGAGAAAGAAGTCAAGAATGAAATGCAGTATAGAGAAACAAAGGTTGAATATCCTGTAAAATATTTACTCAAATCAAATATTTGAAAGCATCCAAAAACAAATTGTTCGGCTTTATCAGTCAACAGGTTTGTCTGAAAAGCTCTGATCGCGCGAGTTCCAGAATCAGGTGCACGTCGAGCACAGGCCGCGAGTATTAACTAAGCTTGACTAAAAATTTCGAGATACTGAAACTAATAATATTTAATTCCTTTTAGTTATTTGTCGATGAAGAATAAAAATGAATCGCTCACAACTTCGATGAAGTGGAGAAACTTTGCTTGTAAAATTTTGAATCCAATATTTTGTTGTGTGGCCGTTTATCAGAATAAATTAGCATTTAAAGCAGACATCACTTTGGACCTGGTTACTGTGATGGGAATGGTTAACGTTTTAAAGAGTAAATCAAAGATGTGAAATGATCAGTCCATTGATGAAGAATGAAATCGTAATAGATCCTGTAAAATGTGCAGGAAATCCACTAAAGTGACTGTTGTCTCTCACCTCACCCATCTCAGTCCAGAGGAACATGTTGGACTTCCCGCAGCACGTCTCTTCCAGTAAGGAGGTCCGAACGGCGAGCACCGATGCCGACAAGCGTCTGTCGGAGTTCGACGTGGAGATGAGCATGAGGGAGGACGTCTACCTGAGGATCGTCGCCCTGGAGGTGAGCTGACATTTTGAACAATACCGGAGGAAAAAACAAACTGGTGTTGCGCCTCGTCTCGAGGTGGCCGAGACGCAACGTGAACTAGTCCCGTTTTCCAAAGCTCCCAGCAGCCTCTGAGGCAGATTGCAGAATATGGTGACGGCTGAATTTATTCACAGTTTGAGATGAAACCCACATGGAGCTTGATTTAGGGTGGGCAAAGGCCAAGACAAATATCTAAGCGGGAGGAAAACAAATATAACCTAATGATCTCAAACAAACCAAATAATAAGTAACCACTCTCACAGGAAAAAAAATAAATACATGACAGCTCATCCCCACTACCTCCAGAAATCAGCGTGACAAAGAGTACATGTGATGAAGGTGGTTTGGCTGATTGGGAGACGAGGGAAATGAGTGTTCTTGGTTCCTCACATAGCCGGCGTTCATCCGAAGGGAGCCAATCACCTGCTGGAGCCCGTAGCTGGCCAACCAATCGTCTCTTTCTCCCGGCACACACCTATTTACACACACACGAACGCTTTCACACTGATGGAAAGAAACACATCTGCAGCGATATACGACCACAGTTGTAACACTGGATATATACGCTACACCAAATGTGATGACATTCAACATAATACTGAATCTTAGGTACGCGTTTGAACCAAACGTGGCGTGGCAGGTCCTGATCCCATCCGGGGCTGGTGAGCCTGAATAGTTTGGATAATCTTGATGTAGAAAAAGCAGACACCAGCGGTGGTACCTCCCATTTCCTTTTAAATCCAGGATCTGCAGCCTCTCTGATGACATTTGGACCCATTTCAATTCTTCTCTTGCTTTCCGAAGGTTTCCTGTTATCGTGTCTTTTTCTTCTTTTGTTTTTGCGTCTACAGAAGAAGGTGGATGGCGGCTGCCTCACTGCAGAGTCCAAGCGTTACATGGAGCGACTGATGAAGCTGGGGAAGAGGAACGGCCTCCACCTGCCCAAAGAGACACAAGAGGTGGCTGATGCTTCCTTATTATCACTCTTTATGCATGCTGGGAGACTTCACTGAGAAACAATTCTCTTTGTTTGATGTTGTTATTGACACTTTTGGGGGGATATTTTTTGAAAATTGACGGTTAAGAGAAATCACAGAGTCAGATGAAGTGTTTTCAGATAGGAGTGGGCTCTATGGATAAAATCACTGTACATGTCATATTTCTTTTATGATATGGTGTGTTTTTAAACTCTCCATGTAGTATCAGATCTAAGTATTTGACTCTGCTGTAACAGGAGATCAAGACCATCAAGAAGAAGCTGAGCAACCTGAGCATCGACTTCAACAAGAACCTGAACGAGGACACGACCAGTCTGTCCTTCACCAGAGACGAGCTGGGTGAGTCCCGAACCCCTCGGACCGTCCCACCCGGTCTCCCTCTCTCCGTGTGTTAACACATGTGGTGGTTTGGCTTTCAGGCGGCCTCCCCGAGGACTTCCTGAGCTCCCTGGAGAAGGACGGAGAGACGCTGAAGGTCACCCTGAAGTATCCTCATTACTTCCCCACCATGAAGAAATGCTTCGTCCCAGAGACCCGCCAGAAGCTGGAGGAGGCCTTCAACTCCCGCTGCAAGGAGGTGAGACAGGAAGTAAACAGACGTCCGTCACCAGCTCCACTCTAAGAGCGCTAAATGTTCAGATAATGTGAGAGGCGGTTAGTGCAGGTTTCACGTCCCACATCATGATGATCTGAGCGGAGTTAGTTTGCCTTTAGAGCAGAGCTGATCACCAGAAGAGTTTGAGTTATTTATAGGACAGTGTTTGGATTTATTTTCACAGTGAAGACTCGGAGGATAAACATGTGAATTTAAAGAAAAACTTCAAAATATATCCTTTTTAAAAGTGTTTGCTTCTATACTTTAATCGCCGTCATTGGTAACTTCATGCTGTGTCTGATGTTGGTATGTCGTGAAAGAGGGGAATTTAAACTACTTGGTGAGGGTTTTATAGATTACATGTTTATGCATTTTCTGAACAAATGAGAATCGTCTTTCTCACAAAATTATGACTGCTTTTTCTTGTTTTTCTTGTGTAGAATAAAGAGACTACAGCTGCATTTCGTTGCGCAACCATGTGTTGTACAATGACAATAAATTAACCTTTGAATTAGAAAATTAAACGACAACTCTATAAATAGTCAATTTCAGATTCTGAAATGTGAGAAACTCGGCTGCTATTTCTCATCGTCGAACACAAAAAGCAGTTTGAAGACGTCTCATTCTGATCTGGGAAACTACAGAGGGGCAAGTTTCTCTATTTGAAACAATCTAATGAAAATAGTTGTTAAACTCATTCCAGTTTACAACAACATATTTTGGTAGTTTTGTCCACCATCAGTTGTAACAACATTGTACTCAACAAGTTCACCTGGTAACGCGGTGACATCACTGAGTCTGACAGGTGGACAAACCCGAGCAGTAAATTAGAACTGTCCATTAAAAAGGGCTTCCCCTCCCCCCCGCGTGTGCTTTCAGGAGAACTCGGCCATCCTGAAGGAGCTGGTGGAGCTCCGGGCTCAGAAAAGCTCCATGCTGGGCTTCACCACACACGCCGACTTCGTCCTGGAGATGAACATGGCCAAGTCTGGGAAGAAGGTGGCGGGCTTCCTGGGTGAGTGTCTTTACGGCCTCTGAAGTTACACCTGCATGCTCCGATAACTGCAGAGAAACGTGTGTGTGGAAACAAGGCGCTTCAGGGAGGTAATGCAAATAATTAATTCAGCATCGTATCAAGGATTAAACATTAATGAGACGCACTCAACTATAAGATAAATGGGGGAATAAGAATATGGAAGTTTCAGATGATGATTTGCCGAACACCCACTGAGCTCAGACATGGGCGCAGTTCTCAATTCAATATCCGATTTCTGTTTCTTTTGTTACACTGAAGATGAAAAGTAAACGGGTACAAAGACGTCAGAAATGTCGAAGAGAAATTGGATCATTTGACGTACATCTGTGTTTTGGGAAAAGGTTTGTAAAGTGCTACTGTAAATTCTGTGATGGGAAGTGACAGATGTTTGGTAAGAATAATGTTTGTAGGAAGTAAAAAAGCCAAAGTCAGAGCCACCGACAAAGAACCAACGGCTAAAAACTTGAGACTACATGAAGCGCATCTGGGGGAAAAAGAGTCCAATGCTGAGTGGACGGTTCAAACAAAGAAAATCTTCCTCTTTATACAGTCATGAGATTTAGACACGTGGGCTTAGTCGGTGTGCTCTGTGATTCTGTGATGCTGCAGAAGAAAACTCCTCTCTGACTCGGTTGTGTCGTTTCAGAGGAGCTGGCTCGTAAGCTGAAGCCTCTGGGCGATGAAGAGCGCTCGGTTATCCTCAAGCTGAAGGAGAAGGAGTGCCAGAAGAGGAGTCTGCCCTTCAACGGAGAGCTGCACGCCTGGGACACCCGCTACTTCATGACCCAGGTAAGAGCTGCTGCTACAGGGACGTTCACAGAAATCAGCTATTGTGAAGTAAGACGAGATGGAGCTGCAGCGACGAAGAGGTCCTCCTCCAAAAAGACAAATTAACGCTAAACTCTATTAAATGATTTTTGATTGATATTTATAGATCTACAGAACACAGCACTCTTATTTCCAACTTGGCCCCAATATGTTAAGTTAGTTTGTACTGATGTAATTTCATTTTTTTTTATAAAGATTCTAATTGTATAAGTTTGAAGGACAAAGAAAAATATTTAGTTATTTAATTAAATTATTATATATCTTTGAAATTAATCAATTCATTTCCTCCTCATCTTCTCCATCTTCCTTGTCCTCCTCCCCTCCTAACCTTTGTCTTTTTCCTCCTCCTTTTCTTCTTCCTGCTCCTCCTTCCTTTGTCTTTTTCCTCCTCCCTCTTCCTCCTCCTCCTCTCAGGTGGAGGAGACTCAGTACGCAGTGGATCAGAACCTGTTGAAGGAGTACTTCCCCATGGAGGTGGTGACTCGGGGCCTGTTGGACATTTACCAGGAGCTGCTGGGTCTGTCCTTCGAGCTGGTGGACGGAGCCTCCGTGTGGCACCCGGACGTCACTCTGTATTGTGTGAAGGACCGCAGCAGTTGTCAGGTGGTCGGCCAGTTCTACCTGGACCTCTTCCCCAGGTGAGGACAGGGCGGCACACGGCTCCTATTTATTTAGGGTGGATATTTAGATGCGGGTCTCCAGGTGTCCTCTTCCTGTACTTCCCCTCTAACCACTTCCTTCCTTCTTCTTCTTCTTCTTCTTCCTTCCTCTTCTTTCTTCTTCCCTTCCTCCTGGTCTGCCTCTCGAATCCCTTCCCACTCCCTCCTCTTCTCCCCCTCTGACCTCTTTCTTCCTACCATCCTCCTCCTTCTCTTCCTTTTCTCCACCAACCTACTTTCTTCCCCCTCCCTCCCTTCCTCCTTCTTCTTCTAGTCCACCTCCTTCGCCCCTCTTTGTCTTTTTCCTCCTCCTGCTATTTCCCCCTCCTCCTCCATTTCCCTCCCTCCCTCGTCCAACTCCTTCTCCTCCTTTTTGTCTTATTACTCCTCCACTGCTTTTTCCTCCTCCTCCTCCTAAATGTGTAGATGTGTGTCCAGCTGTCCTCAGTGTCTCCTCTCACACCTGTCCCCCTGTAGGGAGGGGAAGTACGGCCACGCCGCCTGCTTCGGCCTGCAGCCTGGCTGTCTGCTGCGCGACGGCACCCGTCAGATGTCGGTGGCGGCCATGGTGGCCAACTTCAGCAAGCCGACAGCCGACGCCCCGTCGCTCCTGCAGCACGACGAGGTGGAGACGTACTTCCACGAGTTCGGACACGTCATGCACCAGCTCTGTGCCGAGGTACCACAATGTCAACCCCTCACTTGTAGTTACTGTTGCTAGTCAGGCCGTCTGAGAGGACCACTCTATATGACTGAATGGTCTTTCATGCTTTTATTTTGTAGAAAGACCTCTTTACAAATAGATGCTATTTTAGTTTTGTACGTGGAGAACAAAACGCTGCACAAAGATCAGGACAGACCCGCTAACCTACTTAAGCACCTCAGCTCAGCTTTAGTGGCAGCAAAATTGTGCAATTAAAGTGTGTAACGATCCGGCAGTCAGTGCACTTCCTGTGAGCTGGTTCCTGAGTGTGCGTGTGCTTGCAGGCGGACTACGCCATGTTCAGCGGGACTCACGTGGAGCGGGACTTTGTGGAGGCTCCGTCTCAGATGTTGGAGAACTGGGTCTGGGAGAGGGAGCCCCTGCAGAGAATGTCCAAGCACTACAAGACCGGCAACGCCATCCCAGAGGAGCTGCTCGACAAACTCATCAAGTCCCGCCTCGCCAACACCGGTGGGTACCACACAGGAAGTAGTACCTTCGTACCGGTTCTACCACCGCTCAGTCTCGATAGCTGTGTTTAACGTTGAGATACTAGAGGTTAACGTTGACTGTGACTCTCCCGCAGGTCTGTTTAACTTGAGGCAGATAGTTCTGGCTAAAGTGGATCAGGCTTTGCACACTAGGAACGGACTGGACGCTGCGGAGGAGTACGGACGCCTCTGTCAGGAAGTCCTGGGAATCCCTGCCTCATCAGGTCACTTTTGAAATGCTTTACATACTGTACATTCTTCTTCTTCAACAAACAAACACACAGCCGGGCTTCCTTTTTTCTCTGGTGATTGTGACGATGCTCCCAAATATCAATGTCATTCCTCAACTGATGATTATGAGTATTGCTGTTTTTGGTAGCAGCTCTACTCTGAAGCACAACGTGCTGTTCGTTGCATTATTCTTTGAAACGCCAGAGGGCGTACAAACACAATGTACTGCGAAGAAGCAAGAAGACTACTTTATTCCCTTTATACAAGCCCATTAAAGAAATAAGTCAAGAATTAAATGCATTACAAACAAACAAAGGTTTAATGTCCTGCAAAATATTTACTCAAATGTTGATATTTTTTTAAGATGTCTGGTTTCTAAAGCATTTAAAAGCAAATTGTTCATCTTTGTAAAATCCTTCTACATGTAAATAGTGCTTTTATCAGCGAACTATTTGTGACAGTCACGTCTGTCTATTTGTGACAGTCACGAAGCTTGTGGCCCTTCAGGCTGGAGTCAATCTCATCAGACAGAAAGGGATTCCACCTAGTGGCCCGCTTTAGAACTACAATATAACTACAACCAGTTCAGTGAAGCTGCACTGACATTTTGATCAGAAAGTTTATATTCCAGCAGAAATGAAGGTAGTATGTTTCCCCTACCATTGTATTGGGGGAGCAGCTGTGTGACCTGTGGGAAATGAATCCTGCTGATGAAGCAGTTTCTACAGGAAAAAAAAACACAATAATTTTGGAGGGCAAATGAAAGCGTTTTGTAGTCCACGCCTCCAAACGTCAGCCTCACTGCATCCTGGTTTCCATCCTCTGATCTCCCTGACCTTTGACCTCTCTGCAGGAACCAACATGCCAGCGACCTTCGGGCACCTGGCCGGCGGTTACGATGCTCAGTACTACGGTTACCTGTGGAGCGAGGTGTTCTCCATGGACATGTTCTTCGCTCGCTTCAAACAGGAAGGAATCATGAACCCGAAGGTCAGCTGAGAAGAAAAATATTGTTGAGAATAATCAGCGGGTGAAATGTATGATGGGTAGGAAAATATCAGCTGATTTCTCATAAACAAACTGATGGAAGCTGACTGAATTATAACAAGCAACTATAGACAGCGCTGGATAGCGACTAAGTACATTTACTCAAGTATTGTACCCGAGTACACACTTTGAGGTATTTGAACTTTATTTGAGTATTTCCATATTCTACTACTACTTAATACTTCTTCTCCACTTCATCTCAGATGGAAATTTTACAGCACTACACGTTTCTAACAGCTTTAGTTACTTTGCAGATTCCAATATATAATGCAACATATAATCAATAAATAAATGATTATTATTATGATAGGTTAAGATAAAAATGTATTGATCTGCAGGGGTAAATTCACAAACTAGCCAGCAGGATATAAAGTAAAGAAGTTGACCTTTAACAGCTGCAACATTAAAGTAATAAACTGTTATTACTCTGCATAATGAGTTACTTTTAGTAGTTTAAGTATATTTTGATGCTAATACTTTTTAACTTTTGTACTTTAACTTTAATATGCAAGTACATTTTGAATGCAGGACTTTTACGTGTAACAGAGGTATAATATCAGAGTACTTCTTCCACCACAGTGGACGTGAAGTTATTGATCACAGGTCTGGTTAGAGCAGCCGGTGTTAATAAAATCAAAGCGTTAACAGTCATGTATTAGAACAACAGGAATCAGGACAGCTGAGGGGAAAATGATCTTTTCAGAAACCGTCTCCAAATGTCAAACAGTTTGACATGTTGTGAGTGAGACTGGAATGATAATCCAGGTTTGAGATGATTAATTTCTCTCTCCTCCACGCTTCTTCATCCACCATCTCCTCTGATACTTTGTCTTCTCCACCGACATCGCAACAGAAGTTAACATAGAAACAAACTGGTTTTCTGTTGTGGTTCAGAAAAACGTAATATTTCTTGTATGTAATGACACGACTCTAAAACATTCTGTCATTCAGTGTTTTCTCCTTTTAGACTGTCAAGATGTTGGTGGAAACTAACTTATTGCGTTACATGCGGAGCCTTTTTCCCTAATATGTTATAATCTTTTCAAAATGTTTGAATTCATACATTTATAATGTAGATTTTGTTATTATAGTGTTTATTGGGATAAGATAAAAGTGTATTTATTGTGCAGCAGTGGCAGTGCATAGAATGAAAGAGTGCAAAAAAAGCCAATATATAAACAATACAGGTTATTGATGAGATATTTAGGAAAACCCTCTCAGATGTTTCAGATGGATATCGGTGTTTAGCCTAGCTTAGCACAAAGACTAGAAGCAGGGGGAAACTGTTAGCCTAAAGATACAGAGGCACTTCAAAGTAGATTTTGACTGACTGTGAATCGCTGTCTCCTGATTGGTCCTCCAGGTGGGTCTGGACTACAGGAAGTTCATCCTGGGACCCGGCGGCTCCGAGGACGCCTCCGAGATGCTGAGGAAGTTCCTCGGGAGGGAACCGAAACAGGAAGCGTTCCTGCTGAGTAAAGGACTGACGGTGGAGCAGGATGCTAGCACGCCGTGTCCCTGCTGACCAATTACAGCAGCCGTCTCCACCACCCCGCCCCTCCTGCAGTGACAAAGGACTCAGGTTTTCTAGAAAAAAACAACCCGTAAAATGATGCCCGACGTAGAGGAAAAAATTAGCATAAATAAAAAAAGATTTGAGGTGAAATTGTCTTCTGTGTCTGAATCAGTGATATTACATGAAAACATTTAGTGACAGTTAAACGTTCGTGTCTCACCCAAAAATCATCCAAACCTGACGCTGGTTTTGCTTTCATGCTACAATGAAAGTCTGTAAAATGTCCATGATTGGATACTATTCATAAGCCACCATTGTTCTTTGTATTTCTGACGCTGAGTCGCTGCTCAGTGAGTGTTTGCTGTTATTCATTTTCAACAGAAGCCTCAGACCTTCAGTAAAAAAAACAAATCAAACATAACTGGTAGGTATTCAAAGATCAGGTCACAAGTGCACAATACGTCATATTATAATAATTCCTATCTGCGGCCAAATGATTCACCAAACTACTGAAATTTTAAAGATTAACTCAAGGTATTGTGTATATACTGTATTTAAAGTTTTGGTTAAAATAAATCCTAAATAGGGGAAAATAGGCAAATTGATGCTCTATTTGCAAACCAAGCATTGTCTTGGGGCCCTCCCGCCTCCACTACACCAATGTCTCAACTAGAGTGATCAAAGAGATGCACATTAACACAAAACAAGGTTAGTGTAAAGATATTAACTCTCCTGTCATTTGGTTGAGCAGATTCGCTTTTTTTTTTTTTTTTCGTCCATGTTTTTGTTGATTTTACTTCTTTTTTTCAGAATATTTCTTTTAGAATATTCAGGGTTTTTCACAACTGTCAAACAAGGCAAAAACCATGATAAACACAGGCATTTGCAAGGTCAATTTATATATGTGTGCAATATACAGCCCTCCACCAGAGGCACCATGCCATTAAGAAGATTTCTACAGATCCCTACACACACCCAGACACTTCTGTGTGGGGACTTCAATGCACCAACAGGTTCAGGACCTGACTGTATAGACCGCACAGGAAATAAACAAGAATTCAGACAGTCACACACACACGATTGGCCAGTCTGTGTTCGAGGGGCGGGACATAGCGAAGGGTCAATTCTGTGAAGGCAACTGTGTAGACTGTGCACTCCAACAGCTAGATATGAGACTGTGGCCAAATCCCAATGTCCCCCCTTATGGACTCACGGACTATGAGGCGCACTCCCGCAAAGTCCGTGAGGGTTTAGTTCTGTCTCACTGTCAAATCGTCAAGTGTTTGAGGGCTCTCTTGCAGACATTTTGAGCCCTTTATGAACCCTTTCCGTAAGTCAGCATGGTATGCTGCCTAAGGGAATTACCCACAAATCATTGCAATGTGACGTTAAACACGTGGTAATCAGTGGACGCATGGAGACATAAAAAAAAAGATAAACAAAGAGGATGGCACATGTGTGTTCAGCCTGGAGTATTACATTTACTCAGAAACATTAAGGGTTAAAAATGGAACAAAAAATAAACATGAAATCAGAAGATATTTATTTATTTATTCATCAAATATTTGATTTTGTCATTGAAGCTGTTTTGACAAAACGAGTAAATAGATTATATGAAATGACCTCATGTTGTGAGGAAAGAGCCTGGAAGACGTTCAAATCAGGGAGTACAAAGTATAAAATAAATACCCACAATTATACATCATATTGTTTGTTGTTTTCATGGTAACGTGATATGTTGCAGCAAAGTGCTGTCCCATTCCTATTTACACCATTTCAAGCCCTCACAGTCTCTCACACTCAACCACTTACCAGGTGACGTCAGTGAGTCCTTGAGGGTTCAGGGTTTGAGGGTTTAGGGGGGACATTGGGATTTAGCCTAACATCCAACTAGGGTTGTCACGATACCAAAATTATGACTTCGATACGATAACTGCCATAAATATCATGATACACGATACGATACCAGAATTTGATACAATACCACAAATACGATACGATACTGGTATATTTATCTATAATAGTAATTGTTTGAAAAATTCATTCGAGACTGGTGTAAAAATCATTAATCACAGGACATTTATTCTTTGCAAAGAAGGAGACAGGGTTGATTCACATACAGAATGTACATCAAGACCGCTCGAAGATCTGTCTCCGAGTCTCTGATCTGTCTCCGAGTCTCTGATATTTATACTATGTAAACAACATGCAGTGGGCTGGCACAGGGTAACACACACACATTTTGCTTTTCACACAGGCGTCTACGTATCTGGACACTTTAACAATTCGTTCTAGTACAAAGGTCACTTTCTCGTAAATCATGGTTGCAAATCAGCCCTGCGTAAGTATTGACGCTTTCTACAAGTTTATTATCATTCTTATTCAGGACAAACAGCTGAAGTGTTCTTTCGGCAATCAACTGCTTCTTAATAGACTAAACATTTGCTGAGACACCTAGTGTCAGAGAAAGTTCACACAAGGACACAGGCCTTAAACACTACAGAGGACATGAGCTTCTGTTAAATGTATAACATTCACTAATTATTAAATGCATAATAATTAGTCATTTAGATTTTTTGCCAACAGTAATAAATAAAACATCTGTATGGTTACATCTGTATGGTATAGAAACCTGTGAGGAGAGAAAGCACAGAGAGTGAGTGAATGAGAGCATGAAAACACTGTCCTAATGTAGGAGGTTAGAGTAAATCCCAACATTTTACACACTTAGTTAATTATTTTACAACTGTATGATTATATATACTATATTTCAAAATATCCCTCCTATAAGCAAAGCTCTCTAAGTTTTACTGTACTTAACTCTCAGTAAATAATCAATGCTAACAATTTGATATTCAAGGAGGGATTTGGTAATCCTTAAATTATTATAGTGGCACCAAACATACTAAGCTAAATTACGAAAAGTGCTAACAGACTAAATCTATTCTGAATCCAATGTTACAGGGCAGATATGCTACTGGTTTACACGACAGGAGTTTGGTGAGAGTACATTACCACAGCAGCCTACATCGGACACACCGGAAGCCTGAAGTGAGCTCTGAGGCAGACTGGCACGCAGGCTTCCTGCCCCCTGGTAGCATTGAAGACTGGCCGACCATCTTTACACTCTGCTGACGGCAGCCACTCAAGCTCCAGAGGAACAAGTCCTCCGGGCCGCGCTGGCTTGCCCCACACAGCGACACCTATCACCATGCAGGCCTTAAGAGCGCGACTGAGTCTTCCCCACAGTCCAAACCCCCACCGTAAGCATTGGCTCTGAGAAGCCAGGGCTACTACCTGGGTAACTCCGTAGTCTTCCCAGAATGCAGTTCTTAAAACAGGGGTGTCAAACTCAAGGCCTGCGGGCCGGAGCCCGTGGGCCTTGAGTACCCCTGTCTTAAGAGGTGCTGCAGGACACTCCCCAATCTACTCAACACAATGAGCACAAATCTGCTAACATGATGGGACAACACCCGACTGAAATTGGTTGAAAAGCTTGCAAGTTCATCAGTCAATTAGCCAGATGATAGACCTTCACATCAACAGAAGTTCACCATCCCAGCATAACTGAGATGGGTGGGGAGCCCCCCCAGGAAGCCTGACCACAGTCGAATGAAATAACTTTATAAATCATTAGCGCCATACTTTGTCGTCAGACGCAGCATGCTGACTGTGCAGATGCTATGACCAGTGGTTTTGCCGCGGCCTGCCTCAGAGCTTTCCAGCTGTCTTCTGTGGAGTTGTTGAAGACAGTAGGGGCAGATTGAAGATCTAGATGATGGCATGTTTGAGTGGGACTGACCTCAGTGGAAGAAACCTTGAGCACCGGATGTGATGATGAATGGGGAGGAGGGTCACATCGGTTTGTACTGAAATGACAGCTGACTGCATAGAAGAGAACAGGTCTTTAAGGTTTGACTTCCTGCCCCCTGGTAGCATTGAAGACTGGCCGACCATCTTTACACTCTGCTGACGGCAGCCACTCAAGCTCCAGAGGAACACCCAGCATAACTAAGATGGGTGGGGAGCCCCCCCAGGAAGCCTGACCACAGTCGAATAAAATAACTTTATAAAACATTATCGCCATGCTTTGTCGTCAGAGTGAAATCTGACTGTCTGCTGATGCTATGACTAGTGGTTCTGCCGGGGCCTACCTCAGAGCCTCAGAGCTGTCCAGGTGTCCTCTGGGAAGTTTAGCACAAATTTGCACAAGCGCCTGGCTTCATACACAAGATGACACCTCAACATTCTAACTTATTTGAGAACTCTGCTGTGTTCCAGTTCCATCCAGCATTATATTCTCAAGGGCAGATAATGTCTCCTTTTATGAATTCACTATTTGCTATTCCAGCATTCACCATGTTTTCCATGGCACAATTTTCACAAACCTCCACACATTATGACCCATTAGCAGTAATGAAATAACACTATATTACAGTAAAAATATTTTGTCTATTGCTTTGCAGATAGCATAGATTTGAGATCATCACAAGTCACAACAAAAGTTTAAGCTGTTAACTCCAGAAATTATCCTTTTAACATGGTTAAGCTGTTTATGTTTGAAAATTCATATTCAAATGCTAATATATTGCATCCAACAGCAACCAATTAGCAGCCTCCTTAGCATAAGTGTGTTGGACTGCAGTTCCTCTAACGTCCACTAAGTGCTGACTGTATCAAAGTGCATATAAAAACTAAAAGAATGGTTTTTTTTACACAAGTTCAGCTCCTAGGAAATCATTTCACCTCACTAATTAAGAAGATATTAGAGCTGTTTGTGTGACAGGTGTGGCACCCTCTTACCATGTCACCACATGTGCTGGTTCGTCCTCTTTGCCCAAATAAGGATTTCCTGCTCCCAGTAAGTGAAGATGGTGAGCTTCAGACCGTCCACAGAGGCATCAGCAGGGGACAGAGGCGGCGTCTTCCGGCTGATGTAACGTCCTCAGAGAGCTGCAGGTCAACAGCTCTGCTTGAAAAAAAAAACAGCCTGAAGGTAAAACTCCAGAACAAACAGATTCACAGGATGAAGAGGTGTCAACATCATGAAAAACAACTCTTCATCTGCTGCTTCTGTTTGGGATCAGACTGCTGTGGCCTCAGCAAATTGAATGATGAGGGAATATGCTAAAAAAAATTGAATCAAATTATTGTTCCTATTATAAAATATTATCTATAATAATATATAACATATCGAATTCTGATTTCCCATGCCCTTCTTTCTACCAGCCTGCCAGTCAAAACAAAATTCATCACGTCTTAAACTGCCATGAAGCTGCTCTGTACCATGAATGTTAGCTGGCCATAGCTTAGTTGCTAGCATCTAGCTAGCTAGTGCTAACTCACAAAAATAGACATGTTTTTTGAAAAAGGATAAGACCTGAAGAGCAGACACAAATGCACAGACCCACACAATGTTGCTGAATGTTGAGAAACTAAACTGACAAACAATTCTTATGATGGAAAAAACTAAATATTGAATCTAATTGAATGATTCAATATTTAAAGTACACATAATCATTATTGCATTAATAAATGTAAGAAGTTCAGAAGTTTTTTTACATTTGCCATAGTATTGTAAATATGTTTTTAATGACATCTTTGGGGCCCCGGCCATAAGCTAATGCTGTTTGAGGGGCCTCAAACAGTTTGGGAACCCCTGAATAGAGTGCTGCAGGAATGTGTCCTAAAATGTTTTTATGTGTTTTTGGTTAGATGCCGGAAAGATATTTTAATGTATTTTTATGATATAAAGTTAATTAAGTAAATACCCCTCTTGTGAATTTTAAAGCTTTTAAGTATCTTTAAAAAGTCGGTTGCAAACAAGTAGCTTAATGAGACTACAAAACGTCATTAAGCCGACTAGTTTGCTTCACAACCACGTTGTGTTTAAACTCGCACTTATGTGACCGTAGTGTAGTTTGTTTACGGCCTGAGCTTTTTGCCTCTGCTGAGAGCAGTCACACTTCATAAATCATAAAGTGGTGTTCATTTGTGAACATGATCTCGCTAAACAAAACATGTGCGTATCCTAAGCTTGCGTTTGACACAGTTATTTCCTGCAATAATCCAAAATACAACGGAAAAGTCCCGTTGGATTCTTGCAGAGGGAACTTGTGCAATGCTAACTACCACAAAACATGGGAAATGATAAAAACTGAATAACGTTTTTTTAAGGCATCCTTGTTAGGCCTATAACACATTTAACACACAAATAAACAACTGATATATATGTATTAAAAGAATAATAAATGTTTTGTTTGTGTTTAGAATTCACCCAATAATACGATAATTAGCGATTATATATTTTGGAATAGTAGGATAATAATTAAAGTAAGCTAAATGTGTTTGTCACTTAACTGTAAGTTTTAACCCAAGTTACCTAAATATTCCTCTGAATCTTTCCGAAACTTCATGATACATCTACAGTTATATGATAACAATTAGTTTTGTTCATACACTTTCCCTAGAACACTTATCGACTTAATAGTTCAAATAAGAATAATTATTCATAGCTTGAAAAGGCAAATGTTTTTTTAAGTGTACCATATTTGAGTGTTAATTTATGAAAAAACTCACCTGATGTTCAAGGTGTTTGTGCATCACATGATGTCAGAGGTTTGTAACTGCAAAAGCTTCAGGTGCAGCAGATGTCCTCCAGCTCTACAGTAGCTTTGTTATCCTCATTATCGTCATTATCCTCGCCTCTGTCTGGGCGTAATTAGCGTTGAGCTACAGCTGTGGGCGGCAGCCCCTAGGGGGCCCAGACTCCCACGGGCCCCCGCAAACACTCAGGTGAGATCAAGGTGAACTGAGCTGGTACAATGTGCGTAGTTTAAAGATACTTAAACCCACAAAAAACAGGGAGAGAGGATTTATTCATAGCAACTCTGCAAATATCTGAGAAATCCTCTTTATCTGTCAAATTCACCTGCATGGCCTCACAGCTAGTTAACAGGTGTAATTGATTTATTTTACAGCACGTCCCTGTGAATTCAGTAAGTTACAGAGAGAGGTCCAAGATATGTTTAGCCTAGCTTAGCATAAAGTTTTGAAGCAAGCCTAAACAAGGGGAGTCAAGCTAAGACCCATGAGCTTACACACTTACCTAGAAGCTAATGCTATGTCAAGAAACTAGCAAATTGACAAGTAGCTGCAAACCCGCCATCAATAGTAGTTACAGCTAAATAAAAATCCAATGTGAACTCTAATACAGTTGATTAGAGGAGTTAAAATTGTCTGGTTTCACAAACCCGCTTTAAATATGTTTAACTTTTTTTTTTTTAAATGTAGGCTACTGTAACTAATTACAAAGCTAGCAGTACAGGTAGCCCAGCAGTTAGCAGTGTGGTTCAGGTTATCTAACGCTTCGTTTAGCAGTTAAATAAATAATTATACTCGGCCGTGGTGATGTTCGTTTATAGCCTAGCCTTAGGAGTTTTACTTCTGGCAATTACATTTACGCTTCAAAAATCATAAAAAGTGGTGACCGTTATCAAGATATTTTTGGAAAAAATCCCATCGGCTTTTTGTCGAGGGAACCGGTGCAATGCTAACTTGGCCTACAAAAATACGTCATTCCTGCACCGCTCTATACCAACCTATCAAGTTATAACAAGAAAAGTTTAGTTTCAGCAAGTTTGTATACGTTGTGCGTAATAATGAGACTGATTTAACAGTAACACAAATGTATTGTCAGCAAATAGTTCCGTCATGGAGGCCCCCACAGCAGACTACTGTATGTGAGAACATTTTCAATGCAGGACTTTTACTTGTTATGGAGTATTTCTACAGTGTAGTAATTTTACCGAAGTAAATGATCTCTATACTTCCTCAACCTCTGGATAAAAAGCTAACGTAGCATGCTATAAATAATTATCAGCAGTGATGAAAAATCATACATGATCAGAGGATGATGAAACAATGTTTCGGTCTCATGCAGTTATTTCCTGATTAGAAAACAGTGTGTAGCACTGACTACAGTATCTCTCACTGCAGGTACAACAGCCGGTCAGGTGGGAGAACTAGTTGTCGTGGAGAAAATTCTCTGAGGGAAACAAAACAGGCTGAAGAGCAGCTGAGCAGAGGAAGGACAGACCAGACGACTGAAGAAGTCTGAAGAAGAAGAAGAAGAAGAAGAAGAAGAAGAAGAAGAAGAAGAAGAAGACGATGGCAGAGCATCCAGCAGCAGCAGGAGGAGGAAGAGGAGGAGATGTCAGTTTGCAGGACGTCCTGAGAGGACGGATAGATGGAGCTCAGAGGACGAAGAGCGGCTCCAACATGATCCGAGTGTTCATCAGCTCCACCTTCACAGGTCAGGTCACTGTTTATACTCTCGACATCATACAATGGCCAAATCCAGGACTACTACTGTGTACAGGTACTGTCTGTATGCAACCAGTGTGTGTTGCACATTTTGGGGCCTTAACTAAAGATTCTGAACTTGTGAAATGATGTTGAGAAATAATAGATACTTTTTCACAGCAGACATTTTGACTTGCCAAAGCAGGAAAAGCACAGGTGGAATTAATAACATTAATTGTGTCTTATGGCTGCATTCCATTTAGGTGACACAGGACACATTGTTTATGTGATTATTTACACCTGTGCTTTTCCTGCTTTGACAAAGCCAAAATGTCTGCTGTGAAAAGGGTCAATTGTGGCGTCGTGCCTGTATAACTGTGAGAAAACTCTGCAGGAGAAGTTTGTGAATGAAACAATTTTTTAAGAGGACGAGAACTAACATTTGTGCACTTTGGTATCATACAACTTTCAGTTTTTTAAATTTTATTCTAAAACTACAAAAATTCTAAAACTATAAATTACGGAGAGTTTTTTTCGAAATAAACTTACGGAAGCACAATGCATTTCACTAAAGACAGAAAACTGATTTACCGTATCTTGTAATTATGAGCTACTATCTCGAAAACATCTCAGACTTATCAGAAAAAGATTTTGTAATTACCAGATCCGGATCTCGTAATCATGACAAAAGATCTCATAAATATGAGAGCCTAGTTCGGTAAAGTTGGAAAGACATTCACAGATTTGGATTTCCAAGATCAATACCTTGTGCAACAAAATATTTGATAACTTCATTGTCATGCAGAGTAGTGTAACCAAATTCACTGCATACATCAATGGTCTCCTCCTGGTTACACTTATTTTGGAGGAAACAAATTATTTTGCATATTGTTGCGAATTTCTATTGTGAAAAATAGTGTGACCAAAATCACTACAACATTAACTTCGGCTCTGCTGAGGTAATTTCAGATCATTTTACAGATTTTGCTTTAAACTATTTTTAAAAAATTGTAATCACTGACTGTGTCGCTGCCATCTGGTCAGATATGAGCAGCGAGAGGAAAGCCCTACTGGAGAAAGCTTACCCAGAAGTCCTTGCTTTATGTCGCAGTCTGGGGCTGGTGTTTGAGGTCAGTAAGACAAAGAAATCCAGTAACTGATAATATGATGTGTAATGTTTGCGGTTTCAGTAAATGCCCGCTCATTGATCAGTGAGGTCCCTTCCTGTTCAGGTGGTGGATCTGCGTTGGGGGATTCGAAGCGACTCGTCTGGAGATCATGAGGCCTGCGAGATCTTCCTGCAAGAGATCAAGAGCTGTCAGAGGATTTCAGTCGGTCCAGCTTTCATCGTGAGTTTCTCATCTTCCTTAAATTATCATTCAGATTTTTGTCATCTTTATTGTTATAGTGAAAAAGGTTTTATGTGAAAAGCAACAAGCTGGATTTGTTTGTTTTAATGCTGTGGTTTGATCAAATTCTTTGAAACATATTTTGACCCATTTACAGTATTTATTCTTGCATCAGGTAGCTTTAGCTGCTACATAAGCAGGGCTCTCACACATCCAGGAAATATCAATAACCTCCGGTCTTGGATAAGACCTGGAAAAAAACAAAAAGCGTTCAAAAAGTTTGGATCTCTAATATTTTACTGATGTCAGAACCCATTTTTGTCATTATTTATTATTTGCATTTTTTCAGTAATAGTCATTTAATATATTTTACTCTCTATGCAGTAGGTTTTCTTGATTAATTGGTCAGTAGGATGTCAGAAAATTGTAAAGAATAAAATGTCTTCAAACGTCTTTTTTGTTCGACCAACACTCCAAAAATCTAAAATATTCAGTCAGGAGTGGCCATCACATTTCCTTCTCCAGGGAACACTTAAACAAAATCAACTTGAAGCCAATATACTGTCCAGTGTATTGGTTATATATTGGATCATTTTATGAGACGTTGTGTTAAAGCATTTAATCCAGGATTATGTTTCAGCTCATTCTTCCTCTTCTCTTTACTTCCCTGCGTCTGGGCTCCAAAGGCTCTGCTGGGGAACCGGTACGGCCACCGAACTCTTCCTCGCCTCATACCGGAGAAACAGTTTGAAGTCCTTTTGTCCAAACTCTCCAAAAACCCGGAAGGCGTCAAGCAGCTGAATAAGTGGTTCTTAAAAGACAACAATGCGGTCCCACCTACTTACGTGCTTCAGCCAATCACGACTCACTTCCCCCACTACAGTGACCTCCGACCTGAGAGCGGCCCGCAGCGTGACAAAAACCTTGTCTCTTGGCGTGTCACAGAGACTCAAGTGTTGCAGCTCCTACGCTCCGCCGCCACGGATGCCGAGGCAGCCGGTGACATCACAGCCGAGCAGAAACAACACTTCTTCACATCAGGTCAGAGATGTCTGACACAGTTTGTCTTTGTCTCAAAGGTTTTTGTGAAATTTGATGATCTCTGTCTTCTTTTCCACAGTCACAGTACAAGAGTTTGAGCAGGGTTTGTGGAAGGACAGCAGTGAATCGTCAGCTCTGCTCTTCGTGCGAGACATTCCCCACCAGAGGGTGAGGAATGGACCAAAACGTTTCGCCAAGTACATGGACCTGACTGCCGAAGGGCTTCTGGATGCAGAGGCCCAGGGACTCCTTGCCGGCCTCAAATCCCGCCTCAACGCTACACAGCAGAAAATCCTCAACTTGCACTGCGTGGAGCTCAGCAAAGGAAGCATCGACCCCAAACGCAAAGAGCACGCCCAGTACCTGGACAGCGTCTGCGAGCAGTTTGTCTCGCAGATGAAGGCCAGGATCGGAGCGGTGGTCGATTCGCTGGTAGTTGGGAGGCGGAGGAGGATTTGGGGGAACATTGAGGAAGAAAGGGCGGAAATCTCAGATCGGGTGGTTGAAGAAGTTGTACGGCACGCCACCATGAGCACCAAGCTGTGCAGAGGTCTCTACGGCAGGGAGGGTCTTCTGGGTAAGCTCTGCTGCGCCATGTGGGAGTCGACCAACGTCCACCACAGCCCGCTGGTGGTGCATGGGGATGCTGGGATGGGGAAGACAGCTCTGCTGTGTAAACTGACGCAGGAGATGCGTAGCGTTCTGGAAGCCAGTGCGCCGGTGGTGATCAGGCTGCTGTCGGATCGCCATCCTCAGAGACCCGACATCGACCACGTCCTCCGCAGCGTCTGCCTACAGATATGTTTGGCTTGTGGTTTGGCTCCGCCCTCGCCGCTGACGGCCAACACTCACCTGGAGTTGCTCCGGTTCTTCAAGAACATCCTAACCGAGGTTTCCCAGCAGGGGAACACTCTGCTCATCATCCTGGATGCTCTGGATCAGCTCTCAGACCAACATCATGCTCACAAACTCCACTGGATGCCCACCGGCCTCCCACCCAATGTCTACCTTGTGGTTTCCATGGATACCAACAGTGAGGCATTTGCTAATATGCGGTTGAAGTTGAAGAGTTTGGGGAGTTTCTTTGAAGTGGAGCGTTTGTCCCGTGACGAAGGAAAACAGATAATGGAGTCGTACCTGCTAGCATCTCAGCGAACTTTGAGCCCCGAGCAAAGCAACGCCGCGCTGCAAAGCTTCGAGCAGACCGGCTGTCCTCTGCACCTCACACTGATTCTGTCTGCAGCCAAACGCTGGACGTCCTTCACCCTGCTCACAGCGTCACACCTGGGCCCCAACACACAGGAAATGATGTCACAGCTGTTCTTGATGCTGGAGGAGAAACATGGGAAGGAGCTGGTGGGCGGGGCCTTAGGGTACATCACTCTGGCAAGGTGAGGAGATTTGTTGTGTAACCAGGCGGCCACATCCGAGTCTGAAAAATCAATGCGGAAGTACATTAAACCTGCATTATCTCCAATGACCAGCAGGGGGCGACACTTCCGGTTGTAAAAGAAGTCTGGTTGTATAGAAGTCTATGAGAAAATGACTCTTAATTCTCACTTACATTGTAAACATGAGTTTATGGTCTCAATCTCTAGTTTCAAGTATTCTTCAATACAGCATGATGTTCATTTAGTAAATTATGGTCCAGTGAAAAAAATTAACGTTAAAGCAGGGTATGCTTTAGGGCGGACTACAGGTCTCTACCACGGTGTTGTCCGATCTGGGAGTTGTCTTTGTTTTTGTCTTTCAACTTTAACCCTTTCACTGTATGTTTTCAGCTCATGCTAATTATTGTTACATTTTAGTCGCCTAAAATGTCTTATTCAGTGTTCGGTTGTACTTAGCTCCACTCTCTATTGTCACCTCTGGTTGCAAAAAACAAAGATGGTGATAGCCAAATTGAGGCTTCAAAACAGCAGTCCATAAATAGGTGACGTCACGGTGACTTCTTCCACTTCTTACATACAGTCTTTGCGTGTAACTCTGTGGTAACAGACTAAGATAGTAAGAGATGGTGTTTAAACTGTATGCTAGTGCTAATTAGCAACCTTGCCTAAAAGCTGCACTCCTGTATTTGTTTTGAGCTTGTTCAACAAGACATGTTTGTTTGTACATGAAGGAGACTTCAGCAGGAATGTGACTCTTATGATAGAACGGTGATGCCACTTCTTTATGAAATGAAGGTGGAGAACTGACATAATCCTATGTATATGAATATATATTTGACTAAAACTAACCTGCAAATGTCAACATTGTTTAGCAACAAGGGGCTTTTAGAATGCATATTATTTCTTTAATAATACAATATCAGAAATTAATTTAAAATTACTTTGAGTTTGAGTATTTCTCTACTGTAACTTGTGAAGAAAAGGATACAAAAATGATTCCTCCAGTTGAAATAGCATTCTGATAGTTGTGGTATGTTCATATCTGAATCGTGTAGCCACAACAGTGTTAGTACTAAAATGATAACAATAAGGATGATCATTTTTTCAATAGAAATCGTCCACAGAACATTGCAAGGCTTAAAACAATGAAAACAAACTGATCTCCTGACTTCTCAGGGAAGGTTTACTGGAGGCTGAACTGCGTGACATCATGTCCCTGGATGATGACATCATCAGTGAGGTGTACAGGTACTCCCTCCCTCCGTCTCCCTCGTTGATCCGGCTGCCTCCCCTGCTCTGGGCTCGACTCAGACGGGACCTCGAGGATCAGCTGGAGGAGCGCTGGACAGGCGGGGTTGCCGCCATCGCCTTCAACAACCGGTAAAGAAGAAGAAAAAACAAAAAGAATATAAATTTGTATATGTATATATTTATATACATGTATAAAGATAAATGATCATACAGGTCAAAAGTAAAATGTTTGACAAATGTGTATTTATGTGTGCAGGCATCTGTGCGAGGCAATTTCAGCTCGGTATCTGACATCACAGCGGCGGGGGCGGAGCCTCAGGATCCTGGCGGAGTACTTCCTGGGTCGGTGGTCGGGGAAACTGAAGCCGGTTGCTCTGCCAGGCCTGTCGCTGATCCTCTCTGACAGAAAGGTACAGACAGCGGCAACCTCCGGTTCTGAAGAGTGAAGCCAATGCGGAAGTGTCTTAAACCTGCATTCTCTCTCCTGACCAGCAGGGATGACTCCTCTGGTGGCAAAAAGAAGTCTGATTGTATAGAAGTCTATGAGAAAATGACTCTACTTCTCATTTGATTTATTACCTCAGTAAACATTGTAAACATGAGTTTATGGTCTCAATCTCTAGTTTCAAGTCTTCTTCAATACAGCATGATGTTCATTTAGTAAATTATGGTCCATTTAGAGTCAAACAGACCATAAAGCAGGGTATGATTTAAGGCTACCTTTTGATTGACAGGTCCCACCAGAGCCGTTTACTGTGTCTCTACATCACTCCTCTGCAGTCCAAATATGGTCACTTCCATTCACTAGTTTCAAAAAGTAAAGATGGTTACGGCCAAAACGCCATAGTACGACGACTCACTGTTCACTTCTTATAAACAGCCGATGCACAGAACGCATTCTTCTACAAAGGTAAATCCGCAAGTGATTCGCTTTACTTCATTATTCAGAGGAACTGACATACCTGTACTTGAGCTACATAAGTGATCACCTGTCTGTTGGTGGTGTACTTTGATTTTGATTGGCTGCGTGGTGTCACTGTACTATAAAGGTCCCGCCCATGCCACTGTGGTTTGCTCCAGGATTGGCCAATGTCAGGAAGCTTCAGGAGCTGCCCCATCACCTGCTGCATGCTGGTCTGTGGGACGAGCTGCGACAGGAAGTCATTGGTAAGATGTGGGACGAGATGTGGAAAAATCCCAGTAGATCAGCAGTTTCTGAAACACTCAAACCAGCCCATCTGTTACTGGCAACCAGGTTCAAAGTCACTTAAATCCCCTTTCTTTCCTATTTTGATGCTTTGTTTGAACTTCAGCAGATTATCTTGACCATGTCTACATGCCCGAAGCATTGAGTTACTGCCACATGATTGGCTGATTTGATGTTGGCGTTACAGTTGAACAGGTGTATCTAATACAGCCCTTTTCAGTCACTGCTATAATAAAAAAAATAGTTTTCTCCTTAATCACTTTTCATTTAAATCCTTAAATAACATAGATTTAAAATACCAGCATGATGAATTTTCTCTTTGGACAGTATAAACAATGTTGGCACAAAAGTACAGAAAGAAATATTTATGATAAGTTTAAAATTTCCAGTATTGTTTATAAAGTCTGTTATTTAGTACAACTTGTACAAACCAGTTCAGTCGATTCATCAATTATTATTAATTAGTGCTACTGTTTTTCAGGCAGTGCTGAGTGGCTGTACTGTAAGAGCAGGGTGTGTGGGGTGTCCAGTGTGATCCAGGACCTGGACCAGTGCTCCCAGTACATGGACTGCACTGACACCAGACTGGTCCGAGACACTCTGGTCCTGATCAAACCCAGTCTGGACGTCCTGGACGGTCACATGGGTCAGTTATTCTGTGTCAATGTTTTATTACACAATGTGTCTTTCAGAATTTTAATTTTAGAAAAAAAAAGTTTTCTAAACCGAAATAAATAAAGTAAGAAGTCAATGAAATATTTGTGTCAAATGCTAACAAATGCAGTCATTTGTTTTTCTCTCTGGTTCCAGACACATTTCTCTTTTACACCGAGCTGTTGGCTCGACTCTGCTCCTTGGCCACGCCTTTCCCCTCTGTGATTGGTCAGCTGTGCAGTCAATGTGAGGAGAGGTTACTGATGTGTCCCGAGCCGATATTCATTCCTAAGTGCAGTTTCCTGCAGCAGCCAGGGGGGGCGTTACAACACACACTGACCGGACTGCAGGGAGGTCAGAAACATTACGTTGTTACTCTGAATGAAGCATAAAGTTAGATAAAGTAGAGATGAATATCAAAATTACAATCCATATTTTAGTTCTAACGTCAATATTTAGCAGTGTTTTAGCAAAATGTAGGAGGTTAAAGTTTTAGTCAGCGTCTGTTAATTTCAATTTCAAAACAGTACTTTAGTTGTTGAGTGTAAAACCTCGGAAATTGGACCTTTAGAAGTCAGTCCCATTTTTTTCATAAAACAATGTTATCACATGCAAGTTTTTTCTATGATTATATTTTTTGCATTTTGCCACAGCAAGCAGTATGCACTGGTCATTAAGGTTGGCCTGGAATTTAATTTATAGAAAAATAATCAATGACTTTGGTCAGAAAAAACTTTAGGTCAACCTTTGAGGTCCTCAAGCAGTTAAGTCTTGAGTGAGGTGGGACAGAGGTGCAGCATCAGAGGTTTTACCTGCCGTCATGTCTTCAGGTGTGCTCTGTGTGGACGTCAGTGTGGAGGCGGGGCTTGTGGTTGCAGGTTCAGATGACGGCATGGTGGCAGTCTGGAGCCTCGCTGACCAGAGGCTCGTACACTCACTGCTGGGACACACAGGTCAGTCTGCGTTCATTTAAGAATATGAAGTATGAAATAGTGATTTATTATTGATGACAATAACCTGCGTGTAGGTGCGGTTCTGTTCGTCAAAGTGGTTGTCAGCGCCTCCCACTGCTTCTCATTGGCTGCTGACGGCTCTCTGAGGAGGTGGAGCCTGATGGACGGCCAACAGCTGCTCTGCATCCAGGAGGTGGTGCCTGTTGACTCCACCCCTTCCTCAGTACACCTCCACCTGTCTGAACAGCTGATCTGTGTTTACACCAGGACACAGGTACTACCTATTACTACTACCAGTACTACTAGTACTACTACTTCGACTGCTGTCGCCACTGCTGTTGATACTACTGATATTAAAGTTGCTGTGGGGAATTTTTAACTGGTTCTGAAACGGTCTCAATATTATACTGATGGCTCTTCATGACCTACTTAAGTAAACAAGAACACCAGTGAGAAGAAGACTATTTCTATGTAGTCACTCTTAAAGCTTGTGTTGGTGCCACTGGGTCAGCTCCCGTGAAAAATCTGACAAAATCATGCAGGATCACCAGAAACTCATTCAGCTCAGACTCCAGCTGAGGCCTCTGGCAGCGACATGTGTCTGTGGACAGACCAGATCCTGCAGTCCTGAGCCACAGCGGGAGGTGGGGGTGGCAGCAGTGCCTCCTCATTCTGCCTGGAGCAGAGATTTGCCTCGCTGCTTTTCAGATTCCCGTATAGCAGGGCTCGCTGTAGGGAAGGGAGGCATGGGAGAACCAGAACCAAGAATGCGTGGGGCAGACTGCCAGACCCTGCTGCAGTAAAATTAGAGGTTCTCTAAAGGGAATCTGTTGCACCGAAACACTACCGCTTTTGTCCACATGGACCGCCAAAATCAACACAAAATGTAATTTCCGCATTGTAGCTTTAATATTCACTGCTATTACTACCACAACTACAAGTTCTACTGCTTTTACCACTGCTCATACTGCTGATATTGATATTCACTATTACTGTTGCTACTGCACATCTTTACCTTTAAGATTTCTGACTCTCCTTCCGTCTGGTTGTTGTTGCAGGTGAAGGTGTGGAAGGAGCTGGATGGAGCTGAGCTCCTCCTCAGCAGCAGCAGTGATGACGACGGGTCGGTGGTTCTGGGAGTTTTGGGAGCATCGGTTGTTCGTCTTTGTGACTCCGGTTTGGTCAGAATATCTCATCCTGTTGATGAGACTCCAACTGCTGAGACTCGGCTGGAAAACTCACACAGACGTTTAACTCCCGTGAAATCTGTTATGTTACCGAAATGTGGGAAAGTGTTTGTGGTTTCTAAAGAAGGATTCCTCTATCAGGTATGTGTTTCAATCATCCGTTTGGTTGTTGTTGCTCTACAACTTGCAGTGTCTGTAGACTTTAGTGCATAGAGAAGTAATACATCTGAAATTAGGAAGCCTTCTTTTTATGTAAAAAAAACACTATTCTAATAGTTTGGTCCTTAACAGCCATTAAAATATCACACAAAAAAATTAATAAATTAATTAGAAAACTTAACGGCATCTATTTTGTTGGTCTGACAGCTTGAAGTGATTTTTTCATGGCTCAAGCTTCACAAATGTGAAGATTTGCTGATTTACCTTTTAATAATGTTAATAATTGTAATGTATTAGTAATGATGTTGAAGTTTGAACTGTTGGTGTCACTTTGGGCTCCGGGTGACTGTGACAGCATTTCTCGCTATTATGACTATTTTATACAAACAAATCAATCGATTAATAGCAAAAATAATCAGCAGATTAATCCATAATGAAAATAATGATTAGTTTATAGTTCAAAATGAGCTCCACCTCAACAACTACAACAGTAAAATCCTGCTTTTACATTGATGTACAAGTGATAATATTCTAATGATATAATATATTATAGTCTAACAGTCAAACGGACTGTTTCTCTTATACTTTCAGTACATTTTCCTGATCATATTTACATACTTTAACTCAATGCGGGATAGAGTCATGTTACAATGTGTTAGTACTTTTGCTTAATAAGTTAAGAATCGGAATACTTTCTCCACTACTGTTTGTATGTCATAGCCAATACAAACCCATAGGGGGATGCCAATCCAAACACAGTAACTTTATATTCAACATTAAAAACCCAACATAGTCAGTTTTACTTCAGCTACACATCATAATAACTGATGATGGTGATACTGTCCTTCCTGTCTGCAGATTTCCAGGACGGGGAGACAGACAGCCGTCAAGTTTCCTCTGGTTCCTTCTTTGCTTTCTGTTACTGAAGATGAAAAAATACTGATAGCAGGTCTGACTCTCTTATTGATTTAACTTGTGAAATAAGTCAGTGTTTCTTAAACTATAACTAGCTGCAGCAAATACAAACAGTGCTTGGGTAGTTTGTTTCATCTGTATTAATGAGAAATTATACAGTATTTTAGAATATGATTTTAGAAAAACTTCCAGGCTTTCTTCATGTTATCCTCCATGTTCCTGGCCTCTTATGTGCATGTAAAAGAAAGGTTAATGTGTTCCAGCTGATCTCTGCTTATGTCCTCTGCAGGAAGTGAGCGGACTCTGAGCCTCTTTAACATCGACAGAGACTCTGTGGACGGATTCCTCGACCTCCAACACGACGACAGCGTTTTGTCCAGCTGTGTGTCTTCAGACTGCCGACTGCTCGTCTCCGGAGCTGCTGACCAACTCATACGAGTAACAGGCTAAGATACAGTAGATGTCGATGGTAGAGTAGACGGTACATGTGATGTGCTAGCTACTGCTTCACAATAAAATGCTGATCCAACAACTTCACAGTTAAAGCCATCTAGCTGCTTCACAATTAGAGTAAAGGCTTTATGTTGCTTCATAGTAAAAGCCCCACAGTTCAAAATCATCCAGCTATTTCACAGTTAAAACCCTTTACCTGCAAAAACCCTGCAGCTGCTTTACAGTGACCGAAATACTGACTTCATACAATTGCTTTATGAACCTTACTGCAAACTACAGTTTGAAAACGTAAGTGAGTCAACAGCTCCGGCTGTCACATAGGCAGTATTTATGTGTCCCTTATATTCTGTATGAACTTTTTTTTCTCAGATCTGGTCGGTGACCACGGGAGCGTTGTTGGACACTCTGTGTGGTTCAGACTCTCCTGTCACTTCTGTTGTGCTGTATCACGGCTTCGTGGTATCGGCCTCGACGGCTGCTGCCAGCGTCCATCTGTGGAGTTTGAATTACGACACCCGCCACAAGCCCACCGCCCGCATTCCTGCAGGCTGCGCCCATGTTGCCGTCACTACAGACACAGACCTCGTTTTCTACGTCCGGCAGCAGAGCCAGACAGAGCTCATCAGCTGGAACAACAACACAGGTCACTTCTGGTGCAAAGACAAAGAGATGCACTTGTTTGTTGTTTTGCCAATACACATTGACCTCCATTAGCTTGGCCAGTATGGTAATCATGTTCAAGTTTATAAAAGCACCTTCAGCAGGTGGAGACTCCTAAACCTCCTCTTGCATCTCCCTGCAGGTTCTCTATCAGAGCGTTTGGCGGTCTCTGCTGAGGTTTGCTGTCTGGAGTTAGCTCAACACAAACGGCTGCTGCTCTGCGGCCTGACCACCGGCACCGTCCTCATCTACCCGTTAGCCCTGCCCCAGGAGACGCTCTGTATCCCCCCTCCAGAGAGCCTCTCCAGGGTGCTCTGCCTGGCCGTCAGCTCCCAAGAGAAACACATGGCGGTGGCCTACGAGGACTCCGTTTGTTTGTTCGAGATCACCGCCAGAGACAGCTTCCCCACGGTGGAGGGACCCCTGGAGGGGTTCCCCCTGTCCCTCCTCCACGCCCCTCTGTCCTCCATGGCCCTGCTGTCTGACCGCAGGCTGCTGTACGGGACGAGCTGCGGGGAGGTGAAGTTCCACGACTTCCGTGACGGCAGCAGCTCCGATCTGGAGCCTCACTGCAGCAGAGTCACCTGCGTAACGGTCAGTAACTGGGAGACCCACGCCCTGGTGGGCTCCGAGGACGCCATCCAGAGGCTGTGGAGGCTGAGCCCACTGGTCCTGGACCACACCATGGAGTACAAGGTCACAGCTACTGTACATCTGCACTATTCCCCACTAACTATAAATGATGTACACTTTACATATGTGCATGTCATTTCCAGTGGTGGAAGAAGGGCTCAGTACTTTTACTTATACAACAGGGTAGAAATACTCAGGTACATGTAAATGTCCTGCTTTGAAACTTAATTAAAAGCACGTTAGGATAAAAAAAGTGATGGCATCAAATATACTTAAAGTACCGAAAGTGAAAGTGCTCACTTTGCAGAATGGCCCTGAAAAATTGGTGTATATACAAATATATGTATATATATATTATATATGTATATATATAACTAATTACTGTCAAATAAATGTAGTGACATAGTAGCATAAAATGGAAATACTAAATAAATAAATAACAAAAAGTATCAAAATTGTATTTAAGTACAGCACTTGAGTATTTAATTACATTCCACCACTGGTTATTTTAAATGTATACCATCAGATCCAAAAATAACGTTTTACTCTCCAGCCAACAAAGGAGACATAAACCAAAAATATGCAAACTTGTATTTTACTGATGAAATGATTGTAACATAATACTTCAATTCCCCCTATTTATCATTTATACACAGTAATGTTCATATTACTGTGTATGAATGATAAATAGGGGATATGTATAATTATGTAGTTATAAGGCCATTTTAAGTGTTTATTCACTCACTGTTTATCAGTATTTGTAAATAACTATAACTACTTTTTTGATTTGTAACTTCTCCAATGAATACACGTTATATATTAACTGTTACATTATGTTGTCATTCATTATCTGTTTCCATATCAGTGTGTTAAAGATACTTCACAGAGGAAGTTATAGTTGTTTACAAATTTTGTACAACAACAGTTATAAGTTATAAATACTTACCTTAAAATGAAGTGTTCATAATGTTATCATGATACACAAAATCACAATGTCCCAATGTTGCTGTTCAGGGGTTTTTCTTCGAAGGCGTCCTCTGTGCTGCTTTCTCTGACAGCGACCAGTTCGTCTTCACTGGATCTCAGGACAGAACTGTCAAAGTGTGGGACGTCGCTACAGGTGCTATGTACAATATAAATATATATCCTAAAGTATATATATATGAACATAACCCTATACAATAATACAACAACACTGTCAATGGAATTAAGGTGATAGTACAGAATGGAGGTAATAGTGCAGCATGACTGATTCATTGTTCATCAGTGTGACTATCAGGAGAGTACTGAGAATGAAGAGGCCCTGTTGGCCGTCACTCATCTGTTTGTATTTCCTTGTTTCTTCCTGTCAGGAAACCTGCTGTACGTTCAGTACGTCTACTCCCCCGTCGTCAAGATGGTGACCTTCAGGAACGGCTTCGTGGCGTTGTCTCAGCAGGGCTCCGTCATCAGAGAGGTGTTTCGCTGCCCGGACCATGTCAGTCCGGACTACAACCCTCTTAGGAACGTCAAGGCCCAGTACCGGGTCACTTCCAGGGAGAAGACGAACCGAGTGGGCCAGCAGAGCCCCGGGTCCGACCTCCAGGACTACAACCCGGCCCAGTTCAACCTGAACCTCATGAGCATGCTCCGAGCAAAACCCTCCTCCTCCACCTGTCTCCTACTTTAGGGACACCGGGGCCCAAACTCCAGGGGCCGTTAGGCTCTAGAGAGAAAATCTATTTTTATAGTCAAGAAATTAATTAATTCAGTTGTGACCAAAATGAATGTACATGTTAACTACACCAATTACACATTAATGTATAAATATACCGTAAACATCTTGTTTATAACATGAAACATTTATTAAAACTTCTTTTTAGGTTTCTGGATTCCTCATATACAAAATATGACTAAATATTAAAAAAACTGATTTAAACTATTTAGCCATATTTTGTTAAAAATATGAGTATAGCATGAGTGAGTGCAGATGGACAGAGGAGAGGTGGACCCAAAACTAACTAGACCTGCTGTCCTCTATGAAGACAACAGGGGTGAGTACTGATTATGAACGACAGCTGTTCAGTTTTACGCTAAGGTTCTTTTGCAAAGCGCTATCCGCTAACCCCGCAGAGTAACACTACACACACTACACACTCAAATTCTGCTCCAACCCATCATTTATAAAAAACTAAAAGTAAAAAAAGAAACAACTATGAACTATGAGGTGTATTAATCTGCTGTAATGGATGTTGATGTTGGCATGTCCAGCTAGCTTGTCTAGTTATAAGCTAGCTAACTAGTTTATAAGCTAATAACCTACAGTCAAAACCAAGCTTTCATTCCAAGTCCAAGAGTTAGCATATCATTATCGATATGAAAGAAAGTCCCCCAGCTCCTTTTGGGAGAGAAAAAAACTCAATAATAAAGTAATTTAGCATTTTTGACGGATAATTCAACTAAAAATGTACTCTGACTGATCAGTAGTCATACTAATGCAGTAACAGACAGAGCTCTTTGTAGTAAAGATTGGAAAGGTGATTATTCGGTTCACACATTGTTTTTGGTATTCTAACATTATTATAGAAAGCTTAATGACCAATTTAATTATACTTTATAATTTGCTACATTATTTAAATGTACATACATAAAGACAATAACATCTGTATTTCTTGTAGACACTAAAGTGCTTTTGTGAAGCCCTTTTTTCACACTTTTCAGCAAAACTGACGATTTCCGGCAAAAAATGACAAGCTGTTTTTGTTTACTTGTCTAGAGAGTTCATAATATAATATTATATATCCTCTGCAGGATCAAGGGGCATTTTAACTCTATATTAAACAACACATGAACTAAAGGCTGTAGATTTTGAAGGCAGCAGTGTAACAGACTGGTGGTCCACCTGAGAGGAAACACAAACATGATTGGGTCATAAACACAGAGAGCTTATAAAAGCTTTTCCCGGAGTCAGAGTCTGTATTGTGAGTTTGAGTTAAACATTAACGGGACACCTGCAGCACCGACTTACACACTCTGCTGTTAGTTTCACACTTGGAAGGTGTAACTCGACGTCTGAAGCGGCGGGTTTAATCCTTTCTGTGATTCTTTACGTTTTTGTTTCTTTTCTTCCATCAGAGCAGAGAAGCAGCGATGGGGAAACTCTGCGCAGTGATTTCCTGTTTGCTGCTGAGTGTGGGAGCGGTGACGTCCCAGGGAGGTACGAGCTGTTCCTACTGTACTCACAATTACTATGGAGACACGGCTATACCAGTTATGTTAGTCATAGTAGTGCTCAAACAGTTAATTAATACTATGAAACGTGTTAGTGTTTGAGATGTGAACTGTTTCTATTAACCCATGTCTCTATAAAATGTCAGAAATCATAATTATAATTTCTCCATCTCATCAGGAGCTAAAACCAGAAATTGTTTAGATTTATTTGTAGAAAAATCAATAAAACAATGAATTGATGATGAAAATAGAAGCTGTTTGCTGTCGATCAAGTAAACCATCAACCAAATGATTGTTTCAGCTCAAATAGTACAGATTAGTTATTTAAAACACTCTTTGGTTCCAGTTTTGTGACTTTGCTCTGCTTCATATCAGTCGAAAGTGAATCTCTCACAATAAACATGTTTTAACTTTTTTTGGATTCATCGAAAAAGTAATCGGTGATAAGGATAATAAGTATACAAGGAAGCAAATTTGAATTCCTGTTAATATGATTGGGGTCATATAAAGGAGACACACCTTGTGAAACGTGTTTCAGCTCTTACTGAGTCCTACATTTACTTTAAATGAGTATTTCTATTTCATGCTACTTCTACTTCATTACATGTCAGAGGGAAACTTTTTACTTCCCTTTTAGTATTGGGGTCACAGAAATGCGTCCCTTAAAGCAGCCGTTTAATTAAAACAAGAGTTTGGAGTTTGAATGACCTCTGACCTCTGTGTATGTGTTGCAGCTCAGACTCAGATGAGTGAGCGTCTGGTGCCTCAGTGGCTCACCGGGCTCATCGCCGTTACCGGCTTCCTCTTCCTCGCCTTTGTCGGCGTCCTAGTGAAGAAGGCCTGGTGTGAGGAGCCAAGCAGGTCAGGCAACTTTATATATATATATATATATATATATACATATATTTATTTTCATTTCATTTTAACTCATTTTGACAGAGTAGTGACTAGAGTTGATTACACACAAACTGCAGGCTTCCTTTTGTTGAAATATACTTGACTTGTTTTAATATAAATTATAAAATCCTCAATTGATGAACAATAAACCACTATTTAAAAAAATTGTTCACTTGGTTTTGCTGCTTTGTTAGTAACAGTTTGTAAGCCTGATTTTAAAAACTTCTCTAAAACTAAAAATGAGTAATTAGTACAATACTTACAATAATTTACATATTTACATATATTCCTTTAGAAAGTCAATTAACCAATCATTTATTTAAAAATATTTTTTTATTGGGCATTTTATGCTTTTATTTGACAGTGACAGTGTAGAGAGATGTGTGGAAAGAGGGTAGAGGAATGATGGTGGTACTGAGGACTTGCTGCTCAGGGCATTGGTATGCGTCCTAACCGCACAGCTATCTGGTCACACAACCAATTATTTATTAAACAGAGGGGCTGCACGGTGGTGTAGTGGCTAGCACTGTCACCTCACAGCAACAGGGATCCGGGCGGTCCTTCTGTGTGGAGTTTGCACATTCTCCCCATGGCAGCGTGGGTTCCCTCCGGGATCTCCGGCTTCCTCCCACAGTCCAAAGACATTCAGTTTAGGATATTTGGAGACTCAAAATTGCCCGTAGGTGTGAATGTTTGTCTGTAGGCACATATAGATAAACGCGATAACCTGGCGACCTGTCCAGGGTGTACCCTGCCTTCGGAGAATGGAATGGTTTTTGGTGTCAAGTGTAAATGTTTCAGTTTTTGTTACTTTCTGATACTTTATAGACAAAACTAAATATATGTTAAATAATAAAGTCTAAATAAAGTGTATCTGTCTGCAGGAAGAAGACGTCTGTGGAGTTGGTGGGAGATAATGAATTTGTCAACGAAAACACCTACGAGACCAGTCTGGACATGGTCAGGTAGGAAAACCACACTAAATACAACTAAATACTTTATATTATTTGTTCCCCCTCCCTCTCCTTGTCTCTCTAGCTCTCTCTCAAGCTAAATAAACATGTTAAAAAGCCTCTTGGATCAGCTGGAAAATGCATCGTCACAAAGCTGAAAACAGCTGTTTCTCTCTCTAGAGATACGAGGTTCTCACAGGACAGCGACACCACAAACATATGATGATCTGATAGAATATGATGCATTGCTGTAGATTAAACCGGCCAACAGGATATAAAGGAGTTACAATTCAACCCACACGTTAATGCAGCAGTAATATGAATCCAGAAACATCAGATATAATAAACAGTGAACACTGAGAGGGAACATTTTTACTGCACAATCAATACTTTTCTCATGTTAGGTATATTATTTTGTTGATAATACTTGTTGCTTAAGTGCGGTTTTGAATGCAGGACTTTTGCTTGTTGTGGAGGATTTTCAGCGTGGTATTTAGTACTTTAAGTAAAGGATCTCAGTACTTCTTCCAACACTGATAAATAAGTTTTAACAACACAATGTTTGTCCATCAGGAGCAAAGAAGACATGAACACTTACGACTACCTGGTGATCAACGGCACTGAAGAAAAAGTTACCGCCATGTGACCGTCCCGCCATGATCCTATTGGCTGTCTGAACATTGTCCTCACTAACTCTGGACGGAGACACATGAAACACACTTCTTTGTATAGAAATGGTGTCTTTGTTTTGTCGTACCTTTTGTCCCCGGCGGGTGGAGCTGAGAGTCAGATATTTTTTTGTTTTGTTTTCTTGTTTATTCAAATTCTATCATTTAGCAGAAAGTGTGAGATTATTATATGAATAATGAATCATATTTATTGGATCGGAGGCTTAAACTAGATCTATATATTAGGTTCTGTGTTTGCATGTTTTTCAGTCACCTCTTGAGATTCACAGCAGTAAACCAGGAAAAGCAGCGTCTGTCCTGTGATCCTGATTAATAAGTTATCTTTCCTAACCAGCTGCTGTGTGGGCTCTCATTACTGATCAATGAAAGAATGTCCTGTGATTAATAATTAAACACCGAGTAAAGTCTCATTTTACAAAAAACAGTTAGTTCAAGTGTTTGTAGTTCACAGTCTGTGGTTAGTTCACATGTCTGTAATCACAGCGGGACAGTAGAGTGTCTGTGGTTAGTTCAAGTGTCTGTAATCACAGCGGGACAGTGGAGTGTCTCTGGTTAGTTCAAGTGTCTGTAATCACAGCGGGACAGTGGAGTGTCTGTGGTTAGTTCACATGTCTGTAATCACAGCGGGACAATCCTCGCCTTCGTTCCTGGAGAGTTTAACCACCAGAAACCTGTAGGTGACACCACAGACTGTTCTCTCACACCTGTACTGGACCACACACACCTGAAGAAAGCACAGACTATAATTCATTTACAAGAGACTCCAGCAACGTTTATTGTGCTCTCTTTACATTTTAATAAAACAGAACAAATCAAACAGAGTGGACATCAGAACAGACAGAAAGATCATTCACAACATTTCCCACACCAGCTGTCAGAGTCACATCAGAGCCAACAGAGAGCCTCTTTGGATCAATATCGATAAAATGGGAACTCAGATCAGTTTGGAGACGTCAGGTGATGGACTGATGGGTCTGGAGAGGCTGAGCTGCAGGTTTTTTTGAGCAGTTTAATACTCTTCTGTAGTTTTAATTCTTACAAGTGTCTGATTTACAACTGCTATTTCTGCTCTTTCCTCAAAAATGTAATCTCTGAACAAAAAGTACCATCAGAGCCTGACTAGTATATTATTATATACGATCTTCTCCCAAATCTCTCGGTATCAGTGTTCATTAAAGGAACGAGAGAATAGCAGATTTGATTGATGGATGTTTGCTGCGTTTGATGTCTTTAAAGGGAAGTTAGCATCGCGGCTCGCTGCACTGAACAACATGACGAAAGGTGTGTTTGTTATCACACCGTCCTGCATCGCTTTCCCCAAGAACTCAAACATAGTCGTCACTGAGTAACTTAAGACGCCTCGCTGAGACAGGATGAACATTACAGGAGGCAGGAAATGCAAGCGTCACTCTAATTTAACTGATCTATGTAGGGCATGGTGACCATGGTAACCATGGTGAAACGACAGGACATGGCCTGTAACAGACATGGACGCTCAGCAGGACAAAGACAACAGAGAAAGACGAAAGCCTCCAGAGGGGGCGGGTGCAGAAGGGGAGGCAAATATACTGTAAGAGATCGCACTCCTTCTCAGAGTCATAACATGAAACACAAATTATATCATTCAAATTATATCATTCAGTGCGATTTACACTTCCACAGGATATCATTATCTCCAATGTCCATTCAGAACAAATGTCCATGACTCCACTTAGAAATCCACAGAAATAAAGACGCTGCAGAACTTGCCTGAGAATCATCATGTTTTTAAGTTTTCTACAGTATGAAAGCAATCCAGTGATCTGTCTGTACATCCATGTGCACTGCAACAGGAGCTGCTAATAGCTAATTCAGCTTTCTATGGCGCCAACTGGACTAAATGTCAACAGATTTAGGCAACAAAAAAATAGTTACATTGTCTATGGATAAAAACAATGGAACTTCTTCAGCCTGGGGCACATGAAATAATCCCTCCCACTTTTCAACCCTATGTCCTATGTGGTAATCATTTTAGCAGTTGTATTTCACAGGAATTCTCCTTCAAAGAGCAGCTCACACTATTAATTATTCATCTATTGTGCTCTGACTAAGAGATCCCTCTAGTTTCTCTATAAATAGTACGAAATAACATATTTCTTTCCAGGAAACTTGTGAGGAAATGATGAAGAAATGATGCAAAATAAAGTGCAACCTCAGCTGGTTTTTGGCAGCGACTCTGAACGAGTCCTGTGTGAAGGCGAACCAAAGCTGCAGGGTTTCCGTCGACGTTTCTGACTGTTTGGACAAAGATTCAGACACTGGCACAAACATATCGTTGCTCATAATAATAAAAAAAACAAACAAATAATACATTGTTAATTTCCAGTGAGATCAGAAAAATAAATTACAGTTCATCTACTCTGACATCTTCAAATAAAAGTACCAAAAATTAAGACAGTGATTATGACAAAAACATAAAGTAACAAAGTATTTACACTTGATTGATATGTTTAAAGTACAGGATCCTGCAGGACGCCTACAGCTGCTGCTAAATACCTCCGTTACACATCTAAATATCTGAAAGGATTAACAAACTGTGGTATCATACTAGACTTTAGCATAACTCTGCAAACACACAACTAACTTCACGTTGTAGAATTGAAGATTGAAAGCAACAGTCTGACATGTTGGTAAATCCTCTTGTTCTCCCTATAACTAAGGCTGTTCCATTGAGGTTAGGTATCGACATTTTTAGGTTACAAAAGCTATAAATTCATACAACTGATGAGTTTAAATTTAGAGATGGGAGAAACTTTGTCAGTTTTTGTGTGTTAGCTAATGTTAGCAGTTGTTAGCGAATGCCAGTTTGTCATTTCAACCAGGAAGAGACGGCTACAGCGCTCGCTAAAAGTGAGGTTTTTGGCTAAAAATGAGGTTTCAGCAGCTGTACACGAGTTCAAACTTAGCTTTGTGCTTAACGCTCATGTTTACTGAGTGGAGTTTATTACTAAATTAAAACAGGTTGCAGCTCACAAACTAGTTGGTACTAAATATTTACAGCCACAAACTGCCAGGTGTAACGGTTGTTTAGCTAGTTGACAATGCTAATGCTAACATCTTAATTGTTTTTACGGGAGCATATGTTCCCGAGGTCCTCGGTCAAATGTTCAAATGTTTCCCTGGGTCAACGATGTTCAAACCACCCACCGGTAGCTTAAGCGATTTTTCAACCCTTTAATCCATGCAGAAAACCCATTAAAACCCTTTAATTGACACTAATCTGCGGTCAACCCTATAACATTTTCCATGTCACAAAGTCACTCTTAATTTAACCATTTAATGCTATTTCAACAACAATTCAAAAAAACAAATTCAACGTGTAAATGGGATTGTTTTGGAGTGGTTTGAGGGTGGATATTTCCCCCCCTGTATACAGTATTTGTGCTAAGCTAGGCTAACCACGGCCTGGACCTACAGAGATGGAACTGATATCTGAAATTTATGAACAATAGTTTAACTAAATGTCAGTCTGTTGCTTTTATTCACGCCTGCTTCTAGAAAGCTTTTTATAATTTAAATCTCCACAGAGACACATTTTTATAATTTTCTCTCCATGATTAAAATCATGTGGAAGACACTGTATCTGTTGCCGGGGGCGACAGGGGGTCTCCAAGCCCACCAAGTCCTGAGAGTCATCTCCATGGAGACACATTTATAATATGTTTTCCTTTAAGGGTCAATATGGATTCATTACTGGAAGAAAAATGTGTGCGTACAAGGAATGTGGAAGGTTTGTGTTGATGATAGCTAACGTTAACTAAATAGGAAACTAACAGACTTCTCTGATTTAACGGTTTGTGTACATCGTGTAAATAGAGGAAAACTAGTGTGTCTCTATTATGAAGGAACCGTTTAACATGGTCTGTTACAGATTAAGAGTTTTGATTAAGGTTCATTGTTTTCTGAATTGAAATAAAATTTTCCATTTGTTTGACAAAATCCAACGGTTACTGCTATATTTGAAAAAATAAGTTCCTTCTTGATGACTAGCTTCTTATCTATAACAGCTGTTTCTGCAATAGTTTGTTTGTTCTGATGGAGAATAAAAAAAACAGATGATCACGATCAGTCGTGTTACAGTTTACACACTCTCCTCCCCGCTGGTTTCCACATTTATAATGAAGTGCTACTCGGTGTCTAGCAGCTAACCAGTCTTTTACCACCGAGGAGATGCTAAGCTAACGTGTGCAGCGGGGTCAGAGAACACGTCATTTCACCAACACGTCCCTTTTGTTCCTCTGAATTACAAACAAGAACACAAGCCCACCTGTTGTCTGTGTGTCTGAATGCATTAACTAGTGCAATAAAGTCACTCCGTCATGACTCCATATTGATAGTTATTTGTTTTTAGACAATATTCTCATTTAATAGTCTAGTTACAGAGTTTCTCAACCTTTTCTGGCTTAAGTGTCCGACTTCTCTTAAAGCCAAGATCCTCATGCTCAGACCTCAACAAATATCAATACATCAGATGTTTCTCATGACCACATGTACGTATCACGTGACCCCACCTGTGGCCCCACACCGAGGTTGAGAAACTCTATTTCAGGTATTCAAGTGGTCATGCACTGGTATCAGACATCAGCGTGTACTGGTTTCACCCCACAGGAAGTGTGTGTGTGTGTGTGTGTGTGTGTGTTGGTACTGTCTGAAGTAGTTTCTTTTTTCTTTTTTGCACGTTGGAAAGTTCAGAGTTCACGATCCACTATGATTCATTGTCCAAGAGTCAGAGTGTGTGAAGGAAGTCGAAATAGCATCTGTTTTCATATGCGTGTGTGTATGCATGCAAGCGTGTGCGTGTGTATGTGTGTGTGTTATGACAGGACGTCCAGTGCGACAGTGCCTCTCTGTTTCTTCAGGACGGCGACCGCCTGCTCGTGTGTCGCTCCCTGCAGACTCTCTCCGTTCACCAACAGGATCTGGTCGCCCCGCTTCAGACGGCCATCCACCGCCGCTGCGCCCTGAAACACACAGCAGCACCAAGCTGAATCCCTTCTCAAAACTCTTCAAGTTGGCTATCAACATTCAGAAGTATGAACAGTCATTGATTAATAAAACTCAGAGATTAAATTAAGACAAGGGAGAAAGTCAGTTTTGAGAGCGATTTTAAGTTTCTCATTTAACCCAGCGAAAAAAGACGGCTAAAATGCTAGCTAACAATTAGAGTGCAGCACCTGTTCATAAGTTATTAATTAAATTAGCCTCCCTCGTTTTAATGGAAGTGTTTAGTAAGTGGAGTTCATCACTATATTAAAACAGGTTACACCTCACAAACACAGAACTACCTTCACGTTGTAAAATGTAAGATTCACAGCAATGCTTACTCCTGTTCTCCATCTAAACTAAGGCTGGAGATAGTTAGCATTTTATCAAAAGCGCTCATCCAACTTACTGATTAATACAACTCAGGTATTCAACTGAGACCTGTAATCACCTTTTGTAGGATGAGAAGAGACAAACTGCAGATTTAAAGTCTGTCATTTCTATCAGCAAGAGGCGCTTTAAGAGCCAAAGCTAGCTCAAAATAAGGAACCAGGAGTTGATGCAGCATCTGTTCCTAAGTTGAAATGTAGTCCTTGTTTACTAACTTTAGTTTTATCACTAAATTAAAATTGGTTGCAGCTCACAAACTAGTTCTTACATAGAGATATGTCGTTGTTGTATTAACAGCCACTAACTGCAAGGTGTAACCTTTGTCTAGCTAACTGACAAAGCTAACATTAGCATGCTAATATCTGGCCCGTTTAGAAGTACGGTCAACACATCCGACCTGAAACTTGATAAATGTTTTTGTTTAATATTCACGTCAATCTGGAAGATTTTTAACATTTCTCAAACTCACAAAATTAAAATGATGCAACATTATGCTAATAACATTTGACTAAATTCAACAGTCAGTTAGCTTAGCATTATCAGGTATTCCCCTCTCATTATAATCTGTATATGAACACTACTAACTCTGAAACACAGATATGAGTCTAAATGGACTTTCTTTGATAGGGAGATATTCAGACCTGTTTAGCCTAGCTTAGCATAAAGACTGCAAGCAAATGGAAACAGCTTGCCTGGTTCTGACCTTGCTAAAGACGGTCTTGACGTAGATGGGCAGGTCTCCATGTGGACTGCCGAATCCTCCGACGATGCTGAAGCCGAGTCCCTCAGAGCCTTTCTCCAGACTGATGCTGCGGGGCCGCGGACCCCTGAAAAAGAGGAGAAAGAAGCGGGTCAGATTCAGTTAAGCACCACTTGTCGTAAGTGTGTGTGTGTGTTCTCACTCTGGCTCTGCTGTGTCAGTGTTGGCCGACAGACTGGAGCTGCTGGACAAACTCTCCACCTGAGTGGCGATGGCGCTGATGTTGGTGTCTGCTACCACCTGAGAGACACACACGCACACACACACACACACACACACACACACACACACGCACACACACACACACACACACACGCACACACACACACACACACACACACACACACACACACACACACACACACACACACACACACACACACACACACACGAAAAGAGAGTGTGTCAGTTGCTTTGACTTAATTGAATTGATTTAATCTAAAGGGGCACTCAACTGAATATTATGCCGCACACAGCATGTAGCTGCATTCACGGCTTGAATATCCACATAAAATGATTCAGGAGCATCTGTTCTCCAGCAGACACATTGATAATATAATATAACAATGCATACTGAAATGTATGTTTGAACTAAAACTCAGGATATCTCCACCTCTGCTGCTCAGATTTGGACCGTTCTGTTTTTAATCCGTCTCTCATAAATCTAACTACTTTGTGAAAATAACAGTAAATTACTGGACTAAAAAGACACGTATACAATTCACCACCATAGAAAAAACAGAAACAATACAATGTCTAAGAATTCAGAGTACTAAACATTCATACGAATAACTCAAAGTAGTCAACTACATACAAACGAGAGACGGAAAACAAACACAAAGAACGACAAAACAAAATGACACATCAATGACAATCATTTAAACACTTATCTCTGGAGGATGTACTTCTTTTAGGAATCAGATTGTTATAATTTATACATCATGAAACCTTTAAATAATAACAACCCTTCAAGCGACTTAAGCTGTTTTAAATCTGTCTCTCACAACAACAACTACTACATGGAAGTGAAATACTAAATTACTGAGGTGAAATACTTTGCTGACTAACTCACAGAACTCACAAAACTAAAGCAGAGAGCCAGTTAAAACACCTGACTGTATAACAGACAGAACCAGCTGCCTCAGAGCCTTTGGGCAAACAGCCAAATATGAACTCTCTTATCGGAGTCTCTCTGCTGCAGGCTGATGAAGCTTCATTAGTCCTGCCTGCTGCTGCTGCTATCACACTCCCAGCATGCAACAGTCAGCCTGCTGCGCCACACTGATAAAATATACAAACAGCGCGCACGCGCGCACGCTCGAGGTGGAGCTAGTTTTTACTATTTTACATACAGTTAGCTAGTTTAGTCCAGTGGTTCCCAACCTAGGGGTCGGGCCCCTCCAAAGGCTCACCAGATAAATCTGAGGGGTCGTTAGAGGATTAATGGGGGAGGAAAGAACTGAAAAACAAGTTGTGATACAGAAGCTGTATCATGAAACTAAACCGTTTCACTTTTACAAAAGCTAAAAATATATGCTTAACAATTTATTGTATTTTAAAAGCTTGTCATGTGTGTTTTATGAAAAGAGGATAACATATAATTAATCAAGTAAAGTACAATTTGTACAAGTTCAGTACTTAATTTACACCACTAAAAAGGAGTCCAGGTGACTTCATACTACCCACAGACCCACACAGTTAATGCCTACGGTATATCATCATTAGAAAAAAGCACAAACTAGAATTACCGCCTTCGAGGTTGTATGCCTCCACCAACCAGCCACTTTACATCCATGTCTGTCCAAAATGTGATCACTTCATCATTTTAACCTATTAGACATTTGTATGAAATTGTCATAATTAGCATTTCAATTCTTGGGTTTTGGCTATGAATGTGTTTAGTGAGGTCACAGTGATGTTTGACCAACAGTCAATCCTTGAGTCCAAGTAGACGTTTTTGCCAAATTTGAATAAATGGTCTCAAGGTGTACAGACAACTTATAACTAGAAAACATAAACTTACATTTCCAAGTTTCCATAAAACCTTTGACAATACAGCGTACTCCAAGTTCAAACTTGCGACGGGGTTTCAACATCTGACGGGTCGCAGAATAAAGGTGCAACACCGGCGGTGTTACCTGCAGGCTGATGTTTCCGTAGCTGTTCTTCAGCATGGCGACGACGTCGCTGTGTGACAGACCGTCCACGGACTGACTGTTGATACTGACGATCCTGTCGCCCACCTGAACACACACACAGACCTGCTTTATTCACTTATGGTGGTTGTTATTGTGTGTCACGTAATCCCATGTAGGCTGCACCATTTTAACAGTAAGACAATGATAAAACACACAACCAAACGTCGGTCTACCTTGAGCTGGTGTGTCTTGGCTGCGACCCCGTTGGCCTGAATCATAGCGATGAAGATGGGGATGTCACCCAGCAGGCTGCCCTTCCCCCCCGCTATACTCACCCCGAGGGAGTCGCTGACACTCTGAGGGGGGAGAGAGGGAAGACTTGCTTCAGGTGAAGCCTGAGAGAAAAGGATGCCTTATGATTTCCACATTTTTGTATGCGTCTGTAGAGCACAAACACCGCATCCTACAATATTGGTTGACCATTTTTGAGACAGCCGATGCTCTGGCTGTCACATAATCTGATGGGTCACAGAATAAGGTGCAACACCGGCAGTTCCTGAGGAAGCTCATCAGGGGTCAGTCCGGACATCGTGTTATTGTTCTACAACTGCTGCAGAACGTTTTCCATGATGTGTTGGTACCAATCACTAACTATCCAGAAACAATGTCTTCACAGAACACTGTCATTATAGATCACGAGTCCCTCTCTCAGGTTTCATGAAAATCCTTCACAACACACAAACCTCATTCCAGGACCGAACTCACCACCCCAATGCCTTCCTCTGACAGTGGACCTTTTCCTTTTTTATACTTTCAATTTTTTATATTTTATTTGTTGTATGTGAGCGGTATGTGCACTACTTGTGTAATACTTTTTTATTTACCCTTGTGATCTCCACTGTACGGACACCAGCATCTACCCCTACTGACAAACAAAGGAGAAACAACAGCGATCAACATTTAACCAGTCCAAAATTAAAACTGTGCAATCAATATATATATATATATATATATATATATATAAAGTATACAATATATCACGTAATTATAGTCTGCAACAAGATTTTCATGGGCACTTTAAATGAATTTTGGTAAAGCCAACTCCTAATGTATAACTTCAAAACAACAATTTTTTTTATTGTAGGTTGAGATGAATAGATGACTTAATGCTTAATGTTTTAGCTTACCCCTTAGACCATGCAGAAAACCCATTTGAACCCCTAATGAAATCCATTAATATCAAATAATGATACTTAAAATAGTTTTAAAATATCTTATTGCCATCAATGTAAATCTTCACATGGCCTCAACTGACATTAAATTCCCCTTTTAAAACCCATTAAAACTGAATATATTAGAAATCATTAATTATCTGGAGTCAACCCCTTTAACAAGTAAAGCTATCCCTAAATATGAACAATAACTGAGGACTTAAGGTATTTAAAGCACAAATTCAAGGGGGATTGTCATTTAAATCTTTACATTAAAGGCCCTTTATTTATCAATTATGGTGATGATTCAGGATTTAATGCAGGTTCCTTAGATCGTGGTTTCATCTGGACCCTGGTCCACTGCTAATATCACTTTTATTATTACTCACATTACTATTTTATATTACCGATACCATTAATGCACATTATTGACTTTGCTTCTTCACCAGAGTCTCTGTGCTTTCTCGCCTCGCAGGTTCCCGTGGATCCTGGTGATACCTGGACCTGGTCTTGCCTCCTGCCGTGGTTCTGTCATATACATTGAATGTGTTGTAACTCTGTAATGCTGTTCATTCTGTACACATGACATCTATTGCACTTCTGTCCATCCTGGGAGAGGGATCCCTCCTCTGTTGCTCTCCCACAGGTCTCTCCCTCTTTTCTCCCCATTAAAGGTTTTTTTTGGGGGAGTTTTTCCTGTTCCGATGTGAGGGTTCCGGGACAGAGGATGTCGCATGTGTACAGATTGTAAAGCCCTCTGAGGCAAATTTGTAATTTGTGATTTTGGGCTATACAAAAATGTATTGAATTGAAAAATTGAATTGAATGCTACTTGGTAAATTTTGGTACAGTTCATTATGAGCTCAAACATGCAGGAAGTTGTTTCATGCTTCCTCTACCTGTGCTGTTAGAGCAGGAAGTGATGTCACGGGTGGACTTTGAGCTGTTGTTAAACGGCAAGGGCCCAGTGGAGGTCGACGTCGGGGGGTCAGGGGTCACGGGGTCACATGACGTTGAGGTGTTGGTAAGGGGCGGAGCCGCTACACCTGAGCTGTTCCCACTCACATGACTCATCTGGGACAAAGAGAGAGTTTCTATGCAAACATGGTACCTTGTTTCTTTCACTGGCTGTTTACAAATCAACTGTTTGAGTAAATACATTTTTACTATATTTAAGTACAGAATCCTCGACCCAAAAACCAAGTCTGACACCTGAAACTAAAACTGGTTCTCACAAAGATAGAGCAACAGTACAAGAACACACACCTGACTTCCTTGCGAGTTGCGTCTACAGGAGATCCAGGATGCAGCTTTGAGTCGTCCCAGCTCCAACAGGACCGGACCTCGAGCACACTGCGGGACAAACACACGCACATACGCGTTATGGATCCTATACATGCTTTATTTCCACGTTTGTGTACAAATACACAATTATACCCACAAACGGCAGTATCAGAATGTGACGCAAGGCCCTGTTCAGACCTGGCATTAACATGCATCTTCGGTGATCTGATTACAAGTGGACAGCTCTGTGAATGCACCCGAGACGCACTGAGATCTGATCGCTCAGACCACATTCGGAGGTGGTCTGGGCCGCGTATGGCCACATTCTTTTAGCGGTGTGTACGCGAACGTGTCATAGAAACCAAAAAGAAACCATTTTTATTGTCATATACACATACACAAAATTTGCCTTCTGCATTTGACCCATCCCTGTATATAGGGAGCAGTGGGCTGCCAATGATAGGCGCCCAGCTCAGTGTCTTGCTCAGGGACACTACAACACATGACACATCCCAGTCGAGGATCGAACCGTTGACCCTGCCAACAACCCTCTTACCAGACAACCCTCTTAACAACCCTCTTAACCCAGTGATCCACAGCCGTCCCCCGTAGACTGTACAAAAGAAAGGGACGCAGTCACCCACTGGTTTGTGGACTGCCGTTTTGAATCCTCGAGTTTGGCCGTCGCCATCTTGGGCAAATTGCAAGCTTCATGTCTTCTTCACTCACGCTGAAGAACTTCCACACTAGCGACAGGTTTTGTTTTGTATGTCTGTGTCTGTGTGTGTGTGTGTGTCTGTGTCTGTGTCTGTGTGTGTGTGTGTGTGTGAATGTGACGTCTGTGCCACGCTGTGTGATAACATATACGGATATAATATGTGCCCGATCAGGCGGTTTTGATGGGCAGCCGATCGATTTCTGCATCTCTAATATGAAACTAACTTTTCCATTTTGAAAAAACGTATAAAGTACACAGGCAAGTATGTGAACAATGTCGGTACTCAGGAGACTGATCACCCATCAGAAGATTAGTAACATAATGTGATATAAATACAGAAACACAGGGTCAAAGCCAGGGTTCGTATTACATCGTGGCTTTAGAGGGAGCCTTATTATTCGGGAGTAGAGGGGTTGGGAGGTGAGCGGGTACTGTACACATGCACGGACATACATAAACGTGCCCACCTACATGCAGAAATATACTATAAATTTATATCATACAGAGAATATTTAGCCTGAAACAGAAACAAAAACATTGAATATTCAAAGGTAACACTGATGTGAGAATAACACACACGCTGACACCCTGATTGGTTTAGGTGGTTCAGAGGCGTATTGCATAACAGCAACATGTCCACAGTACGATCCCGACCAGGGAACTGTGTTTCCTGTCTGTCCCTACACTTTCAACGATCAGATAACGGCCAACACACCTAAAGGAAATGTTAACAAGAAAACAAGAAATCAAAATGTGCGTGTGTTTACCTTCAGAATGGCGGCGACAGTTTCCTGGGAGGCGTGTCTCATGTCGTCTCCGTTGACCGACAGTATCTGATCTCCCTGCATCAGACGACCGTCCAGCTCAGCAGCGCCCCCTCTGACCACCTCGGAGATAAACACACCGCTGCCACTCCTGACGCACGCACGCACACGCACACACACACACACACACACACACACACACACACACACACACACACACACAGTGGTAGAAGAAATATACAGATCTTTTAGTAGTAGTTAAAGCAGCAATACTACCGTGTAAAAATACTCAGTTAGAAGTAAAAGTTCTGCATTTAACATTTTTACTTAAAGGAACAGTGCGCAGGATTAGCTGCGATTATCAGAAAGTTTACATAATATTCACAAATATGTTTTCATTAGTGTATAATCCTATCCTTCATATCTACATAGGCAGCTGGTCCTCCATGTTGCACCGCCATGTTTCTACGGTAGCCCAGAACGGACAAACCAAACACTGGCTCTGTAAGGGGTGAGCAGGACGGTATTCAGATGGTTGCATTCTGCAACCTCACCACTAGGTGGTGTTAACTCTTACACACTGGTATTTTAAGTAAAAGTATCAGCATCAAAATATACTAAAAGTAATAAAAAAAAGTGAAGGTGGAGCTCATTTAATTACTTTGTATCCTGGTGGGAAGCTAATCTAGAATAAAACATCATAATCTATTAGTTGATTATATTTTGGGCTCATAATCTGAATCTGTTGAGAATAAAAGTTAATAAATAATTGAAGTGAAGTAAAACGTAACAATATTTCTCTCTGAGATGTAGTGGAGTAGAACACACACAAAGTGTTGTGGATCGGTGTGTGTGTGTGTTTTTTAAGGTAGACCTCTTCCCGACGATGCTGAGTCCCAGCCCTCTGCCGCTCCTCTTCTGCAGCTCCACCTTGAGGAGGTCCAGGTTCTCCTCATCTCTGTACTGAGCCTCGTCCCTCAGCACCGTCAGACGAACCTTCGCCGGCGTGTGACGCAGGGCTGCGATGGCCTCCTCGTGGGACGCCCCGCGCAGGTCCACCTCGTTCACCTGGACACGCAGGAAGAATTTAATCATATCTCTATCTTCGACCTGATGCGGTAAATGCATCGAAACATACTTTTCATTTCCTCACATCTGGACTGCTGTAACGGTCTCCTGATTCTCTTACATCAACTTTATATTCATATATATATTCAAATAAATCAGGATTTTATTTTTTCATGTCCACCACAATGGACTTTTCAACTGAGACAGTGTTGTTTTTTACAAAAATGTTTTTCTAAAATAACAAAATGTATTAAATCAGGTTTACACACACAAGGTGGGAGAAAATTAAATAAAATAGTACTGCAAGTTAAACTCTATTGAATTACTTTATATACTGCTGGGTAGTTTAATCTATAATAATACCTCAGAAATTGTTGTAATAGTAGTGAAATAACAATGCAATATTTCCCTCTGAGATGTATTGGAGTAGAAGTATAGAGTAGCATAAAATGGAATACTCAAGTAAAGTACAAGTACCTCAAAATGGTACTTAGTTACAGTACTTGAGTAAATCAGTTTTTATTCAGCAGGGGGAGACATTGTTTACATTTATCAGCCTGTGATTTCATTTCTTGATATTATAGCAGAAACATCATTCTTTTATAATACATAATACTGCAGTTTTAGTACTAGTAGTACTAGCAATGCTAACAGTAACATCACTAAAAACAGCAGCAAAAGCAGCATTACTAACAATAGTACCAGGAATAGTACAAAGTTCGCCCTATTTACTACTGAGCATGACTTAAACAGTAAAAACTGCATGTTTTATATGCAGCTGTGAACCAATGAATACAGTACTTTTGCTGCAGTATTGGCAATATAAGTAGAAGTTGTAGTATTGGCAACAGTACTAGTTACAACAATAACATGACTAATACTAGTATTAGCAGTGACAGAGTTGACAGTAATACTTTATGGAGGTAAAGAAACTAAAACAGGGCATGAAGACAAAATAACATTCACACAATCAAAACAGACAACTCAGGAGTATTGGCAGTACTACCAGTACTGTAGTACTGTATGAGTAGTACCTCGAGTATCTGGTCTCCTGCCCACAGTCGTCCGTCTCTTGCTGCAGCTCCTTCCTCATAAACCTCATGGATCACTATGGCGTCCTGGCGGAGACACAGTGAGACACAATCAGAGAGAGATTTTTTTGATTAATCCGCCACTGAATATAGTCCCCAACAAATGCACTATTTCCTCCTGTTTGTCAGATTAAAAACTACAGTGACCAGAAACTGACTGAGTCTTGTTTATGAAACATTAAACTATAAAAGATTTACGTCTTCAGTGGGAACCAATATCACTACTGACAGATGGACTGACACTTTGTCAGTGTGGGTCTAAACATGGGAGTTGTTGACGAGAGAAATACCCAGAATAACACCAGACTGATCCTTTAAAAAACAAAACAAGAGAGGACATCGTGCAATCAATGAGATCCTCTCTCTCGTGATACTGATGCACCACCACTTGTCTTCAACAAACAATTGAAACGTGAACTTTACATTTGCTTTTTTTTAAAGTTTGATGTAGAACTTGAACAGGAGGACAGTGTGGAGAATTGTCGGTTATTATTATATACATATTAAAGAATAAAGAGGATGGAGGAAAAAAAAAGAAAGAAGAAAATACTGAGAAGTGAGTAAAGTATGTAAGTCTGTTACCAGCTGTGTGTCTCTTCCTCCCACTATGCTCAGTCCGAGCCCTGATCGACCTTTACAGATCTCCAACAGCATCTCCTGACCAGGAACCACTGCACAGCATGATGGGTCTGAGGAGGAGGAGGAGGAAGAGGAAGAGGAAGAGGAGGAAAGGAAGACTTAACTCTTCTAACAAATGTACGAGATTTTCTACCATATTCTTCTGTTTTTCACTGCTGAGGCACAATGATTGGACTTTTGTATACATGTGTGTACATATATATGTACGTGTAACTTTTTCCTCTTGGCTGCTCTGTTGTTGTTTTTTTTGCATTAATTAGTTGTCACGGTAACAAATCAATTAACAGCACCTCATAATATTCGCTGCGGTGTCGACTGTTAGCTGATGTCAGTTCACTGAGTGGATCTGAAAACTTTTCCTTTTGTTCCTCTGAAGATGAGCCGATATGAAGAGAGCTAATGAGCAGTCGGTTTCCATGGCAACCAGCACAAAGTAGTAACTACTCTTATTTAAGTAACAGCAGTAATACTACAGTGTAAAAATACTAAAAGTATTATGTACATTATATATATTATTATGTATATTTTTCACATCAAAATATACTTAAAGTAACAAGTACAAGTATTCATCATGCAGAATGACCCACTTCAAAATAATACACATGTATATGATTAGATTATAAATATTGATGCATTAATGTGTTCATCACTTTAATGTTCCAGCTGCTAAAGGTGGAGCTCATTTTAAGGACTTCATCTACTGATTGTTGTGCGTCCAGGGTGTGGTTAACCTAGCTTAGCACAAAGACTGGCAGCAGAGGGGAACTGTTAGCTTAAGACCTCCCAACAAGTCCAAAGCTCCATTAAAGAGTTGTTGATTTCATGCAGTGAATTGAGAGTCTAGTTCAGATAGATTTAACATTTGATGCAATTAAATTCAATATCAGATCTGAAGATGAGAGACAGGTGTGTGTGTACCTCTGTTGGCGGCTTGCAGGTCGGGGCTTATCAGAGGAGGAGATGCTGTCTGTTTACTGGAACTGCTTGAAGCTGTGCAGGACTACACACACACACACACACACACACACACACACACACACACACACACACACACACACACACACACACACACACACACACACACACACACACACACACACACACACACACACACACACACACACACACACACACACACGAGAGTAAATGTATCGATCAGCTCAGTAAATCTCATTAATTTCTTCAAGTAGGCTGCTGTACTGAAGTACAATGTTGAGGTGTTTGTACTGTAATACACATTCGGTGACACTTCTACTCCACTACATTTATCTGACAGCTTTACATTTTTAGATCTTACAAAACAAATCATATGATCAGTTTATAAAATATGACCCATTGTTGTAGATTAAACAACTGAATATTATATTAGGCAGGTATATACTGTATATGTAAGGAGTTTGTTTTTCCCCAGGTGGCATTACTGCTTTTATTCCAGTAAAGGATCTGAATACTTCTGTCAGTATCTAAATGTACAAATTCAGACAAACTCAGATTTGTCATCTTCTAAAGTAAATCATCATCATGTTGATACCTGCTGCTCCAGCAACGCCTTCGGAGCCTGAAGCTCATTTTCTGAAGTCTCTGCAACTTTCAGCCTCTGCAGCAAAAACAAACGCGCGCACGCACACACACACCCACACACAGTAACTAAGTGCATTTACTCAAGTACTGTAATTAAGTATAATTTTGAGTTAGTGGTACTTGAGTATTCCCATTTTCTGCTACTTTATACTTCTTCTCCACTACACAGAAATATTGCACTTTTATTACTGCACAAATGTATTTAAAAATTGTAGTTACTTTGCAACTGAAGATGAAAAAAAGAAAAAAGAATTATTTTACATACGTATGTATATATATATATATATATATACAGTGGGTACGGAAAGTATTCAGACCCCTTTACATTTTTCACTCTTTGTTTCATTGCAGCCATTTGCTAAAATCAAAAAAGTTAATTTTATTTCTAATGTACACTCAGCACCCCATCTTGACAGAAAAAAACAGAAATGTAGAAATTTTTGCAAATTTACTAAAAAAGAAAAAATGAAATATCACATGGTCATAAGTATTCAGACCCTTTGCTGTGACACTCATATTTAACTCACATGCTGTCCATTTCTTCTGATCCTCCTTGAGATGGTTCTACTCCTTCATTGGAGTCCAGCTGTGTTTAATTAAACTGATTGGACTTGATTAGGAAAGGCACACACCTGTCTATATAAGACCTTACAGCTCACAGTGCATGTCAGAGCAAATGAGAATCATGAGGTCGAAGGAACTGCCCAAGGAGCTCAGAGACGGAATTGTGGCAAGGCACAGATCTGGCCAAGGTTACAAAAGAATTTCTGCAGCACTCAAGGTTCCTAAGAGCACAGTGGCCTCCATAATCCTTAAATGGAAGAAGTTTGGGACGACCAGAACTCTTCCTAGACCTGGCCGTCCAGCCAAACTGAGCAATCGTGGAAGAAGAGCCTTGGTGAGAGAGGTAAAGAAGAACCCAAAGATCACTGTGGCTGAGCTCCAGAGATGCAGTAGGGAGATGGGAGAAAGTTCCACAAAGTCAACTATCACTGCAGCCCTCCACCAGTCGGGGCTTTATGGCAGAGTGGCCCGACGGAAGCTTCTCCTCAGTGCAAGACATATGAAAGCCCGCATAGAGTTTGCCAAAAAACACATGAAGGACTCCCAGACTATGAGAAATAAGATTCTCTGGTCTGATGAGACCAAGATTGAACTTTTTGGCGTTAATTCTAAGCGGTATGTGTGGAGAAAACCAGGCACTGCTCATCACCTGCCCAATACAATCCCAACAGTGAAACATGGTGGTGGCAGCATCGTGCTATGGGGGTGTTTTTCAGCTGCAGGGACAGGACGACTGGTTGCAATTGAAGGAAAGATGAATGCGGCCAAGTACAGAGATATCCTGGAAGAAAACCTCTTCCAGAGTGCTCTGGACCTCAGACTGGGCCGAAGGTTCACCTTCCAACAAGACAATGACCCTAAGCACACAGCTAAAATAACAAAGGAGTGGCTTCGGAACAACTCTGTGACCATTCTTGACTGGCCCAGCCAGAGCCCTGACCTAAACCCAATTGAGCATCTCTGGAGAGACCTGAAAATGGCTGTCCACCAACGTTCACCATCCAATCTGACGGAACTGGAGAGGATCTGCAAGGAAGAATGGCAGAGGATCCCCGAATCCAGGTGTGAAAAACTTGTTGCATCATTCCCAAGAAGACTCATGGCTGTACTAGCTCAAAAGGGTGCTTCTACTCAATACTGAGCAAAGGGTCTGAATACTTATGACCATGTGATATTTCAGTTTTTCTTTTTTAATAAATTTGCAAAAATTTCTACAATTCTGTTTTTTTCTGTCAAGATGGGGTGCTGAGTGTACATTAATGAGAAATAAAATGAACTTTTTTGATTTTAGCAAATGGCTGCAATGAAACAGAGTGAAAAATGTAAAGGGGTCTGAATACTTTCCGTACCCACTGTATATTTAGATAATGATCCTATAAAATGTGATGCATTAAATGAGTATAATTAGCTCTTCTACTACCAACTGCTATATTTAAATGCATCGTACATGTTCCTGCATCAATAACAATTGTCAGATAGTGTAATATATACATCAATAGACCACTTTGGCTGCATAGTGAGTACTTTTACTTAATACTACTCTTGTATGTTTAGTGAAATAAGATTATTATTAATATGTTAGTATTTTTTAAATGGTGGTGTTTCTACTCTCCCTGGAGTAAACGCTCTCAGTACTTCCTCCACAGTGTGTGAATGAGGTCAGCCAGACCAAATCACCTTGGTGGAGGTGTCGCTCTCTGTCAGACTCTTGGGGGCTCTGTTGTTGCTGTTGCTGCTGCTTCTGTTTCCGTTCCTGTTGTTCTGCTCGCCTATATCGCTCTTCGCGTCCTGTTAGACAGACCACAGATCAGTTTACACTTTCATATCCCGGTGCAATGTGGGCTGAAACTTCGGGTTGTTTCCCCTCTAGTGACACCTGTACACAGCCCCCCAGAGTTCACAAACTATGATGTTTTGTTGTAGTTTAAACAAACCAACAGTACACCGGAAATGATTAGTTAATGCATGAGTAAGTCTTAGCGTCTAGACAAAAATAAGCAATAGTTTTAGTGACATTTCAGTCATTTTTATCCTTCATAGTTTTAGTTGACAACACAAAGTCAACTTTCAGTCAAAATGTTTTCTCTCTAAATTTTGTGGTTTCTTTTTTTCATTTAGTCTCAGTCCTGTTTCAAATGTTCTTTTTTCATCAGATTATATTGAATATTTCTGAATAATCTAGTTCCAGCCAAAACAATTTACTGTTAAAATATGGAATATTAGTCCAATAATGACCGATAATCTTTTGGGGGGAACATTGTCACTGTTTCTGAGTGAGTGAGTGAGCGAGTGAGCGAGAGATCCCCAAAATAAATGATCCATCGAAATATTCACACGAGATATCAATGTGACGAGTGTCTGAAAGTGATTATGACTAACCTGCGGGTCCGATGACAGGTGGAGGGTCAGGCTGTCGGGGGGGCGAGGCTCGTCTGTGGGGACGGAGACGCCGAGAGGAGCTGGAGAGACGGACTGACACAGAAGAAGAAGAAGAAGAAGAAGAAGGAGAATACATGCAGGTCAGTCTACGGTTGCCTCCGTCTTTAAACCAGAGTGACTCTCAGGAATGAGAGTGTCAGTTAAATGGAGAATGAGTGTTAAATTGAACGTCAGGTTTGACGTCTCGTCTTGTTTCTTAACCTCTCCTGACAGAGTGTGTTTGGTCTGAGGCCAGTAAATAACTTTCCCTCCAACAGTTTGAAACTGACTGGAAACAACAAACTGTGTTTTATACATTTCTGTTTGTGTTGAGATTAGCATATTACACACATATTAACCAGCGAACTTTAGAACCAGGCTAGCTGTTTCCCTCTGCTTCAAGTCTTTATGCTAAGCTAGGCTAACCACCTCCCAACTCCAGCTCTGTACCTGTGCGACCTACAGAAGTACAACAAACGTTAAAAATATTAATTACACTATTGTGGACTAATGAATGTCAAAATATAGGAAGGAAAAAAAAGTCATAGTATAACATGTTGAAAAAGTCATAATAGTATACATAAAAAGTAACAGCATAATATGTCAAAAAGGTTATATCATAGTACATCAAAAAAGTCACAGTATAGTAAGTCAATTTAAGTCATAGTACATTATGTGAAAAAGTCACAAAATACTCAAAAAATGTCATATTGTAAGTCCAACAAATGAGGCATGTTATAATAATAAACAATACATTTTTATGTTTCACACCTGGAGCTCAGTTAATTGTTGTCTTTACGTTCTGGTCACACTGGCTTACAGACTGACATGTAACTCACTGATTGGACAGTTTTGGTGACGTCATCATCAGCACCCACATGGGCAAATCAAATTGTGTTGGACTGACAGCAGCTCCGTCTGCAGTTTTATGTTCCTGACGTATTTATGTGTGTTCTCCGGAGTTAAAAAGAGACAGAAGCTTGTGGACGGGGATGTGTGTCAGTGTTAAAAGAGTGCGTTGTTACCTCGGGGCTGACAGGGGGAGGAGGGGGAGAGGCGAAGGGGGGGACGGCCATCTGGTTTATAGCATCCTCATTTCTACGGAGAGACAGAGAGAGCCATCAGTGCAGTTTGGGCTGCAACACGAAAAACCAGAAAAGAAGCAAGAAAAACACATTTTCTCATCAGCAAGGAACTGATGGAAGTTCATTATTAATGCAGAGTTTCACCACCTGAGACCCTCCCCCCCTCTCTCGCATAAACACATGTCCGCTCGGTGTTTCATTATGTCCCCGTGAGAGCGGATCAGTCACAGAGCTGCAGCTGATCTGCGGCCTGCAGCAGCAGTGCAGATGAACGTTCAGCTGCAATAATACGACTGCTGCACAACCACCAACCTAAGATGGAGACCTGTTTTTAACATTCTGATTCACGTTTTTTTATGGAGGTGGAAGCACTTCTTGTGTTATATGAATAATTTCTGTCCTATGCATTGAATGTGCTGTAACTCTGTTATGTTGTTCATTCTGTACACATGACATCTATTGCACTTCTGTCCATCCTGATAGAGGATGCCTCCTCTGTTGATCTCTCTGAGGTTTCTTCCTTTCTTTTAAAGGTTTTTTTGAGGGAGTATTTCCTGTACCGATGTGAGGGTCCTGGGATAGAGGATGTCGTATGTGTACAGATTGTAAAGCCCTCTGATGCAAATTTGTAATTTTGGGCTATACAAAATAAATTGAATTGAAACTCACAAAATTGCCTTTTAAATTAATCTAGTGTGAAGTCAGAGACTTTTATTCATTCAGAGATCTGATTCACAGCATCAGTCTGTTTTCAGGTTTCTGGTCTTACTTGAGTCAGCACCGGCTGGGACTGAAGACTACAAGTTTGAAAAAAAAAAAAATCATAAGTTGTGGAGTTAGAAAGGGCCTCTGTAGCTGTTAGCTGCTAGCATAGCACACCACAATCCCACACACAACATTCACTGGAGAACGTTGCCTTCAGAGCTTTCTGCCATAAGTCCCCTCAGGTTTAGGGCAACAAAACTTTATTAATGCAAACTTTTCCTATGTGCATACACGGCTCCCGTCCAGCTGAACTGTGGGCAATGTAGGCGCGAAGAAAAATTGCAGGGAGAGATGGCAAAAATATTCGGACACTCATTCTGTCAGCGTGTCCACTATGACTTGCTACATGGGATAAAACCAGCAGTGACGGACGCTGGTGTTGGTCCCCGAACGCCTCATGTCTGTTGGGTCTGATCCAGGCGGCAACCTCAGGTTGTGTCGAAGGAGGTGTCTTAAAACTTGCATTATAGCTACTGACCAGCAGGGGGCGACTCCTCTGGTTGTATCGAAGTCTGAGAAAATGACTCTACTTCTCTCTTGATTTATTACCTCAGTAAACATTGTAAACATGAGTTTATGGTCTCAATCTCTAGTTTCAAGTCTTCTTCAATACAGCATGATGTTCATTTAGTAAATGATGGTCCATTTAGAGTCAAACTTCCACTTCTTATATACAGTCTTTGGTCGGATCATTACTGGGCTGATGGCAGGGAGTCTGACCTTTATGTCTTCATCCTGCTGAGCACCTTCATCTGTCAAAGTTCACGAAGCCCAAGGATGAGGAGCGATGGGACAAAGACGGATGCTGACTCAGACTTCCTTTCCTCCTCCCAGCAGCAGCTGGTGACTCACTAAACGCTCCTGATGGGAACATCGCTGTAATCTAAACTGAACAATCACACGGCTGAGGGAGAAATTATATTTATCAAATCGGGTATCTCATCAGCAGGAACAACAACAAGAAGCTTCTCGGGCAACGGAGCGGAAAACCAACAACGCATCCCCGAAGTGTGCCGACGGACATGAAGGAGGATGCGATAAGGGAGATGAAACCCGGAGTGTGGCTCAGAAGACATCTGCTACATGACGACATATGGTGCGAGTCCACCACATGGGACACTTCAAACCCTTCTGCGGTGGAGCCGTCTGACGCCGGAATCGTTTGATTCGAGGCTCTGGCGCTAAACGGAGCCATCTGTGGAGCTCCAGGATGAACATCAGAGGACCGAGATGGAGGTTTTTTTTGTCTCATTCTGCTTTCTTATTTAGACTGCGTCATCATTAGTGCTTCTAAACTCCACTTCACAGAGATCACCTGTCAATCAAACGGCGAGGGAAAGATTATCTGGAACCAGTAAAACGAATAACAGAGTTGAGTGCAGTACTGCTGCGTGACTAGAGGAGCGATGAACAATGAGGGTGAAAAATGACCAAACAATTAGAAATATCTTTAGGAGTTATATGAGCCGTTCAGGGTCACTGAATATTAAGGGAAACGTCAGCACTTTTAACGTTTGATGACAGAAACGTTCCACTCTGACTCCTCCACTCCTTCGGGCTGAACACGCAGAGCGATCGACGGATCAACAACACCCTTCACTTCCTTTCCTTCATCTTCAGAGAGCTTTAAAATGGTTGAGTATTTTAAATATAAGACGGAGACGATTCATTTAAGTGGAAACCTTTCTGATCACCTAAATCAGCACCACATCACTGACTTATTGTCTGCTCTCTAATAGAGCAGGAAATTATGCCTGAAATTATGGATTGAACGTCATCAGAGAGAATCATTATCAGCCGTTCTCCATCAAAAGGCACCGTGATTATTATCATCCTCTATTGTACGGCCACAAGATGCTCCAGTTTCTCAATCTGATTTAACTTCTTCTATGACAGCATCAATGATTAGATGAAGATTTCCTCACAACTCTTACTGAACAGACATTAAAGGGATACATTGATGAGGAAGAAAGACAACCAGAGTTCACTGAGAGAAGCAGACGATAGGATCCGGTCTGCAGCTTATTCACCGTCTTAAAGTCCTGCTCTGCAGACAATATCGTCAAAAAACAAAAAGCTCTGACAGTCTAAGTCAAAAAGCTGGCCCGGTGTTATTTTGCTTGGGGTTTTCATTTGAAACCAAAAAAAAACTGGATTTCTGTACCTTACCCATCTCTTACAATCTAGTTGCTCTACAAAGGGATCAATACAAAAAACAATATATTTACAGTTAACTCCAATATAATGCCAGACAACTGCCACAAGAGGACAGTCAATATTTTTTTTAACAGTTTTAATCATGGCCATAAGCTTAACCTTAGTTGTGGCAAATCAGGAAATGCTAATATAAATAATTTTTGTAATTTATGATTTTGAAGCTCAGTTTTCATGATGTGAAAGTTATGGACTGGATTTGATTTTACATCATGTACAGAGACTTACGTACGAAAGCTTAACTCCTGACATAAATGTGGGGGTTTGTGGTTTAAGATGTAGAAATATTCAGCCTATGTAAATATTTGTTTTAATTATTTTGTGAGTTGTTTCTGTTTTTGTGTGGTGGGGATTTACCCCAACCATTTATTTCTATAATGTCTTTTATACTTTTTACTATAACACACATGTAAAATGTCATTTGTAGCCATACATCAGCATGATAAGAACTACCTAAAATAACAGAAACCATCTTTGGGGAGACTGCATTTGACGTGTACTTGGGTTTTTATGTTTGGCCCATGTCTCATCTTTAACATATAGGGGGCAGGGTTTATGACCTATACTGCAGCCAGCCACCAAGGGGACAATCGAGATGTTTTGGCTTGGGGAGCTGTCATGTTGTCCATCTTTATACTATACACAAAGCTCAGACAAACCTGAATGGCTGTGAAAGGAAGAATAATCTATTCCTGCGCTCCAAGCTTTGTCTTCTCTTGCTTCATTCCATCTGTCCTGGTCCCTCAGTATCTCCACCCTTCGACCATTTATTTTATTTTAATATATATATTACGTTATTGTCCTTGCCCAGTATCTGACCCGTTCGCGATGAACCTTTAATGTGTCCTTGGTGCAAGTGAAGCCGTCAGAAACTGGAATTTATGGATCAGTCTGTTACTTTCTGCTTCAGTCACGCAAGACAGACACCGTTAGCCAATCATCCACCTGAACAGGTTAATTAGTTTAACATTCACTCTTTAGATGTTCCGCTGAGAGGCCTCAATACTACAACGTCCAGATGATTGATCTGATACCGTACCAGTGGAGTCATACATTTACAAGTTTTTTTTCTGAGGGCGGTGCTAAAAGGACACATCATGGCGTCACATATTTTAAATTATCCTCTGAGGAGCAGGACTGAGATCAGGACATTTCTATGTAAGTCTAGGTATACATACATACATACATACATACACACATACACACATACATATACAGTATATATATATATATATACTATATATACACACACAGTATATATATATACAGTATATATGTAAGTATGAATGTATGTCTGTATAACTTTTACTTGGCAAATGACCACCTGACTAAAGCAGAGCAGGAAGGAGAGCTAGTTAGCTGTTAGCAGCCAGTGGGAGTCATACGTGTCTTTGGCTAACAGAACTAAACACACAGCAGGACTGACAGTTTCAGTTCAGAGGAAGTTTTAAACAGTCAACATGATGCATTACACAGTGAACTGTAGACTGCTGCATAAATTCAAATGAGTGTCATTGCTTAATTGTGTTTTTTATTCATTCAATCAAACATTCAACAGCAATGGTCAATGCAGACACACCTGCAGGATATCTGCATTTTGTCTGTCTTCGACACTTGCACTACTGTCTGTTCCCAAACAATTTCTTTTGTTGTTGTTTCTATGTCGACTCTTCTGTGAGTCTTTTTTTTTTTAAACATCTAAAGTAGTTCAGGCTAAATCCATTCAAATGGATTATTAAAACTGGGTTTGATGGTGATTTTAAATGTGCCCGGTGCATCCGTCTTCTGTCGATAATGGGAGTAACATGATTGATCTGGATATAAACTATTTCATGTCTTAGATTCTAATTAGATTATATATTTAGGTGATTTTTAACTTAATGTTATAGGAACATTTGTATCAGCATTGTCAGAGGGGAGCCTGATGAGAATCACCGCTTCACTGTCATCATTGACAGTGATGAACTTGATCTCCTGAAGCTGTCCCCTGGTTTAAACCTGGAGGTCTGATCTGTACATGGAATAAGAATTTTGAACATTATTTAAATGCTGTGTTCTCAGCTGTGTGTTGTTGCAGCTTTCAGGAACGCCACAGTGTAATCCGGACACCGATTAAAACCCACCTTTACAGACTCGTTATGCGACATCTGAAGCCGCTTCTTTACTACAATGATTGTTTGATCGCTTTGGAAACCAATCTACTCCATCAGTATCGTCACACAGTAAGTTAGATGTGCAGAGGGATGGACCGGGCTGGCAGGGTGACCATTTCTGTTTCCATGGCGATGCACTCCTGCCGAGGCTCCTGCCCCCGTCGACATCCCATTGCTCATTGCCGTGGCGACCTTTATCGGAGATAAATCATTCAGCGGCGGCCCGTGGACACGACTATAACGAGATTTTGTCACCTGGCCGAACGCGGCGAGAGCGCCAGTGTCCTCCTGGCCCCGACACGCCGACCGCATTCAATCAGAGCAGGCCGGCAGGCAAAATAAAAACCACGACATGGTCAGAACAGTCTGGTGAACTGGGAGATAGCACACACAAAAGGTTTCCTGAAGAAATCCGTCTCAAAGGGAATCATGGGAAGAACCGCATCTTCTCTGTACAGATCTAATCACACGACACGGTGACCTCCAGCTGAACCACTGAGGATAAAGCAGAATAAACGTCCTCTTCAGTCAGCCAGAGTTCAATACAGTGTACCGATATACATCAACATGGCATTTCTCTGCAGTGTGAACACTACCTGCAGGCCGGGTAAAGGTTCAAAAAGCTCATTTGTGAAAAAGAAAAGAGACTATTGATCACAACAAAAGTACCCTGCTTGAAAATATTCATGCTGAGGTAAAAAAAAAAAAATCAATAAACACTTATAGTATGAAGAGTTCAGGGTCTCAAAAATGACAGCTTTCTCTCCATGAACATGACACTGATAGAAATACATTTTGAAGAAAATGTAACACCAGACTCTGTTCCTTTTATCAGCATGAGGAAATGTTAATTAATGTATCTGACAAATCTCAAAAACAAAAGATATTCACTGACAACATATTTAATTTGTTATATCTGATCTTATAACACAATATCAGCTGGTAGTGACTACAGTGTTATTAAACAGTTTTATGGTGTTTAGACCAGAGAAAGATCATCATCTGGTTTAATAGTCAAAAATCAGTGAAGAAAAGTAATTAAGTACATTTACTCAAGTACTGTACTTAAGTACAGTTTGAGGTACTTGTAGTTCACTTGCGTAATTCCATTTCATGCTACTCTATACTTCTACGCCATTACATCTCAGAGACTAATATTGTACTTTGTACTTCACTACATATATTTATGAACACAGGAATGCATCAATAAATATAATCCAATAATATAATATTTATTATTCTGAAATGATCCTTTCTGCATAACCTTTACTGTTGGTATTTGCAGTATATTTTTATGCTAATGCTTTTACTAAAAATGTCAAATGCATGGTCTTTTACTGACAACACAGTATTTTCACCATGTGGTACTAACCCTAATACTTTAAGAAGATCTTGACATTTCCTCCACCACAGGTACACATACAAATGAACTAAATACAAGTATTTGATATATCCCTGGTATTACACAGCAACAACACTTCAATGTGTTTTACATCAGGTTACAAATGAGGGATGGTTTTTATGTTGCTGACAGACTTGAATCTCATTCACACTCTTTCATACAAATGGTTAAACCCATAGTGTCTACAAAAGCCCAAATATGAGAAATAGATATCGACTTCACTTGAGAGTTTCTTCTGTGTTTTTAAACAATTCAAACAGCTGCCGGGCGTTCAGGACCCGAACGTGTACGAGTGATGTTTTCAGATTGAATGTATTTAACAAACCGTCGCCACTCTGTTCCCATCTGTAGGTTCGTGACCCAGAGGACGTTTTCCATCGCTGTCAAACACTACGACACCACAGCTGTCAGGATGTGACAGACGTCAGCGAAGCCGCTAGTATCTGGCGACGAAGCACGACTCAATGCCGACATGTCATCACATGACTACAACCAAACAATACAGGAGCTGTTGGGCCTTAAAAGTAATTTGGAGGTTTAACGTTAACATGGAGGTGATGATAAAAACAGTCATCGACTGAAGATTTTACAGCAGCACTGACGTGAAAATGAGTCTTGATTTGACACCAGCGAGACGCTTACAGCTCAGTAACAGACGTAACGACTTGTTGTGGTCGTGATTTATGTCTCATGTTGACATGGAGGTGTCTCATGAGCCTGAACACAGCAAACAGCCCCATCACTCAGAGTGACGGAGGTCTTTAGTAGCAGTTCTGACTTACACACTCATCCATCTCCATGTGTCAGACTGAGGATGCAGATGTTTTAAATATTCAGCTTACGGAGGCTGCAGGGTTCATTACAGGTAGATAACATCCTGGTGATTTATGTCCTCTTAAAGTCAGTAGTGGAGATAAAAATGCAAAGTTTGTCCTGAGCATGGAACAAGAAGAAATATATACTGTGCAAAGTATATCTTGTTTTTGACCTTAAGTACAAGGGAATGGTCAAAGTTTTGTCCTGATGGTGGCGCTAGAGCATCTTCTCCCAACCTCTGCCTCAGGACCTTATAGGTTTACCTGATACGCAAATGCTGTCAGAAATTTAAAAAAAAAGAGTTTTAAAGAAGTACATTTTACGTTTATTTAAAGCTGGGGTCGCAACATTGGAGAAAACCGCAAGAGTACGCTAGATTTTAAAAGTGTCCGACTGAAAAATCCAGCCCAGTGTTGCAAACTCTTTTTCAATGAAAGTAGCTAGCAGCACTAGCTCCAAAAGTTGCTAAATCTAGTGAGAAAGTTACAAAGTTGCTGTCAAAAGTCAAAAACACTGACAGCCCATCTCTTCAGGCCTCCCTCCAAAGCCACTCCCCCCAAAATGATCAATGATAAACAACGAACATGGCTAGTATCAATACTCCCAGCTGTCAATTCTTTTGACAATACGAGTAAAGACCAGGTTGATGCCCAATAACAAGGCACTGGATATTATATTTATCCACCTTTTGCGAGCAGCGGAGCAGAGCAACCATCCTATAGCCCGACCTGCAAACCGCCAACTTTATGCATTATTGTAGCAAATGTCACTTTTTGTCAGTGTTATTTTGTAATGTGTCTGTTCAGAACACGGTGGCTTATAATGTTGGTAATTGTTTGCATTTTTGTGATGGTTAATAGTGCTACATTTCTTTAGACCAGTTGCATTTTGCTACATTGTCACATAATTTCATACAGCAGCCCAACCATCTCATTAGACTCATTAGCAGCTCCTGTTGCGGTGTACCCATGACCCACAACTATCACTGATAATACTAAAGATTTTTTATGGGTTTATGGACATATATTCTGGATGGACGTTGGCGATAATGATATCCTGCAGTGCGAGTCACACTGAATGATATCAATATGTGTTTCATTGCTGTGTGTTAACATTTCTCTGAGTTGTGACTCTGAGAAGGACTATGATCTTCGACTCAGATTCACCTGCTAGAGCATCCTTTGCGGAGAATGAAAACATGGAGGAACTAGAGGGATAAACTCTTGTGTGATTATCTTCTCGGCAGCAGAGTCCAAGTCGGCCTGCACTTTAAATCCTGTCTGACAGGGAGGCTGAACCGGTGCGAGGCTCTGGTCTTAATGAGACCTCGGTAAAATACACCACACCTGCTCGCTTCAAAAGCTGCGAATCAATCCCTGCAGCGGAAAGCTCATTCCTGCAGCTGAGGAGGAGGAGGAGGAGAATGAGGAGGAGGGCTAGCAGAGTTTAATCTGTTTTGCAGAGAGTCCCCGTCCTCAGCTCCTCTCTCCCGTCTCAAAAGGACTGAATGTGAAGGACTGTCCCCCTCCTGTCGACTTTCATCAAGAGCCAACCCAGCGAAACTGAGAGCTTTGTGGTTGTTATACGGCGAACACAGAGCTCTGTCTCCGCCTTGCCGCCTTCGGATCAGACAGACGGGTTGCAGTTGGGACTTTGAAGTTTCCGGATGGCCGTTGTCTGCAGCAGAGTGTCCCCGTCTGTTCTCTTATGAGTCAGACGAGACTCAAGCTAAACGCCCTCAGGGGCGGACACGTCTGAGTGCATCAGATCACGTCCTACAGGCGCTCCGGTGAGAGCTCAGTGACACGTTACAGCCTGAGTCATAATCTCAACGTTGTTCCAGGCGAGTGTGATTATTTTTTTAGGGGCATTTCTGCTTTATTTGGCACAATTTATGACTCAGCCTTAATGGCAAGCGCTCTACCCGGTGAGCCAACAGGGCGCCCCCTAAGGATCTGATCTACCCTTCAGTAACATCTTTTTCTTTACAACAGTACTAAACTATATCTTGTGTCTACTAGGTGGCTACTTTGGACCGATTCTGAAGCCCCCTTTTTTTAAAACTTGTCATTTCAAGATAAAATTCAGATGAGATTTATTGGGCTTTTATTTAAACTTTAATTTAAATATTCAACATTCGAGGCAGTTTGTGAAATAGTCACGAAATGCTATCGATTGGCTTCGTGGACATGGAACTGTCCGCATCTTTGAATCGTTCAAAACGGTTTTTTTTAGGCAACAAAACCACTCGTAAGGTTTGGGCAACAAAAGCACAACCATAAAAGCACAACGCGGTGTCGAACACTGTTTGTCGTGGTTCTCATGGTCTTGGTATCATCCATCCTCTACTAACCGCCATAAGTGATCTTTTTGGATATCAAATACGACGTCACTAGCTCTGGCTGTTGCTTTGTCACATGGATGCATTCAATTTTTGTGTCCACCACAAAAAAAAGTATCCTAATTGACTTTGCATTGGCAACATTTTTGGCGTGAGCGACACAAAAAAAAACAGACAATTTGTGTCCCTGTACACGGAACCAAGAGGTCGTGAGACTATTTCATGACCTGTCATGAAACTGTGCTGAGATATCTCCGTCGGTTCAATCGCAAAACCATCTTGGATTTTCTCAAGCCTAAAAACCAAAACACCGACACAAAGGAGAAAAACCTCTGCACTTTAGTTTCAACAACTAATGTTTAACGTGTTCCCAGATCCATATGTTTCACATACGTTTGCAATAAAGAAGTTATTTTCCCGGCATCAGGATACTTGGCAGTAGCTTCTTCTGTGAGGAGGGATTTTACCTGTTTCTCTGTTTTCAGCTCTCTCTGATTTGTTCTATTCTCGTCTAACACTCCAGTCTCTGCTGCTGCCATGACCCAATTTAAGCACGGGGATCAATACAGTTTCATTTTATCCAATCCAGAGAAATTGATGGTAGAGAAGTCACAGAGGGGATGAAGACAGTGTCGCTGGTGGAGCTCCCGCAGCTCTCTGCCGGCTGAATGAGACACTTTCCCCTCAATCGCCACCGTGTAGAAGGCAGTGAACTCTATTATACTCTAAGAAAAGGAAACGTCTGACCACGTAAAAGGAAAACTCCTCCGCTCGTCCTCCTCAGGTCGGCCTCACTGGCTTGTGGATTCATGGTGATGGCAGCAGGTTCGGCAGCATTTTAATTGAAAAGGGAATTTCTGCTTAAGAAACACTTCACGTCCGTCTTGTCTCCCTGAACGCATCACTGCCTCCCCCAGTGCTTCCCTGCTGCCTCCACCTGCTTAGAAAAACACTCCCGTGCTGTAACATCAGCGACGGGAGTCAGTGTCTCTCTGGATCCTCATTAAAGAAAATCTGCTGATTTTTCAACCTTACCTCCACCAATCCGAGTAAGGTATATATAGTGTGAGAAACGCCTGCAGTTGTCACTGATGTTCTCCGTGTCCCTGTGGCGCAGCTGCAAAATCTGTTGTTCTACCGTATCCTCTTGATGCACTTGGTACACGGAACAACCAGCTTTGGTAGCAGCGGGGAGCAACGTCGCTCAAATACTTCCTGGTTCTTGTCGCTTGTGTTGGATTTCCAACAGTGAAAATAGCATGCCAAAATACAAGCGCAGAGGACAGTGTCTTGGCTGACTCGGACACTCGGGTATCAAGAGCACACATCCGTTTACTCTTGCTGGAGACCTTCAGATCCTGAAAATCAACAAAAGAAAAGACAACCAAGACCAGCCGAGCGATTTTGGAGCGATTTTAGTCTTTGCATTTATCCAATATTCTGCTCAGTGGGCAGCCGGCCCGGCAGAGAGATACAGCGTGCAGAGCCCACACATGTTCACATCTCACTTTGTTAGTTAAGGATTTAATGTCGTCCGTTCTCAAACAATCTTGATCATTTCAGGGTCACAACAATGTTTCCTCTCAAGTGCTTAGATTTGTTTCAGTTTATTCCTTTTATCATGTACGAATGGGATAATAGTTCAGGGCGTGAATGTTTCGGCTCAGTACAATCCATACATTCACAATGCACAGCATCTACCTGAGCAGAGAATGAAGTCTCTCTCCCTCTCTGTGTGTGTTGTAATCCGGGCTTCTCTGTGCTTTGTTGGTCTGAATATGCCCCACTGGTTTTCTCACGGCTGCCGCTCCGCACTGCTCAGCTGCCGCCGTGTCCAGAGGCAATAGAAATGCTCCCAGTCTCAAATTCAGCACCATTAATCCGTCATCCGATTCAAATCTCTACGGCAGAAATCTCGCAAAACCGAGGCCGAAGCGTTTTATTTTCCTAAAATAATTGCGAAAATTCGCAATGCAAGACATAGCTGAATTAATTGCGTAGGTGCAATGATAACGCTTTTCCCAAACGGGGCTAATGAATTAATGTCACTTCAATCACGATTGTAAGTTCAGAGTGAAAACAATCACAGCGAATTTCCAAACGGGAGTTATTTAGATAAACTGACCACATATTAGGAATCTTAATGGTTGTCCCATGCAAATATATTAAAACTTAATAAAGTTTATCAACAGCTTAAACAGTTTGTTGAGATTTGAAGCCTAAACAATCATTACAAGTTGCATTTTGCAGTTTCAAGTTTAGCTTTTGTACTTAATAGTAAAAAATTAGATCATGTATTCAAAATGTAGAAGATTTTGTATTTATGTAAAACAATGCATTATTTTCAAAACATGATGAAAGTTCATGAAGGAATGATACAGGAAGAGCAGAGTCTCCGCCGTCTGATTGGTCGGCCTACAGTTTCCCAGCATGCCTTGCAGCCCTACCTGAGCAGGATGAGTTTCACCTTGGGGACGGCGCTCTTAATGATGGCCGAGGCGTTCTGGTGACTCCGCCCATAGAGAACCTGGCTGTTAATCTGACATGAAAACAGAGATATATTGATTATTAACCTCATTTCTGAGAAACATATGATGATAAATTCTTGTTGATCACAAGAAAGCACAGACGTCTCAGGCAGACGTTATTATAATCGCTGAGGATTATTGAAAATTAAAGTCAATACACGTTTTTAATATGTATTAATTATCATAAACAGTAAGGAATTACTAATTATAATATTAGTGTCAGAATAACACTTATCTGACCACACAATTTTCCTGCAGTAACTCCAGATGACTCTCCATTTTAACACCTCCAAGGTGCACGCACGCACGCGCACACACACACACACACACACACACACACACACAGTATTACAGTACATGGATTCATGCACGAATGTGCCTTTTAACTACGCAACCATCTCTGTGCTGCAGTGTGTGTTGTAGTGAGTGTGTGTTTTAGTGTGTAATTGTCCAGGCTTTCCTCGGCTGAACAGTTTTTCATGGAGCCTCCGACACTGCTGTAATGAGGAGGAGGCCGAGCGAGAGAGCGAGCGAGAGCGAGAGAGGATCTCTGGGTTTCTCTGTTTAATATTTATAGAAACTAATTGGAAACCTCCTCACACGCATGTGATGCAATAAAATGAGAGCAATATGCTGTGGTTACGGCCAAAATATATAATGTTGATTACCATCATCATGACCAACACAAGACTCATTTTTTTTAGGACTTTATGTTGAAGACAAGTCAACAAGAATAAAACATGTAGCTGCACCATCGGTAAGGCTGTCATCGTTACCTAAAGTTAAACACCATCCTAACATGCTCACTACGACAAAGCTAACATGCTGATGTTTATCACGTATAATGTTAACAGTTTAGCGCGTTAGCATTATAGCATTGCAGTCATGAACCAAAGTGTGCACACATTCAAACGTTGACTTGATGATGGTGCTAAAGGAGCAATCAGAGGATCACTAAAGTTAATGTGATTCATCCTGAGGGGAACAATGAACCACTTTTTATCCCAATCCATCCAATCGTTGTTGACATATTTCACTTAAAAAAAAATAAAAAAAATCTTAACCTCATGGTGGCGCTGCAGGAAAAGTCAGGGGATCACCAAAGTCAGAGGGATTCATCCTCTGGGGAACATGAATTTCTGTATGAGGTTTTAGGGCGATCCACCGTATCGATGTTCTCACCTCCAGCAGCTCGTCTCCGACCCGGATGCGTCCGTCTCGAGCCGCCGGCCCCCCTGGATGGAGTCCCACCACGAAGATGCTGAGGCGAGAACGATCCCTGTTTCCTGCCAGGCTGAGACCCAAACCCTGCCGCTCCTTCTCCAGCTCCACGCACAGCAGCTCCCCCTGCAGGTCTCCATAACGCTCACACCAACGCTCTGCAGGAGGAGGAGGAGGAGGAGGAAGAGTCGGGTTAACAGAGAGCAGAAGTGAAGCCAGAACTTCCTGGTTCTGTTTGTGAGGTAAGAAAAAAAAACCTGATTCATAATCAGTTTGACATTTTTAATAATGCAAATAACTAAAAATACAGCCTTGGATCAAAATCGTACTCAGCATTATGTTATGCCGTTAATAGGGATCCATAATAGGGATGCACCACATTTTTTGGCTTTGGGTATCAACCGATACATTAGACTTGACTTAAACATTGCTTTCTTACCTTTGTAAAACAAAATATGACAAATAAATACATATGAATGTACTGAATTGATATTAATTATTCAAATGATAAATCCTTCAAGTAAATTGGTAAACAATATTCAGAATTTTCATTATTACAATTCAAGTGTAAACCTTTTAAATGCAGCGACAAATTCTTCAAACTTAAACAGGACTTAAAATTCCAGTATATCATTTATGTTGTATATAAACATAGAACTGACGTGAGCTGTTCAGCCCTATTGTCACCGATACCCGATCCAGCTATATGAATCAGTATCGGTCCGATATGAAATATCGATGCATTCCTACTCCATACGTCTATCGAATTTAAATATCAATATCTAATATCAACAATCCGGTTTTTAGCTGCGTTTAATGAACACCATTTCCCGTAAGCCTTGAGGTATATAAGGAAAGTCAAAAGAAAATTCAAAGTTTTTATCAATATATAGTTCGAGATAAAGAGATATATAGAGTTATATTGTCAGTGGACAGCACATTTAATCCTCCCACAATGAACACTGTAATCATACAAACATCTTGAGTTGACTGAAAGGAGATGAGAGAGATAATGGGGGAAAGAGGAAGAAGAGGAGGATTCAAGAGGCGAAGAAGAGGTGAGGAAGTAATCGCATAAGAGAGAGAAGAGAGAGAGAGAAGAGGGAGGGAGGACAAAGAGAGCAAATGGAGGAGAGGAAGATGAGACTCAGCGGGAGAAGAGGAGACAAGCGTCTAATTTAATTTGGTGTCAAACAAAATGCAGCTTAACAGTCCGTGAAATAAACAAACAAACTGAGAAACCTGAGCGAAATATAAAAAGCGAGATTTAAAACACATCATTCGGTCCGATAGAGTCTATCCGTCGTTCTGTCTGAGAACACATCTAGTCAAACTCAAACACGGCGAAGATGAATGCCGAACTCAAACCTTTGCGTATTCAGTTGAGAGATCACATGGCTTCTGACCTTTTCCTAAAAATAAAACAGCTGACGCTGGGGCGACGTCTCTTTGTTCCTGGACAGCTGCTGCTCTGAAGATAAGAAGGGTTTTGTGTTTTGTAACTGTACATCAGGGATGTAAAGGTCACTGCTGTTATATGGACACACCCAGGACAGAGATAAACCAGTTTAGTGGCAGAATGAAGTAAATCACTTCAAACTGGAGGAGGAGGGAACAAACAGCCGAGAGCTGCTTCTATGTAAACCACAACTCCTCAACAGTCTCACTTACAGCATTTATATGGAGATATGGTTTTAAAATGTACATCTATAGATGTAAATAGCTCTACGGGGCCAGCAGACATCAATGTTGGGACAGTAAACTGAATGATGGAGCAGGAACTTGTTTAGTGTTCAGCAGTGGTGGAGGAACTTTTCAGATTCTCTATTTAAAGGGGACATATCTTGCTCGTGTTCAGGTTCATACTTGTATTTCAGGTTTCAACTTGAACATGTTTACATGCTGGAATATAACTGTATGCTGTGATTGGATTGCGAGAAAAATATGGTGCACCTTTTGTAAAAGTAGGTCTCAAGCTGTGGGCGGAGATACTCTGATGGAGGGACGGTATATTCTAATTAGTAAAAAAGGCTTCAGTGATACAATGAGAATACAATCTACTTCATTTTCATATAATGTTTGTATGCCAAATGCATTTCAGTTGAGTGTGTTCTCTGCTGAGTGACTATGTGCAATACAAAAAGCTTTTGAAGTAGTTTTGATGCAATCTGTCTGCTAAGTTATCAATATGTGATGTACGTATTAGACTATCCAGGTGGTACACAGCAAGTTGCATTTTAAGCTCTATTTTTACATTTTCATAAAGAAAAAAAAAGGAATGGCAATATGTAACGTATCGTATCGCAATATATCGTAATATATCGTATCGTGACACGTGTATCGCAATAGGTATCGCGAGGTGCTTGCCAATACACAGCCCTAAAAAATACTATTTTACAAGCAAAAGTCCTGCATTGAAAATGTAATAAACACATATCAGGAAAATGTACTTAAAGTATTAACAGTAAAAGTACTCAATGCAGAGACAAGGCCCGAAGATGAGATGTCGTGTTAGGTGAGATGATGAAGATGCAGAGAGAGATAATGATGACAAATGTAAAGCGAGCGATGGAGCGAGCCACAGTGAAGAACCCTTGAGTGAGATTAATGGACACACACACACACACACACACACACACACACACACACACACACACACACACGTGTGTTCGCCTCATCAGATCCAATCATCAAGAGTCAGGGTTGAGTGTTTCATTCCCTTGAGCAAGGCACTGACTGACACATGGTTCATTGTGGTGTGTTTTCAGTCTCCAAGTTTTCAAGTGTTTTGCATATCTGTGTAATTTAGAAAGAAACTGAAGCTGCACAACGAATCCTGCATGACGATATGTTGCTATGGTGATAGAATGAAATATATTAAATACAATTATTTTGTGGCTACTATATCATCTAATTATTCTAGTAACGCTTGTAGCTGTAAAATACAGCTTCCTCCTAATATTCTATTGCAAACTTAAAGCTAGGGTTGGTAATATTAGAAACTAGCAAGAGCACGCTAGATTTGATAAAAAGATATTCACCTGAAAGAGCCAGCCCAGTGTTGCCAACTCTTTGCCAATGAAAGCAGCAATAGTTCCAAAAGTTGCTACATTTTGCAAGAAAGTCTCCAAGTTGGCAACAATGACAGCCCGGCCCTTCAGGGCTAAACTAAGTAACACTTAGTAAGTGAATCAAAAGAAATACCTAAAACACACTATGTTGAACTACGAGCTAAAGCTAAACCACAGGAATCCACCGAACAACAGTCCAAAATCGCAAACTATCCTACGAAATACTATAAACATCCAAGTAACTATAAAGTTACACTGAAATAATTTATGCTAATAGTACAATAAAAACCTCTCTTCACAGTCTGCTGAGTCGGGAGACGTTGGTTATGAAGGAGGGGGATTGGTGATAAAACGGACCAGCTCAGCCAATAGCAAAATCTAATTGCAATAGCTGTGTTTCAACCAGTAGAGTTGCTATGTCTATTTATAGCACAATATGTAGAAATACTTTGCACTAGAAGGTCTAGATTGGGACCTGAATCAGGTTTAGTTTACTCTTTAACAGAGCTTTAGTCAGAGCTCAAATGATGGAAAACCATGAGAAGATTTGTTTCATGTATCGATGTGAGGAAGGTTAGTCTCTCTATCGCTCCGCACAGATCTAAAGTTGTCAGCACTTCACTAAGTTACATGTAACATGTGTGAACATCATCATTTATTGTATTGGGACCTCAGACTTCCGCTATATAGAACTGAACATTTTGGGTTTTTGTCCCATTTTTGTTACGTCTTTGGTTTTCCAAGAACAGGATCACAAATATTTACTGCTACCTGCTTGGTTTTGTGCAAGTATCAAACGTACTATTGACGTATATATTAATCAAGCTTTAAAATGAATGACTTGTGTTAAATCAACGTTAGCATAAACTCCAACAGGTATCGATCAAAGGACCTCATCTGTGACTTTCCTCGGGAGGGAAAAAAAAATCAAATACTAAAAAACAGGAAGTCAACAGGATTCAAAGATGAATCAATGACATAAAACATGCTAAATTACAGTTGAGGCTTTTTAAGTATTCATTGTAATTGAATTTCATTTCAACAGTCTTGTTGTTTTCTGTTGTAAAGAAGTTAGTTTGAGGTGTTCAACCTTCGCACACAGACACTTTCTGCTTAATTTAATGAAAGCGTAATCGTTTTAGCAGCACAGAAAGCAAATGTGTGCGTGCATTTACAGCTTAATGGGCTATTAACTGTTTTAGCGATACCGCTAACTGTTGGTGTGTGTGTGTGCTGCAGGTGTTAGTGTGTCTCAGGAGGGAGAACAACTGAATGAAGGTGGACGAAGGACACATCAGCAGCACTGATGATGGAGGTGTGTCACATTTATCATGTAGAGTTTAATGTTTGTAATTCTAGATGAAGCCGAGATTCATTTCACTCTGACAGGATATTATTTTGCCTTTTCTCCATCCGAAAACAAACCCACTAAAGAGACTAAAACCAATAATGAATGTGTTACCGTCTGTGTAGCAGAAGGCTGGTGGAGCTCCTATTCTCCTCTGGAGCAGAACTGTGAGTCCAAAATCTATTAAAAGCCATTCCGCTGCACCGCTGCTGAGTGTAAAATAATACGCCTGGAGGAACAACGGTGAGCTGCTCAAAACACTTGGTTAACAACAACGCTGATTTCATTGGCCAATTAATTTCGATCAATTCTACATTTTTTGGAAACTCAACACTTAATGCTGATTCTTCCAAATGTTTTGGCTATTCGTCAGATGCTTTCCACAAACAATCCATACATTCCTCAGTCTCCTCCCCTGGAGGCCTGGGTATGAGAACATGTGAAAGTATGTGCAGTGATATTTAGGGAGGGGGCTCCTTACAAGAAATGGATTTAGCTGTTTCAAGCTTGAGAGAGTTAATGCCAGACTAGATGTGAGGCCATATTTTGACAAGTAGACGACATCGCTAAAAACGTTTGGGTGAATAAAGCATGGTAGATGTACTCAAGTGTTGTACCTCAGTACTTTGCGTCTTTTCTTTTCGTGCCACTTTATACTTCACTACATTTAGTTACTTTGCAAGTTAAGATTTTTACACACAAAACATATGAAGAATATATAAATAAGAATTTTTTTATTTTTATTAAACGATAAGTTGATTCGTCGATTGATATAAAATGTATTGTCTGGTAACTGATAGCTCGGCTAACTTCACTTTCCAAGTAGCTTGCCATACACTGATTGTAATGTTTTAGTCATTTTAACTGCCATGGTTATTATTTGTGTCCTTATTTAATATGCTTGTTTTCTTACATTAAGATTTTGTTTGGATTTACACTGGATAGGAACTATGTTTGCCTCCTATGTTGTGCTGGGGCACATTTAGTCGTGGCAATCTCCTAAAAGAAGACATGTGAAGCAGCAGAAGTTTCTGTACTCCGCTCAAAGATTTAAGTTTAGAGTGATATTAAATTGCCCTTTTCTAGAGATGAATGTTTTTCATCTTTACATGCAATCATTTTTACATAAAAGTAAATCTCTTCACTTTTGTATTTCAAAATCCAATCATCTTCCTCTTCCTGTTAAACAAAATATGAAGTTTGCTTGCGTAAGCTATTAGCAACCAACTTCAACCAATAACATCATAACATCCATCCATCAATCAATCTGAACCTTTTATCAACTAGGGAGGCATTCTATGCCCGCCCACATTTTTAGCAGTGGGTCAGCCTTTTTTATAATGACAAAAGTTAACTGAAGATGCCAGTGGTCAAAATGCTACTTCAGTCCCTAGCAAGAGGATTTTGTCTTTGAAACTTGCACTACTGTCTGTTCAAAATAAATGAAGAGAAACAGATCCTTGTGCATTTGTGGGGTTTTCTGGCTGCACCAAACTCACACCGAACCAGGACTCCTGAGTACCGTTACACCCAAACTCACAGACATATCCAATATAAAACAGGGAAAATGTTAAATAAGGTCTGGCTTCTTTCTGTAGTTTGGAGTCTTCACTGCCCCTCAGTCTGCAGGAAAACTGATCCTTGAGGCTGAGTGGACTGTTTGCTAAATAACACACACATCTGTCAGTAAGGAACAGGACTTAAAACATCAGAGTCGAGAGCTTTCCAAAGGGAAACAGCCGGTTTGGAGGTCATCAGCTAGAATAATGTTATTCCTGGGAAAACTAGAGAGTACATGCATATACATACAGTCCTGTTTTCAAGACCTTTTGGGGACATTACATTGACTTACATTCATTTCCTGGAGCCTTTGCCTAACCAAAACCATAACCACTACCAATCTAAACATAACCTTACCCTAAACCTAATCTTAGCCTGAACCTTAGTCTTCACCCTAAAATGTCATGATTTGTTTTATAGGTACGTGCATTTTGTTCCCATTTTGTCCCAAAAAAGGGAGGAAAGTCCCCACAATGTGACTGTGTAAAGCACGTCCGCGCACACACACACACCTCCTGCAGTGTGTTTGACTGCAGTGCTGTCTGTCTGTCACACATTGATGAACACTGTCATTCTGAAACATCCCGCAGGGGGTTAACTGGCGCGCGCGCGCACACACACACACACACACACACACACACACACACACACACACACACACACACACACACACACACACACACACACACACACACACACACACACACACACACACACACACACACACACACACACACACACACACACACACACACACACACACACACACACACACACCTCAGCCCTTCCCTGAAATTTGAAACCATGCTAGTGTGTTGATGTGCTCCTAGCAAGGTGACCTGTCACAGTAAATCAGCACACACACCTGCTGAATTCGGCTCATTGTGAATACAGCATAGCTTCTCTCCAGCTACAGCTATACTGTGTGTGCTTGTGCGTAGCTTCCAGACTGTTCCCTCCTAAAGATCCAATGTTTCTGTATAACCAGGGTTGTAAATACGAGGAGCTATGTGGAGCTTGGCTCCTCTAGACAGGTTTTTGGTGGCGCTGGTTTTTTTCTGTATCAATGTTAATTTAGTTTTCTGAAATAAATAAAAGGCAAATAGACAAGCACGTTGGATTTGGATCATCAGTATTATGAAATAAACAGGATTTAGTATATAATGAATGTGTTGTTTAATAACCTTCAACACTAAGCATTTTGTTCCAAAGCTGACAGTGAATAGTCCAACACCTGGTTTTAATGTTAATTCTAGAGGCAGGTTTAGTAAAGAAAACGTTAAGGTGTACGAGGACCATCTTTGAGGGTCCTCACAAATACAGTGATACAAACATGTGTGTGTGTGTGTGTGTGTGTGTGTGTCAAATGATGTCTCTGCACAGAGGAACAAGGTGAGGACAAGGTGAGAGCAGTGACACTTATTAGATTCACTTCTCACACAAACACACACACTGAAGGACACACTAACATGAATCTCTGTTGAAGTGTCTACGTACAGAAAGACACACACATAACCAACAGAAGCCGTTCAATTCATCCAGAGGTCGTAGCAGTTTAGACGTTCTGCTCTTTCTATTTTTGACCTGTTCAATTTAACTTCAACAATTATTTTTAACTATTATTGGACGGATTGTGATGAAATGTGCACACACATTCATCTTCCCCTCAAGATGAATTGTAATAACTTAAATAATCATCGGACTTTTCTTCTAGCGTCATCATCAGGTCAACATTTAAATGTGTCCAATACTTTGGTTTATGACCAAACACCTGTAGATCTAATGACGTTCCCATCAGCCTCAGCTGTACGTTGTGTTTACAGCTAATTTAGCTAGTTTACAGCCAAGCTAAGATGATGAACACGCTAAAGATTATACCTGCAAAACATTAGCATGTTAGCGTTGTCATACATCTGTGTTTTATGTTTTATGCTCACAGTACAGAAACAAAAGGATAAGTCACTCAGACTAAATCATCGTATCGTAAAGGCTCGACTACAAGTCTTTTCCAAAACCCGTTTTTGTAAGAGACCTTTTGAAGATAAAACATTTTTCAGATTCACAAATGATATTGCGCTAATGATTTTACAGCACAAACACGCTCATAATGTTTTGTAGCCGAGTAAAACTTGCCCCCTTTTTTTGCGTGTGATTGCAATCAGCCATGTGGATGTGTGTACGAATGTTGCCTTTCCGCTAAGAACACAGTAGACACAACAAGCTAAAGGTCCTGACCGACGAGGTGCAGAAGCATTCCTCGAAACTTCAGGCAAGGAATTTAAATTGGATTTAACATGCCATGATTACTGGAAAGTCTGGGCGTGACGCCCCTTATAAATGCAATTCACTTACCACCAACTCTTTGAAGACACTAATATTTTCACTGTACCTGCATGTGGCTATCAGCACTGATCTTTGTGAATTGGACTGTTTTTGCGTTGAGGCTCATTTGTGTAGAAATAGGCAAATTTTGCACTAAATGTATGAATGTTACCTAATCTAAATACGTGCAAATAGCACAGGAGCACCGAAACGCCATTTGCTTGGCAGCGCAGTTAGGGGTTCGTTTCACCCTTTGCGGCTGCTTTGAACATGTTTGTTTTATTTGTGCTGGATCAGCAGTAGCAAACGCCGCGCAATTCTTTTGCGAATTAGCCGGTTTTACCGATATACTATTAATCCTCAACGTCGAAGCATTTGCTCTCGTGAAGGTTGAACATACTTCCATTAATCCCACATTTGTCTGTCACACACTCACACAATCTCCTGTTAGAATATTGGAAGATTTCAAAACTACTTCAGTCAGTTCGTCATTTAGCATTTTTTTTCAAACTGTCTCTAGTCAAGTAAAAGGATGACAAACACCACACTGTGATATTATTCCAGAGCGACAGCGACTGTGCTTAGTGGAGAGCAGGGTCCTCTTTCAATCAAAGGATCGGCGGTTCGATCCCCGGATCCGCTGGTCGCATGTCGATGTGTCCTTGGGCAAGACACTTAACCCCAAAATTGCTCCCGTAGCTGTGGGTATGGTAGCCCCTACCATCAGTGTATGAATGGGGGTGAATGGGTGAATGATGACAAGTAGTGCTTTGAGTGGTCGGAAGACTAGAAAGGCGCTATACAAGTACAGTCCATTTACCATTCCACTACAAGTAACAGCCCTGCATCAAAAAACATAGTTAAAGTTACAATGAGGAACTTTTAACTGGTTATGAAACAGTCTCACTGTAATATTGAGGCCTTTATATAACCTGTAAGGAGGGAGGAGAGCTCCGTGCTGAGCTGAGCTGAGCCTCACTACTCCGCCGGTCACCGACACCACGCTGCTGAAGGTCCGGGCCCATCTTGCTGGGCCCGCTGGAGGGGAGGGAGGCACGGGAGAACTAGAACCAGTACTGACCAGGTTTTCTAAAAGGGACTCTGGTACTCGGAAACACAACCACTTTTGTCCACAGGGACCGCCAAAATAAACAGAATTAAAGTTTCTCGTAGTAAAGTAAAAGTATGTAAGTATTATCAACAAAATGCATATGAAGTAAAAGTATTGAATGTGGAGCAAAATGTTCCTCGTCAGTGTTTTACTAATACAAATGTGTATTTGCATTTTACTGCTGTAGCTGTTCAAGGTCGTGCAGATTTGAACCCCTTCATATACTGTTGGGTAATCTAATCTACAGCAATGCAACCTATTCTATAAGCTCATCATTTGTTTGTAGTACTGTATTTCAAACTATGGAGGCTCAACTACCTGGAGCAGCTGAGGACACTGAACACCTGGGGGGTACAAACTGCCAAAATCAGAGATGCATGGAAACAAAATCTATCAGCTGATTCATTCCAACAAGGGACGGACACACAAACAGTGTTTCTCCTAATTTAATATTCAGTGCTAGGACATCTGGCACACGCACGCTTCGAGTGCGTTTGTGCTGCTAATGTAACTGGCAGTAATAGTAATGTTCCCTGGAGGATGAAATAGGACAGAAGCATGCATGGGTTACCAGTGTGTGTGTGTGTGTGTGTGTGTGTAGGATTGAAGCCTAAACTCAAGTGGAAAAGCTTCAGGAAATAAAACAGCAGCACAAACCATTGACTCTTCTATTCCTGCTGCTTCTCTCGAAAATCCCTCTGTGGGGTTATCTACTTTAAAATGACTGAATCTCTGCAGGAGTTGGTGTGTTTTGCTACCATCTAATTTATGTGTAGACACAATAACACAAGCTACAATTTGGACGCTGAAAACAATCACTGTGCCTTTATTGCATCGGGCTGAATAAAGGCTTTTGATAATCCTTTTCCCCACGCTCCAAGTCACAGTGACAGCTAACTGTTTTGCTCATTTCTGCAGGTGAAACTGATCGGATTCTTTTCAAGGGATGTTATAGTTTGGAAACTGTCAGTGACCTACAGAAAATATCAGCTTTTGGTGTTTTTTGGTGTGCAAGGGAGGAGGGAAGGATGCAAGCAAGGAAGCAAGGAAAGAAAGAAAGAAAAGACTGTATAGAGAGGGTAGTCTCTGTTATCCTCTGACAGTGCTGCAGTAACTCGTGGAGGTCACTGCAATGCAACAGTAGCTTAGCCTGCTGCTGCTGCACACACACGCGCACACACACACACACACGGTCCCAGAGGAGGTGGCATTAATCTACACCCCGCACTGCCTCGACTGGTCGTTGGCAGTGTAGGTTGTTAGCAACAACAGACTGAAGGCAGCAGAGTTTCTGAGCTGAGAAAGACACAGAGTACCAGCAGCAGTGCTATTTTAGTACCGTTGTTACTTCCAGTATAAGTTAAGGGGCTGGCTGTCTCCACTGCCCTTTCATGTCACCATCTAGAGCCAAGCGACAAATAGAAAGAATAAGTTTTCCAAGCTAAACAACAGAATACATTCATTGTGTGTGTTTTCTGATCTGTTCCTTCAACAGCTGAACCAGGTCCATGTGGATAATGGGTCAACTAAACATCAGACTTCAACACAAGAGATCTCTCTTCGTTTCCTGTTCCCGACTGCGAGTTAGCGTTGGTTTCTTTCCATGAACCGTACCGTGACCTCGATCGCTCCCTAACCCTCAACAGATTAATCCTTTTAACCGAAACCCTGATGTTTCCCAAAACCAACCAAACCTCAACCATAACGTTGTCGCATCATACAACATATTTATCATTAAATAGCTGATTTTTGGAAGGCTGATTGTCAGATCAGAAAACACTTCGACGCAGGGTCTAAAATCAGTACTCGCCACTAGTCGAATGCAAGTAGAAATCTACTTTGGCGAGTAAAATAAATGAGGTCAGTTTGCTGAAATAGGCCTATTTCACTGTAAACTCATCACTACAACACATAAGTCTATTGACCACGTTTCCTTTTGCAGCAACTCTTCACTCGGCACTCAGTCCGTCAACTCTATCGCCATTCACTGACCGACCTCGCTGTCCACCATAGCTACGGTTACTCTTATTTTATCCTGCTAGTGCAACAGCTCACAAAACTCACGGTTCGAATTGTATCACTGTTTTGAGTCACGGATCGGATCAGCAGGAAAGACAATGTAACGTTTAGAGCCGCCCCGATCCCGTTTTGTTGCCGCTACCGATTGTCGACGAGTCATATCTGTCGATGCAGATGGTTCTTGTTGTAGTTTTGTTGCTGCCAACGTTACTAGTTCTCCTCCTGCCTTACAGATCACGGAGCAACTACGGTCCGTTACACCAGTACTAGCTAGCTACCTGGCTCGAGTCCCAGAACCTGTGGTACTCAGAGGACTTGTTTGACCTCAGAACGCCTCTCAATTCTCCAGGGAAGACCTGGAGGGCGTGGCTGGGGAGAAGGAGCTCTGCATGTGTAGAGTTACATGGCAGATGACTGGGGACACCCGAATGTTTAAAGGATGTTTGAGGCACACAATAGACCTTTATGAAACAAGGCATTTTTCACTTTTTTTTATAGCAGGAAGAGCACAGGTGAAACCAACTTCATCAAATATGGCTCACTACCATTAAGTGTCCCAGTAAGTCGTGCCAGTCAAACAGCATGCACAATACCAGGACCCTGGAATTACCTCATACTGTAAATGGGACACAAGCAGTTTTAATGTTATCAAATCACACCTGAGCCAAAATGTGTGCTGAGAAAAAAAGGGGTCTGTGGAGTACATGCTGTGAAAATGATTGGCTGGATTGATGTATGAGATTGTGGAAAAGAACACAAACAGCACTGCAGTCACTGGGATTGATGTTTCCTGTTGTGTCTTTCGAGATCAAAACATGTCGAAATCTTACACTGATTCAGGTTCATGGCGCCCTGAGACCCTGACACCTGATTCGGCTCTACGCGCCGAATGAAGACAGTGAAATGCAACCGACAGCTTATTTTTGCAAGATAAAGTATATTACTCCCAAAGGTCAGGAATTTACTTTCATGCGCAAAACACAATTGTTTCTACTAAAGCGAGAGAATAAAAAACAGGAGATTTTGAAATAAGGCTTCGGGGGTACACACCAAACATTCAGAATAAACGGGGGAAATAATATTCCTTTAAGAAAGTTTATGTACACTTTGTCTTTTGTATACATTAAAATACTTTTACTTCTCTCTTCTCTCTCTCTCTCTCTCTCTCTCTCTCTCTGTAAAGAATATCATTCTTTTTTAAATAGAAGAAAAAACAACAAAAAAAATATATATATATATATTTAATTACAATTTTCTATTACTTGTCATTACACTACATTTACTAAATTCCTGTTTAAATGACTGAATCATTCTATGAAAATGGATGTCAGTTATTTTCAATAATGTAAATGAGTAATATTTTACTTGACAGAAACAAGAAGACTTACAGAGAAAGACGTACAACATGTATGTGTGTGAATGAGTGATGCCACGTCACCTGGGGGGCCACCAAGTCTTTCTGCGCCAGTCATCACACACACACACACACACACACACACACACACACACACACACACACACACACACACACACACACACACACACACACACACACACACACACACACACACACACACACACACACACACACACACACACACACACACACACTTTGACCTGCACAGATGAATGAATCATTACATGCTGTCTCACTGCACAAACACCTACACACACACACACAATGCAGCATGAAAAGTGTGTACCCACCTGTTTCTGTGTTGCAGTGAGACATGCAGACAGGTTAAAGGTGACCTCTACCTGGACTCAATATACAGACAGGAACATGGTGAACGTGAACACACGCACACACAGCCATCTCAAAACTCAGCTGTTCTTCAAAGCCGTGACCGACACATCACAGCTTTGAAACATAAAACACACACACACACACAGTCAGAAAGCGTACTAACCCGTCGGCAACATCGTCCATACTTCAGTCTTCACACACCAAGATAAATCCACATGTAGGGCTGAGTGAGTGTGTGTGTGTGTGTGTGTGTGTGTGTGTGTGTCGTCTTCAGGTTTCGCTGCTTTGATATCCAGAAATCGAGATGTGCGTGTGGTGTGTGTGTCTGTGTGTGAGAGCCGCTGCTGTTAGAGGAAGACAGTGAGCGACGAACAGCTCCGTTACACACTCCAACCTTGATTACTCTCTCTATCACCCCGACTCTCTCTCTCGCTCGCTCTCTCTCTCTCTTCTCCTCTAGTACTCCCTGCCTCTCTCTCGCATCATCAGCTTACTCTCTCTCCTTACCCTCCTCCTCCTCCTCCTCCTCCTCCTCCTGCCCATTCTCCCCCCTTTCTCTATCAGTTTCCCTCTCTCTCTCTTTCTCTCTCTATCCATCCAAATCGGTTTCCTCCTCGCTCTAAGCGAAACCCCCCTCTGGAATGGAAACTTACAGATTTATTACTGCCTCGTAAAGAGGGATAAATCTACAAATGCAATTTGTTTTCATCAATGAACACTTATTTGACCTCAAAGGATGATTCCGTGTCATGACGAATTTGGTCTTTTGGAGTTCCAACCATTCTTTCTATTTGTAATAATAACACTGCACTCACACAGCTAATGTCTAAGATCTGGGAGCACAGCCAGTGGTAGATAATGCTTAATGCTTATACTGTGCTTAAGTACAAATTCAAGGTACTTGTACTTTACTTGAGTATTTCCATTTTATGCAACTTTATACTTTTAATATTGTACTCCACTACATTTGTCTGACAGCTGTATTTACTTTCCATATAGTTATTCATCCCCTTCCTGTCCAGGGAAACCCTGTGTTGAATGTTTGTGAAAAAATGAATGTTGAAGTGTTCCTGTATGTGTTTCTTTAGCTAAATAAAGTATCAGCTAGAAAATGCATCGTCACAAAGCTGAAAACAGCTGTTTCTCTTTGTAGAGATACGAGGTTCTCACAGGACAGAGACGTCACAAACATATAGGATCTGATAGAATATGATGCATTGCTGTAGATTAAACCGGCCAACAGGGTATGAAGGAGTTGTAATTAGCACAACCGTAATCTTACTTAAGAAGTAAAATGCAACATACACGTTAATGCAACAACAATATTAATCCAGAAACATCATGTATTATAAATAGAGTGACAGTCTAAAGTCAGAATTCATGCTTTGTTAGGTCTGTCCGCTAGACGACACGCAAACAACTTTAAAAATGATTGTTTTCTGAATGGAGTTCGGATCCACTGGTGCTCGGCAATGCTAACATTGTAGCTGCTCCATCAACACAAAATAAAACGTCATCTAGTCTGTCTCTATACTAATAGGAGGTATTATCGTAGAGCTCTCAGCTGCAATATGTTTTTTAACTCGTGCGAAGGACATTGACTTTGTAGGTAATCGCGCCATGCAAAAAGTTTGCTTTGCATTTAGTGTGAACACATCTTTAGAACCACCTCACGAGTAGCAGGGGGCCGCTACTGGGACCCCTGTAGGGTTTATTGCTGAAACCTCATTCAGGACAACCTCAAACATCTTCAAGGATTCGTAGGAGACGTATGCATCCTCCTCACAGCCCCCTTCAACCTCCTCAAGAATGATTGGACCCAAGAACCTCCTGGAATTTCACCTGCACCTCCTCAAGGACTGCTGGAGCTTCTGAAAGACCATGGGTCTCTGCTTTAAACGCTATTGCTTTAAAGATTTGCATCTTCAGACCACTCAACAATCTCAAGGATGTCTGCAAGCTCCCTTAACACCTATGTCCCCCCTTAAACTTTCATTACATCCTTAGAACCACCTAAAGGAGTAATAGGGGGACCCTTGTGGAATGTCTGGATCCTCCTCAAACCATTAACATCTTTAGTTATATCCGAAACCTCCATTGGGACAACCTGGAACCTCTTAAAGAAATGCCGGTGGCCTTGTCCAAGACTTATGAATCCTCCTCATAGCCCCCTTCAACCTCCTCAAGAAGGACTGGACCCAGGAACCTCCTGAAATGTCCCTGGAACCCCCTCAGGGACTCCTGTAGCTCCTGAAAGTTCCAATCCTCTCAAGGAGGCCCACAACGTCCTTAAACACCTCTATCATACCCCTCAAAACTTTAGTATACCGTTAGAACCACCTCATGAGTAACAGGGGTTCCCTTCTGGGACCTCTGGATGATGGAACCCATCATAAACCTTTAGTTATCTCTGAAACATCCTTCAACACAACCAAGAACCCCGTCAAGGATGCCTGTGACCTCGTCCGAGACCCCTCAAGAATGATTGTTGACCCCTATAAGGACTCTAAGAACCTCCTGGAATTTCCACAGAACCCCCCTCAAGGACCAAAGACCCTGGGTCCCTGCTTTAAAAACCATTGCTTTGAAGATTTGCATATTCAGCACACGAAAGCTATAAACGATCCACTGAATACAGACATGTTGACTGTGTGTGTGTGTGCATGGATGTTGCAGCAATCAAAGAGGAGGGTGGAGGATAAATGACAGGAAACAGAGATGGAGGCTAATCTGCATCAACACACACACACGTATTAATTCAGAACAGTGTGTTGTGCTCTGACAGTCTATGGGGAGCTGTTGCAGGCAGCCAACTGTTCTGTTATGATAGCTTATTGATCCAACAGGCACAACAAACATGCACACACGCACACAAAATAAGAAATGCCTGTGTGAATTTACAAGACACACTCAAGGACACACACACACACCCTGCATGGATATCAACACATGCACACACACAGACAAAGACTGGAATTAGTACACTCAATCTAGAGTTAGAACGTGCCCACCCCCCCACCCCCACACACACACACACACACGGCAATTCAGCTCGTCCCCTCATCAATATTCAGACCAGCACGTCTCCCCTCTGCCTTGACACGACTCACAAATCAAACAAATCCAAACCATCACAGCATCTGAGGGGACCAGGCAGCCTCAATTAAGATAATTTACGCACACACACACACACACTTGGTATAATCTCCTGCTGTTGTTTGGGGAGCCGGATGGAAGTCGGTCTGTGATGATCTGGTTCCCAGCAGCAGTGGGAAGAGTGACAGACTGGGCTTTTCTCCACTAATTGAATTTAGATTCACTGAAATCTGTTCAAGCAGACCAGGTTACAGTGCAGCACTTGAACTGGGAGGTCACAATTAAGAAGAGTGTCATTTAAAAGGTAACATTTGCAGACCTTTTCTCTATCTTTCTGAGGTAGGGATATAGTGTGGAAAACATCTGCAGTTCTTGCCAATGCTCTCTGCATCTCTGTGGGCGCGCAGCTGCTAAATCTGTTGTTCCACCTTCATCCAGTGACGTCGTTGGAGGCAAGGAGGAGCTACAGAGTGCTACTTCAGCTTTGGTAGCTGTGGGGTGCAAACTACTTGGTTAAGTGAGAGAAAGAAAGTGGTCATGGTTAAAGGAAACCAACGTTGACTGCTGGTAAGAGACAGGAAATGAACTGTGGTCTACTGAAACCTCCTTGGGTATAACAGGGATATCCATAGGACTCCAGGACCTCCTCAAAAACCTCTAGACTCCTACAGCATATTTAGCTATCGCTTCAACTTTGTTAAAGGCTGCAGGTACCATCAAGAACAATTAATAACCTATCTTCAAGGATTCCTGCAACCTTTTCCTTCAAGCCATGGACATTTAGGACATTATCAATCCTTACAACGATACGAAGCAGCTCCTTAAGATACCCTAGACTCCTGGAGGAGGATGTCTGGCACCTCCTTCTAAAGTATCTATATTTTTGTCCTTTATGTCCTGATGTGTCCAGAGACCCTCTTCATTAAGTTAAGGCCCCCCTCATTCATATCTATGGAGCGCTCTTAAGGACTAAAGGTACCCGTCAAAGATCCAAGGATCCTCCAACCACCCCCTACCAGACCAAGACCCATCCACCCACTTTAAGCGCATATCTTAAGGGGTTTTTGTGGCGTAATAACGTCAGGCTACTTCTTGCTTTGCAACTGACAGAGAACATTATCATTATTCACACAACAGTCACTAAGAGGTCACTTGTAAGGAAAATGTAATCATACATTTGTTTAAAGAAGACATAAAAAGTGCACTGACAAAGAAAAGTAAGGGTAAAATCTGAATTATAACAAAGTTGTTAAAACCACAGATATGACTAATTTATTTAGGTAATTTCTACCCAGCTGTCTAGCTAGAGAGACCAGAGTCCCACAACTCTGCTTCACAGACTCTCATGCAATGGTTTGAGATTTGCATCATGTTCAGGCTGGTTTAGGGCATTTAATGGAGTTCGTCACGGTTAAACGTTGTGTAATAGTGATACCCGGAGAGGTTGAAATGAGATACGTTTCTAAAATGTCACATTTTTACATAAAAACCTGTGACGCTAACTAGCAGATTAGTAGAGTGGTGGTTCACTTTTACACTGTGATCTGTAGCTTTAGCTTCTATCTTTATCTTTTGAACCTGTTTTCACTGCTGGATCAGCTTGATATCCTGTATGTATCCTGCAGACACTTCTGTCTGCCTCTCTCTCAAATCACTTTTTCCAAAAATTTGATTAATTCAGGTAGTGCAGTTAGTGACAGTGGGGGGCGGGGCTTAGCGAAGGGTCAATTCTGAAAAAAGAACATTGTAGGCAGGTATTCAGTGAGTTAATATCCAGCTCCAGCTGAATAACTAAAATAGAAAATGTGTCACTTCACCTTTACTATTAATGCCCTGCAGCCTAAGGACCAATCAGATAAATACAGTGCTGGATTGAAATTGGACTGTTTAATGCTTACTGTGCACTTTTGCACAATGTGCTGGTGTTGGCAGAAAGCGGAGCTGCGGTGCATGATTTCCCGCAGAAGAGGATAAAACACATAACTGTTGCCCTGATGGGTGCTCGCTTAGTAGAAAATGAAGCTTTTTGTGTTGACCTTATTGGAGGGTCTGTGGATTGACGGGAATATGGGAAAACTGCATTAACATGTAAAATATGAGGCAGATGTGACTCTGAATGTAAATTTATTTTCAGAATGGAAGCTGAAACCTGCAGCTCGACAGTTTTATGGAGAGATACTGCAGATAAAACACTGCAGTTAAAAACAGAGAGGGGGGACACAGGAGCGAGGAGAGGTGGGGAGAAGTTGTGGAGAAAAACAGAAGAAGAGGAAAAAATGAGTAAAAGGCGGTCTCATGCGTGTTTGTGTGTGAGACGTTTGGTTAAAAAAAATGCTAATCTGTCTGGTAGTAATTTAAAAATAAGATATTTAAAGATGCTTCACTTAAACGTCACTCATTAGCGTGTCAATCTGAAGACAGCAGAATAAAAAAACAGCTTTGTGGAACGTTAAAAAGTGGAAATATTTTACTATTAATGATTCTGGTCAGTTAAGGTGAAGGACATTTACTCTAACCTTTTACCTCTCCTCCATGTAAATGAGTACAGATGGCTGGAATGGACCCAGAAATGATTCAGAGACATTGGAGTAGACATTAGCAGCGTCGATCTGCCCTTGAACACAACTTTTGATGACAAAACAGCAAGGGTACAAGACGTGATTTATGGCTATGGCTGTAAATGAGGTTCATTTCTTCTCTTCCTCGGCAGCTAGTTCAAAGAGTTTTGGTTGTAAGAGAAGACTTAATCCGTTGGAATCTGTGTTTTTGCCGTGTGCTCATTTAGTGTTGGAAATGTGTTTTGTTTGGTTAAAAAGGGTTATCGTGAGCTTTTAGCTGAGCGTCTTCCCTTTCTGTGGAGGATGCAGGACTAATATGTTGCTACATGTTTAACATCTCGTGTTTGTTGTGATGTGCGCGACTGCCACCGGTACCGGATACACTGTGGTTCAGTTAATCAATTAATCAATGCTAGTTGCTGGTTGCTATGATAAGAATCAGTGTCATTTTCCAGATGAGCCAAGACGCTTTCAAATAGTTTATTGAGGCCCTGTCTAGACTCTGAGAAGGTGGGGAACCAGTTTCCTCATGCAAAAAACATGTTAAACATGGCAACAATATTGACCGAGTGTTCGCTAATTAGCAGTAAACACAACGTACAGCTGAGGCTGATAACAGTGTCATTACTTGTGCATGAGGGGAACATGAATGTGTCAACCTCATTTCATCACAATCTATCCAAAGTAGATGCTTCAGTCTGGACCAAAGTGCTGGACAGACGTCTCCATCTTAATCCTGTGATTAAACTACATGATGTCTGGAGTCAGATTAGTCAATCACAGTCATTAACTCTTGCTGTGATTGGCTCAGGGACATGACACGCTATGAGTTGGATCTCGGCCAATCAGAGCTGACTGTTTTTCACAGCTTGTACAGAGGTGATGTGCTCCACCTGATGGCACCAACATTATTCAATCTTCTCTTCTGAAGACCAGTACCGTACCAGTACCGTACCAGTACCGTCAAAGTACCGTGGGGTAGTAGACTCGGGACGCCGCAGTGGACACGGCAGAGTGGTGTTGCTGTGCTTCGACCTCCGTCAGCGGTCGTGAAGGAGCATCGTGGTTTACCTCAGGTCTGTTTCACTGATCTTCACTGGTTGTTGTTGACATGAAACAATCTGCTACGTTAAGACGTTATGGTTTCCCAAATGCTCCCGTATATACCTGTATGTCCACACAGATACAAAGTAACCAAAGTTCTAAAAAATCTACACCGTAAAAGGCATTTTTTTTAAATATACGTTTCAATGGCCTAAAACACTGTTCGCGTGGGGACGAAGGGAAAAAGCGTAGAGGAAGATATCCGTTTTACAAAATATCTGTCCAAGTGTAGACATGGCCTGAAGAGGAGGAGAATTTTCTCAGCCCAAAAAGGAAAACCTCATCCTTCAATTTATCACAAACATCAACACATCTGGAGATCTGTGGTTTCCACTGGACAGGAAGAGGATGAAAACCTGTCATCTGATGAAAAAAACTAAAGCTGACATACAAATGAAATGTAGTGGAGTAAATGTATCCTTGAGATGTAGTGGAGTAAAAGTGTAAAGTTGTTTTAAATGGAAATACTCAAGTAAAGTACAAGTACCTCAAATGTGTACTTGAGTTCAGTACTTAAGAACAGAACACAGTTTTTTTTATATCCATCTTCCTCCCTACATGTACAGTCACAGTTGTATTAAAATCTGTGTGATGTTTGTGACTCTGTTTCTGCTCTGAGTCTATTTTTATGCTGTTTGTCTCTTTGTGTCCCGTCACTGTCTTCTGCTGCTGGGACGACCCAGTTTCCCCAAAGGCTCCATTAAGTGTCATCTGATTTAATTAACATTGTAATGACTGTGAATTATAGATTCATATTCTTACGGTTCCAAAAAGAAAGTGGACTGACATTGAAGATTAAAGGAGTCACCAATTTAAGCCTCAATACATTAGCAGTAGGACTAAAAATGTATGTTAAAGACCTTCTGATTTATCTTTTCTTAGAGCAATGCCAGAAGTGAAGTTGAACTTGTAGAGATTGTCCTGAGGGTGGCGCTAAAGTAAAGATCAAGGTGTCATTAAAATATAGCAGGTGTACCCGCTGAGGAGCAGGAATAAAATCAGGAAGTTTCGTGGAAATCTGGGCATTAAATAATGAGATGTAAGTAGGAATTACGGTGAAGGGATCATCCTCTGAGGACTTTTACATCAGACACTGTGGTTCACGTTGAGTAATAATATTTACCATGTTCACCATCTTAGCTTCAGGTGTTAGCATGCAAGTGTTAGCTAATTAGCAGTAAACACAACGTACAGCTGAGGCTGATGACAGTGTCATTACTTGTGCATGAATGTGTCAACCTCATTTCATCACAATCTATCCAAAGTAGATGCTTCAGTCTGGACCAAAGTGCTGGACAGACGTCTCCATCTTAATCCTGTGATTAAACTACATGATGTCTGGAGTCAGATTAGTCAATCACAGTCATTAACTCTTGCTGTGATTGGCTCAGGGACATGACACGCTGTGAGTTGGACCTCGGCCAATCAGAGCTGACTGTCTTTCACAGCTTGTACAGAGGTGATGTGCTCCACCTGATGGCACCAACATTATTCAACCTTCTCTTCTCCGTGTTAGCAGTTTATGTAAACAGCTGTCCTAAAAAAAAAAAAAAAAGCAGCAACGTATTTGTCCTGTCAAATATATGACAGATGGACGACTTATAACCATTATTGTGAAGAAAACTAAACTCTAACATACTCAAGTAAACCAACTTCTAGAGTGGTGCAGGAATGAGTCTAAAACCAGTCAGCATTTTGCACTTCTGGTTCCTTCGTCTCAAAGTGAATGGGTTCTTTTATGTTTATTTTCAGTTAGATGCCTGAAATAAGGTCTGTGGTTAACACAAGCTGAAGAGATTTTAATGAGTTGTTCAACATTATGAAATATGTCAATGAACACCTCTTTTGTGAATTTTAAAGCTTGTAAATGTCTCACAAAAGGCAGTTGCTAACAAGTGGCTTAATGAGACTAAAAAACAGCATCACGCCGACTAGTCCGCCTTTGCGAAGATTATCAAAACGTGTAAGTACCATAAACTTGTTTCTGCCAGAGAGCTTATTTCTTTCTGCAATAAGCCAAAATCCAATGGAAAAAAAACATAGTTTGGTGCTAAGTTCCGGGGTTGGCCTGCAAAAATACATCATCGAGCAGCAGCACACTGTTGGAAATGCTGAGCTGCTGATGGCGCTAGACGAGAAGCCAGTGGATCACCATGTTGTTGAGCCATTTCACTCCCAAAGGAAGCTTCAGGGGATCAATTAGTCAGTAGGATTCATCCTCTGGGGAACGTGAGTGTCTAATCCAAATTTCATTAGAGATATTTCAGGATCCAACAGACAGACAACGACATCCAAACACTTCTACCAAGCTAATCTTGTTGCCGGTACGTCGGGACACATTCCAAATGCTGTAACCGTTGTCCAAAAGGAAGATTAAAAAGCTGTGCGACTGTCGGGTCGAGGCCTTTAACAGGCTGATATCATGCAGTCTGATCCGGACTCTGGTGGAGCCTGAGGACGGCACGGAAACAAGTACAGTACAAACTGCAGAAAACAAGGCCAGAGAGAGAGAGAACGGAAAGAGAGATTCATCCTCCTCTCAAGGACAGCTGTATCACCTGAGGGAGGAGACGTCTGCCATCTTAATACACTTCAAAAGAGACTCTATGCGTGTGTGTGCGTGTGTGAGAATAACAAGCAGGTTGTAGTTTGACTTCTATGGCGCCAATGAGCAGCTGGACAGTAGAACATCATCAGCCTGGGATTCAAACCGGAGCCTTGCTCACTCAGTGTGGATACAGGACACTCTCTCTCTCTCCATCACAGGTGGATGTGTGTGTGTTGATGTCTAAAGACGGCCATGCAATCAGATCAAGGACCGTGCAGCTGAGGAATTGAGCGGCTTGTACACAACACACACACACACACACACACCAGATTGTCACAGGAGATGCGGGTGTGTGAGAGCGTGCATGTGTTGATCAGCACAATGTTGCTGTTGTGTAGATGCATTTGTTACACTAAGTCGTACAGCAGCTTTGATAGGATGGAGCACCCTTAAATGTTTAATATGAAATACATACTGTAAGTCAGACTTTGTGAAATACATAATCAGTGTATAAATTATTATAATATAATGTAAACATTTAAAAGTGTTAAAATGTAACTGAAGTCTGGTCAGTAGCTGAGGTGTCTGTCTCTGGAGGCAAAGTGTCCTTCTAATAAGTGTTTATGAGTGTCTCTTTTTGTCAGGTTCAAATCCTCTGTGTACAATGACGCAGCTGAAAAAGAAAGTGCAGTAGCTCGACCGACAAAAACAAGAGCTGATTCCGGCTCTTCTCGACCGACGACTCCAGTCAACGTGACTGCATCTTTTCATGAAGACGTTTCCACAATATTGATCAAATTAAGCCAAAGATCCCATTCATGAACCAGCGAAAGAGCAGATTGGATCCATCCATCAGTCTGACTGGAGCTCTGGAGGCAGAAACAGACTGAGATGAAGTCGTTCACCTCAACTGACACCACCCAGAAAAGAGAGAGAGAGAGAGAGAGAGAGAGACACACACACACACACCTGTTTTTGCTTATTCACTCTCTTCCTCTCTTTAAAAACATCTTGTTCTCTCCTTCAGTGAGTTGTCAATCATCCGTCAGCGTGTGTCTCCTGAACACTCGCTGATTCTTTAGGAAAATCAAACGACACTACCTGCAACGCACAGGTGAATACTGTAGATACTTCTGTTCTCATTCATCATTCAGTCCCTTTAAGCGCTGCTGGTGCTCTGGGACAAATCCTGTTTTAGCATTAAAGCTAACACAGAATAGAATAATACATATACTTTTTGTTTTCACTTATACCTTTTAACTGCATCCATTTTTCACATCTTACTGCAATCTGCACATTTGAGTGTATGCACCTGCTTAAATATCATTTTACATGAGAAACACAAATCAATCCATCTATCAATCAATCTATCCATTTACTGAGGTAGTAAAGTCATTTTCTCATAGACTTCTATACACCCACACTTCTTTTTGCAACCAGAGGAGTCGCCCCCTGCTGGCCATTAGAAAGAATGCAAGTTTAAGACATTAACACATTGGCTTCACTTTTCAGACCTGGAGGTTGCCGCCTGGTTTTGACTTCTAAACTCTACTCCAGTTAACACACAAGCAATGGTATCAGTAACTCAGAGCAGTTACTGAACATTTGATATATTAATGAAAGTAATATGACAATTTAAAAGTCGTTATTTTTGTAACTTGACTTAAACCAACCTGTGCAGCTGCACGTCCTCCACACATGTACTTTTTTTTTTTTAAACAGTTCTGCATTCCCATGTAGAATCTGTAGGCAACAGGACAAGCCTTTGGTATTGGAAGCGTTCTGGGTTCCGTTTGTAGTCTGAGCAGTATTGACCAATCACGTTAGGGCAGTCTTTGGTCTAACACATGTAAACAGTTGTGGAGAGCAAAAGAGGCAGAAAGCATTGGGCGAAACGCAATCTGGGTACCCATCAGCTCTCGTCCTTTTTAATTGTCTCACATTAGCTCGTAAACTGCCTACTTGTGAAGCGAAACAGTCATACACGTCGTCTCTCAACTCCAACTCTAGTCTTGCATCTCAAGTTGGTAATCCGACTGTCAACAATGAGCCGCACACGGGAAAGGAGATCATGGCTCGGATAGCAGCTGGCTTCACCGGAACCCCATGAATATAGTCCCTTGCCTCCAGAGGCTTATCCGTCATCGGACCGAAAGCCGATGGGTTCTGAGATTGCCACAATTGTAACGTGAGCACTCCGTTCACAGCAAAGGTACGACTGAGATGATGATGCGACAAGTCCAGCTTGGACTGATGAAAGTCTGACTACATTTAGTCTAAAATAGCCTCCATGACAACCGGACAGGTCATCTAGCGTCATACTTAGGACAAACCTTTGACATTATTCATGAGCCATAATCTCTGTAGGAACTACAATTATTATTAGTTTACATCCATGTCCATCCAAAATGTCATCACGTCATCATTTTATCCTTTTAGACATTGTTGTAAAATTGTCATAATTAGCATTTAAATTCTTGAGCTGTGGCCAAAAAAAATGGTTTCTTGAGGTCACAGTGACCTTTCACCACCAAATTAAAATCAGTTCGACCTTGAGTCCAAGTTTGTGCCACATTTAAAAGGAATTCGCTCGAGGTGTTCTTTAGATATTGCATGTACAAGAATGGACCGGACGGACGGACAATCTCAAAACATAACGCTCGATCAGTTTTTGCAGACTGACTGTAGGTTTCTTATTTTGATACAAACTTTGTCACGGTAAATATATATGGTACAATGCTGAAAGATATGTTAACACTGTGTTACAGTATGTAGTTCACAAGCTGTGCGTGGTGTACAGTACAACCTATATTTGACAGACAGAGACAGACTGTCTCCAGGCTGGAGTGATGTTGGATATTTGCTCCGCTGCTGTTTCGACTCTGAGAAAAACAACCTGAAACAGCATTTGAAATTGAATTGAATCATTTATTGCTGCGACAGCAGCCAATATAATTTTTCAGCAGGAACATAAATAAGTCAACAAGACGAAAGAGAAAAACAGGCAGCAGCAGCAGGACGGAAGACATTTATGAAATATGAGAAGTGACTCCTCATATATCACATCCCACAAAAAAAAACAATTGCATGTGTTTATGTCAAACTCTCATGAGATTGCAGTAATAAAAACAGCCTCAAACCAATCACAAACCAACAACACTGTATCTCTATTTCAGTCTCAAACATTTCATAAATATGTTTGCTGGCAACTAAAAGATCAGATCATAAAAATCAGACAGCTGGCAGAAAACACAACGAGCCATAAAAATGTGTTTTTGGCGCAAACCTTCAGACAGATGCTCCATCGCTGTCAATGCCAAACATGATGTGTTTGGCACGAGTTTTATGAGCTGTGATTCAGTCAAATCATCTGCGTTAAACTCTTAACAAAGTCAGTCAAAAAGCCAGAGACGAGCATTAGTTTGTCCATACCTCAGCAATCATCAGGCTTTTAATGAGGAGGACGCGCCATGAGGGATCACGTTTCCCTATTTCACTCGACCACACAGTTTTAGGATCAGTCTTAAAATTCTACTGCCACCAGTTACTGTCTACTGAGTCTAAGGTGTCCCCAAAGTCAGGCTAAGGTCGAGATGGGATTTAGCACTAGTTGTCCCAGAGTCCGAGCTAAAGACCAGGAGGTGAGATTCAGATTAAAGACTAAGAGGGACTGAGCTTTAGCTGTTTCACAGTGCTGGCTAAAGACCAGGGTGGACTGAGCCGTACTTGTCCAGAGTCCAGGCTAAAGACTAAGAAGCACTGAACCTTTGTTGTTCAAAAGTTAGGCTGAAGTCTAGGGCCAAACAAAGCTTAGATGTCCCAAATTCCAGGCAAAAGCGAACAGAGGACTGAGCGTTACATGTCCCAGATTCCAGGCTAAAGCCAATGCAAGATTGAACATTAGTTATCCCGGACTCCAGGCTAAAGACAATGGAGGAGTGAGCCTTGATTGTCCACAGGTCCACACTAAAGACAAGGAAGGCTGAGCCTCAGCTGTCCAGAGTCCAGACTAAAGACAGGGAGGCTGAGCCTCAGCTGTCCAGAGTCCAGACTAAAGACAATGGAGGCTGAGCCTCAGCTGTCCAGAGTCCAGACTAAAGACAATGGAGGCTGAGCCTCAGCTGTCCAGAGTCCAGACTAAAGACAAGGAGGCTGAGCCTCAGCTGTCCAGAGTCCAGACTAAAGACAGGGAGGCTGAAGAATTAATCTGATGGAGACTTTAATTCATGTTGGTTTTAAAAGAAAGTTTTATTTAAAAAAAAACAAGTTTTTTATATGTATATTGGCACTTTTATCACATCTGATTTAATTAACAGTCAAATATTACAATCTGAAATAAACAACAAAATCAAATAAATGCAGCTCCGGAATAACAAAGTTATTAAATATTTAGTCTTAATTTAAAACGGCCTATTTCATTTTTATCAAAGACCTTGCTGGTAATTAATCTTTTAAACATTTGAAGTATTTACACTTTTACACATTTGTAATCTCTACATTAGAACATTTCCAACACCAATTACCGACCATATTTCACCCAAACCCATATTTACCATGATTCCACAGACTTTCTACAGCATCAAATTAAGCTCCTCTGGTCAGTGGTTTTGCTGTTCTGTTATTATAAATACATTATTGGGATTTGGTCAGTAAGTCTGACAGAAATACAGAGTTTTCTTTTGGCTGCATGAAAGACAGTTATGGAGGATAAAGTCCTAAATCACAAGCTAACATATTTACAGTATGATTTACACCAACTCTAAGTCGCTAGTGTACAAATGCGCTATTCCAGCTTATAGCTGTTTTGTAAAAGATCTCCAAATTATTTCCATCTATCAAATTAGAATGAAAAAAAAAATAAAAATATTTGGTAAAGAAATCCAGACGACAAAAGCCATTTCTACCTGGGTCCTATCAGAATAAAAGTACATCAGATTTCAGAGGAACATCTTTCACCAAACAGCTCATTCAGGTCCCTGCTCAAAAACACCAAACCAGCATTAAAACCAGCAGCAAGCTCCTTCAACCAGCAGCTAAAGCCTCCAACCTGCAGCCAGGAAAGAAATAAACAACCCTCACAGCCCCGTCCGCCCGCTTCGGACGCACCAAACCAAACGCACCGGGATCAGAGGGAGGAAGAGGCGGCGAGAAAAAGCCCCAAAACCAGAGAGAGAAAGACCGAAGAGAGCCGAGAGGAATAAAAGTAAATAAAGACGTTCCTCCACTCTGTGCTGTAACAAGGACGGGACGGGACTGCTGGTTCAAACAAGCCCTGCAAAGACAGAAACACACACATTAACACACTGATCTGCTGACCAAGAGTCCAACACCAACACATAGCAGGACGAACTGAGACTCTGAGATACCTCCAGATACTTAAAGAAACACAGAGATAGTCTGAGATACTCCGACACATTTTGAGAGAATATGAGATACTCTGAAGTAAACTGACCCAAACTATTGCAATACCATGAGATACTTTTACAGAAACGTACATGTATACTCCGAAAATAAAGATACTGGTAGATACAATGAGATGAGACAAGATATTAAGAAACACTGAGACAAACTGAGTTACATTATAAGATACAGTGAGGCACACTGACAAAGTACTTCAAGATCAAGTGAGATGCTGAAGTACTTAGAAAACTAAGATACATACAAAAAACCATAAGGTAGACTGGTATACACCAACATACTTTGACAAAACTTTGAGATACTCTGAGATACCAAGACATACATTGAGATAGAGTGAGACAAATGTATAAACTCTTGAGATGTGTTGAGACATTCTGAGATAAACAGATATTTTGAAACACATTGGTAGTTTAGAATAAACTGAGACACACCGAGAAACTTTAAAATACACTGAGATACCCTGAAATACACCGAGACACTCTGAGAAACTTTAAAATACACTGAAATACCCTGATGTACCCTGAGAAACTTACAGAAACCCTTTACGCCTTACTTTAAAATGCGTCTTATGTCCAGACTATCACCCAAAATGCACTTTAATGCAAGGTGCAAAGGGGGTCACAAATACTATGGGATACATTAAGATACTTGAGATAAACTGACATATTATGGCATAAACTGAGATACTCAGAGACAGATATTCTGAAATACACAGCAATCGACTAAATACAGGAGTTAGAAAGTCCTATTTGTATTTGTGTGTGACAGTTGTCACACACAGTTTGTGTGTGAGCCTGTTGAGACATGCAGCGACCCACTTAAAAGCTGTTTGAGGGGTAAAACCAGAAAACAACAGCTGAGCCCTGCAGACGACACTGATGCTAACCCAGATAGCATACAGGCTGCCTCCGACTGCTGTCTCAAGGACAAGATGCATGACAACATACCGCCAGTACTCCATTGTCTGCTTCAGCTCTAGGCCCATTGGTTCACACAAAAGATTAAAAGAAAACCCGTTTAAAACAGTTAGTCTCTGTATTTATTAAAACAAACAAACAAACAAGAGGAAACAGTGCATTTGTTGGGGACTAGTTTCAGGGGCGAATTTATCCGCATTTGGTACCGTCGTGAGTAGATAGATAGATAGATAGATAGATAGATAGATAGATAGATAGAGAGAGAGCTTGGTCAGAGCTGACACTAATTGTGGAGTCAGTGACTGCTATCTGGCAGGAGACCACTGAACACACACGCATGAGAAAACAGCTTGTGTGTGTGTGTGTAATCACCAACAAACAGACCTCTCTCTTCCAAAATGGCAGATGGTTACTTTTAGAAGTTGTACGAGTCAGCTCTGAGCCACCGCCACGCACGCACGCACGCACACGCACACACACACACACACACACTAAGGCAGAGTGCATTCACCAAGGAGAGCCACAACCGAGACACATCTTAAGAAAACTGAGCTCAGTATCCTAACAGATGTTTCCACTCCATTGATTCCTGTGTAACCAATGGAATACATAGTAACCAATGTTTGACCACATATGGGATATACACCTGTCTCTCAGCTAGCTTGCAAACCCCCTCCGCTCCATCGTGTGTAATCATTCTCTAAAATGTTAAAAGTGCTAAAGTCTAGCAGTAGGACAGGAGCCCCAGGCGACGGGTAGGTCACAGGGGAGGGGTGTACCACCGTCCGTCCATGGGCCCTCTGTTAGATGCTAATATTTCTCTAGAAAGAAAGATCATACATACAGATATTACTGATGATAACAATTACTGTTGTTCGTGATATTAATATAACTGTATTCAGTGGTTAAATACAATAGGTAGGTACTTGTTCTCACTCAACCCCCGGTGCTCTACTGCATTGTGTAAATCCAACCTAGCAGCTAGGTAGGGAGGTAGCATAGCAGTCCTAGTAATTCAACCCACAAGGAGGTCCTTGTGAATGGATGAATAACAATTAGGAACTACTGGCATAGGATCCTAAACTGTGCTCAGATTGATACTTGATGTGTTCGATTTTGGAGCCCATCCGAATCAGCTCACATAGCTCCCTAACAGGGACCCCAGTAATGGTCAAAAGAGTAACCTAGTGTCAGGCCCATCCGAGCAAAACCTTTGTGTGAAGCGCATTAAAACCCTTTTGGCCAAGCTACAGGGTTTATTTGATCAAAAGACATCACTAACGTCATAAAATTAAACAGTAAAAACTGATTAAACTGACATTCCTAAAACTGAGATATCATTAAAGAGCTCTGAGTAAAGACGAAATAGTTGCATCCGACAGAGTAGCTTACTGAATGTGCACTGTAACTCCAAACTCTAAGTAGATGGCAGGTTTTTTCACTCAGGAGTTGCATGCAGCTTTAGCTTGGGGGAGGTGATGACAATCAAGAGAATTCAAATAAAGACGGAAGCCCCTTGAGACCTAGTGGATTTAGAGCCTAGTGAAAACAAAGATAGGCTAATGTGAAGGTGTACAGCCTAGCTGCTAGTGATGGGAATTCCGGCTCTTTTTAGAGAACCGGCTCTTTTGGCTCGGCTCACTAAAAAGAGCCGGCTCTTTCGGCTCCCAAATGGCTCTTCAGATTTTTTGGTGCTTAAATTAATTTATTACCAACAATAATGTAAAATTATGCGCAATATGAATTACTAATGTAAAAAAAACATGCACTATATCAAATGTTTATTATATAAATACACTTTTATTTATACACTCTACAGAGTGATAAAAAAAATAAATTAGAAAGTGCAAAAACAAATGTTTAACTATTTACAAATGAACTTAACTAACTTTTAACTATTTTGGCCAGTTCTTCATCAATTGTCTTCTGTCTTGCTGCGGTCATAGACTTTTGCAAAAATTGGCTCATAGAGCTCTGGGTTGTACTTTTAGGTGGTTGTGGTGGTGTACTGGACGATGCTGTAGACACTGCAGTTGCAGTAGACATACTGGCACCTTCATTAATATCAGGTTCACTTGCTTGTCTTTTTTCTTCCAATTGCACTGATGGATGAACAGTTCTCATGTGCCTGTGCAGGTTGTTTGTGGAGCCAGCTCGATATGAGATTTTAGTCTTGCAGACTCTACATTCTGCCTTAGTTTGGTCAATGTAATTGAAATGTGTCCAGATTTTGCTGCGTTTCCTGTTGACACTCATTTTCTCAACTTTTTTTTTTTTTTTTACCTTTCCAGTCCGTTGCTCTCTTTCTCTCTCGTGACTCGTCTCCCTCCCTCCTGTTCGTGTGCTTGCTGTGTGCGTAACTCCCGCCCCTCCCCCCTCTGCTCAGCGCAGGCACAGAGACGACACCACACATATTGACCAATCAAATGCGGCTTTTGGAGAGAGAGAGAGAGAGAGAGAGAGAGAGAGAGAGAGAGAGAGAGAGAGAGAGAGAGAGAGAGAGAGAGAGAGAGAGAGAGAGAGAGAGAGAGAGAGAGAGAGAGAGAGAGAGAGAGAGAGAGAGAGGAGAGAGAGAGAGAGAGAGAGAGAGAGAGAGAGAGAGAGAGAGAGAGAGAGAGAGAGAGAGAGAGAGAGAGAGAGAGAGAGAGAGAGAGAGAGAGAGAGAGAGAGACTCCCAATCGAGCCGTTCGCGACCGACACATCACTACTAGCTGCGTAACCGATACCCCCTCCCAGCTGTGAGTGAAGCACTGGAAGACGGCTTGTTCATTAACCTCTGACCTAGGTAACGAACACACCTCCCAAAATCTACATGCAAGACCGTCTTCGCCTGCTTAAGGAGGAGGAAAACCAGGATAACTTAGTAACACTAGACACCGTCGTATCACTTATTTCAGGCTAAAAACGTCGGCCTTCCCGACTGCAAAACACAAACCGGTTTTATTTGTTTCTTGAAAAAATTAAGGTAAAAGATCACAAAAATGAATATCAAAAAATGATGATTTGACAAAATGTCAAATGTCAAGAGCATGAACCCTCCAGAAGCCATTAAGAGCCTCGATCCTTTATTGTCTCTGTTGACCATTCACACTTGGTGTTAGCGTATATGCTCAAATGCATCTAACAGTTTACAGGACATTTGGATATTCTTATGTGTATTTTATATTCTTATAGAATATAACTGTTTTATAACTTGCTGTACAACAGACCATCATAAGCTTGCATCATGTAACTTGTGATCCATGCAGCTAACTGCCTGCACACATACCCTCTTCTTCTGTGACTTGGACAGAACTTATTGTATATTCACATGTTCTATGCACAGATGTTACACAGATAAAGCACCTCTTATACTTCTTTACTGCTCGGCCTGAAACAGGATGTTCCAGTACACAGGCCCCCACCTTTGATCACTCCTATATATATATATATATATATATATTTGTATGACTTCTGATCTTTAGTCAGTCAACACTATAAGCACGTATGATTATTTGTTTGATAAATGATAGAAAGTCACACATTAAAGCAAAATCATCATTGAACCATCCCTAAGCAATATGGGATTACATGTAACGAGTATATTGATATCTGAAAGTACGACACTCTTAGCTCGATAATAAACAATAGATCGTAACTCATCATACACAATAGAAAGTAAAAAGAGGATAAACAACTTGCATAAAATACAAATAAGATAGGACCTCCTGTCTGGCTCGAGGTCACAGGGGCCATGTTTCATATATGCCAGCTCGGTGTGAATCTACAACACGCCTAGAAGACTTCATAGTGTAAGAGTCAGCCAGATGTTCAAACCACAGGATGCTGCATTAACGCTTTTTGGGGTCTCGCCTCTCGCTCCTCAGGCAGTGTCAGATAGCATCAAAGTTCATCTACATATATGTGCTTGAGAGTATCAAAGTTCATCTGCAGTATGCAGCAAAACTACAGCTTCCATACGTTGCACGTATTTGTTTCATCCATAATTTCAATAAATCGATGAATCAATTGGTGTATCAATTATTTTAATAGCAAAATAGAAAGATGGTTTCTAGGGTGTAGTGTGTCTCGGACATTCTTGGTGGATACCTCAACACTATTGAAAAGAATTAACCAAACCAATGGTTCAATATTGGCTGTGGCCTCATTGAGAAATACAATTGGAGAACTGGAGAACACCATTAGTAATACCTTAATCATGGGATTGGCAAACCTGGACTATGGTCCACAATCTGATCGCTCTAATCAAGAGATCCTGATCAATGCCTCACGCACAGTCAGGAATTAAGAGAACAGAAAATGGAACTCATCCATTATTGAGCCAATGGTTTCAAGTCAGTCCCAATCTAACCCGCATCCACCCAAAATCTAGCATTCACGTGGAAAGGACAGTACTATGGTTGGACACGCCTCCCACAAGGATGCCAATGTGTTTTAATCCCCCTTGGAATAGGTGCTAAAAGACCTCCCAATCCAAAAAATTTGAAAAGTACATTGCTTTTACATTGGTCTTGTTCACGAGTGAGGGTAAGATGGAGCGGGAGATCGACAGACGGATCGGTGCGGCTGCAGCAGTAAAGCAGGCGCTGCACCGGACCGTCTTGGTGAAGAGGGAGCTGAGCCGGAAGGCAAAGCTCTCAATTTACCACTCGGTCTACGTTCCTACCCTCACCTATGGTCACGAACTCTGGGTCGTGACCGAAAGGACAAGGTCGCGGCTACAAGCGGCCGAAATGAGCTTCCTCCGTAGGGTGGCCGGGCTCAGCCTTAGAGATAGGGTAAGGAGCTCGGTCATCAGGAGGGAGCTTGGAGTCGAGCCGCTACTCCTTCGCATCGAAAGGAGTCAGCTGAGGTGGTTCGGGCATCTAATTAGGATGCCTCCTGGACGCCTCCCACTGGAGGTTTTCCAGGCACGTCCAACTGGGAAGAGACCCCGGGGAAGACCCAGAACACGCTGGAGGGATTACATCTCCCAGCTGGCCTGGGAACGCCTCGGGATCCCCCAAAATGAGCTGGAACATGTTGCCGGTGAGAGGGAAGTCTGGGTCAGCCTGCTTCGCCTGTTGCCACCGCGACCCGACCCCGGATAAGCGGAGGAAAATGGATGGATGGATGGATTGCTAACCACTTCCAGGTTAGCCCTACGCTACCTTTAAAGGGAATACAATAATTCCATTATAAGGTTTCTACACTTTCCAAATGACTTTATTTATTTATTATATGCCGATAGTCAAAGAGTCACTTGACAGCTGCAGAGTAGCGACTGAGTGGGCTATGTCGGAGCTTCCAATGTGAGAGTTTACACATAACTCATTCAAACAAACAATTTTCTCACTGTATTGTGGAAGATTTTAATGTGAACATTTTTCTAATTTTTTTATCAAGCCATGAAAAAATCTCCCCCAGGCAAAGGTGGGATATCTCCTAACAGACAGGAAAGAAAGAAAATGTACAAACAAATATACGTATATAAACTATCAGGTTGTATCATGCACATAAAGAGAAACTCTGCAGATCTTCTCCTCTCTGATGTTAAAGATGCACACACCAGGTCAGCTCCTGTTCTGATTCCCAGGGCAAAAGCAACCATCCAGAGACACCCGACATTACCGAGGAAAAGATTATTATGTGTCCACAATATATTACACACTAATAATGCTCCACCACCAGGGAGAAAATGGAACATGCACATGTGGGAAGGTTCCCATAAGGACTCCCCGTGGTCCGTGAAGGGGGGAGGAAACATTTAGAGGGTGCTACAGTAACAAGGCTCCCTACACTTTATCCCACGATACATACGTCATAGGTAAGGCCCAATGGCAGAAAAACACCTGGGGCCAATTAGGAGGTGTTAAGGAAAAATAGTTAAGTAAAGTATGGATTCTATATGAAGTAACAATAAAATAAAAAAACAAATTGTAGGTAATCGTATAATATTTAGTTGATCCGTGCTAAAATGAACTGAAAGATCAAATAAAATAGGCTGGGTATGGCAGTGAGCTGACCAATCAGAGCTATCCAAATTCAGAGCAGAGAAGAAGAGCCGCTCCACCTGAAGACACCAGAGAAGACAATGGCAGCACACGCTAGCAGCAACCAAACCCATGAGGAGACTGCCGAGGCCCACAGTGCATTTGGTTTCTTTTGTTTCCCACCCGAGCGGGCCATCAAAAAAAAATACATTTTAATAAACTGAGAGGCTGATTAGTGAGCGAAGAGTTTTGAGATATGAGCAACAGATCCAATGGACAGTTAAATCACATTAATCATGTGTACACGCTGCGTTCTGACTCATAGAAACCATATGAGTAAGTTCCACCTGCAGTTCAGCGAGCTTGGAAACACTCAGCTGAGGGAAGAAAAGAGAGGGTGTGTTTGGAGACAGTCTTCTTGCTCTTTTTGTCTTTTCGCATGCGTTTGTATCAGCCTCATTGCAGACATAAGTTTGGCTTTTACTTTTCTTTTCATTTTTATTCATTTTGAATACCTGTAACCATTTATCATTTTTACTGAATGAAACCAAGTATCATTGTGGTTATTGAAAGACAGCAGCCTGCTCTGTTTTTGGATGTCTTCCAGCGAACACTCCGGTGAGACCCCGTGCATTCTGATTGTTCTCTGAGATGTTAGAAATGTTCATCTGTGCTTCTCAGGAGAGGGACTAGCATTAGAGGTGTGAGGACAGGAGCCTCTGGTCAATAGTGAAGGAACGTTGAGACGCCAGACTCCTAATGCAGAGCTGCTCATTTATCAAATACATCTTTAATTAGTCATATTTATTTAAATGTTCTGGAAATGTTCATATTAAGAAAAATAGAAATATTGGAATCACACAAAGTCAATTGACTTCCTGGGGGGGGGGGGGGGGGTATCTTGTATAAAAAGGAAAACATTAAAAACATTACTAACATAACTAATGAAGAGCTTAAGGTAATGCAGGGAAGGAGAAGATGAATCAGACTGCATTATGACGGGTACAGATACATCAAACTATAATTGGTTATAGTGTGTATATATATGTGTGTGTGGCAGTATGTTTTAACTAATGAGTTGAATGCCAGAAACTCCAGTTCCATTCACCTGATGCTCATTTCCTGCCGAGTTCATCCGGCAGAGAAGAAGCTGATCATTCATCATCATAACATCACAGTTATGATATGAGAGCGGACATGACTGCATGAATGAATTTGTATGCATTATTAATTCCAGCCATATTTCTACACCTTTATGTCCTAAGTCAAACACACAGTAGGCACTGGTTTTATTTTAGTCTGATTGTTGTCTCTGCTTTTTGTTCATTTATAACATGACGAGATATTTTATCTTAAGCACAGTGCTGGATGAATATTTTTAAAATAATCAATATTAGATTTGTCACCCTGCGAATATGACCCTCTGGATTAAAAGAAAACCTCAAATAAACACAATTTCAATTACATGAATTAAAGGTTGGGTCCTGGGGGCTGTTTCTTATTCTTCTGAGAGCTTCGCCCTCATGTTTATGTGCTTTATGTTTTAGTTTGAACTCTATTGTGAACGTGAAGCAGAGCTGGGCGGAGCTACAGGACGCTCTTCCTGTTTCCTCCAAATGATTATCAGCGTGGCTACTGCACCCTAAGAGCAGACATTTTTGACATAAACGTGTGTGTACTGACCTTTGGCCTGCTCCAGGTCCGAATTCGACCCCTGTTCTGATTGGTTGGGCGGTCTGTAGGGCGGAGGTTGTCTCATAGGGGGCGGGGCTGCACCTGGTGTCTGCAGAGGAGGAAACAAATAAACTTAGTCACTTGCTCTGTGTCCCAACTATTTGATGGAAAATATACACTGTGAGAGTTATGAGTCCAGTGTGCTGAGGCTGTGCCGCCCTCTGCTGGACTGGACTGGACAGTTTGATGTCATTAAAAAGACGAGACACAAAGAAAGAACGTTAGACTGACATGGTTTTGTTTGTGAATAATTTAAAGATGAAGACAGAAGAGACGACAGGGAATATTGTGACATTTCACCCGTTTCTCCACAGAGCTGATGGAGTTGTTTATGTAATTGTAAGCGTTGGAAGTGTCCTCAAAAACCCCAAAATACACCAACATAGACTCCGTTGCATGAAACCGAACGTGAGGATTAGTTCCTGTTCTTACCGGAGACTCTGTCCTCTTTGCTTTGTGTATATTGAAGCTGGGAGCGGTAAGAGACACAGGCTGAAACATACACACACACATATTGTGAGACTTGAGTGTGTACCACGTTATGTGTTTGTAACCTGTGTGAACTCAGTGTGTGTGTGTTTGTCTGTTAAACCCACACCGGATTAATGTCTATAGGGGGAGGTGGGGTGATTTTTACAGTACAGGACAGTCTGGAGGGACGTCCTTGTACTTTATTGTGAAGATGGAGGAAGTCAAAAAATGTTGGTTTTTTTCCCTAATCTGATAGATGATAAAATACTAACAATAACATTTAGGCATATTTGCAAACAAATATGGCAACAGAAAAAAAAGTACGCTGAATTAGCTTTTAGCTGCTCCTGTTTGCAGTGAGCCCAGGACAACTATCCCCAGATTACTTTGATACAGAAGAAAACTGGAAAACAGGATTATTGTCAGTTCTAAAGAATTTGTATGTGTTTTCCAAGTGGATTTATTAACATTTTATTCTGGAGGGACATCAGAGATATTGATATCCTCTAGACGTGCAAGTCAGACTGATGCAATATGTGTTTGATATCTGTGTGTTCATGTTTCACTGAGTTGTGACTCAATCTCTTTTGTCTCTCACTTATGTCTTTCTCCTGCTTAACGTCCATGTTCATTACAGACCATAACATCTGTAATGTCACCATGGTAAAAACGTCCTGAACGATGAGTTAAATTACAGGCGAGTGTAAAAAGGATTATATCCCGCCGCCTCCTCCTGTAATACTCATCCTGTCTGACAGCGGTTTACGGTGTGTGTGTGTGTGTGTGTGTGTGTATTCGTTAGTACCCGTGGAGTCGCCGACAGGCTCTGGACGATGAAGACGACGGGGCTCGGGGCTGATTTGATGGCATTGACCGCCTCCTCGTGACTGGCCACTCGTAGGTCCACGCCTGACACCTACACACGGGGGGAATAAAGTGTTTGGGTTCATATCTCAACATTGTCCGACGTCTATCTCAGGTGTTAAAACTGTAGACCCAGGAATTAGACCCAGGAATTAGACCCAGGTATTGGACCCAGGTATTGGACCCAGGTATTGGACCCAGGTATTGGACCCGGCCCTACCTCCAGGATCTTGTCTCCGGTCTTCAGGCACTGCGTTTTGGCGGCAGGGCTGCTCTTTAAAACCTGTTTGATGAAGATTCCTTTCAGCTCCTCGCCGTTCCTCAGACGCTTGATGACATGTTGACCTCCCACGATGCTCAGACCCAAAGACTGGCCCTCTTCAGGCCACACCTCCACCCTGCAGGGGCAGAAGAAACTCTTAATTACCCCGAAATACCTCCCCCGGATGGTCAGAGAGGCACATAGAAGCACTAAAAACACCAAACGTGGAACAGACAAACAGCAACAGTCCTTCATATTTCTGCCGTCACAACTGCTGACCTGCCTTTGTGGCCGGAATACCGAGTCGGCACAAGAGGGAGAATGTTTTTGAATGCTTGTAATGCTGTCGTTCCAGCGTTGGGATGAAAGTCAAAAAGGCCTTTGCTACAATACTTTATTGGTATTGGAAATTCTGTTTGTTTTACTAAGTATGTGGATGGTGGTTAATCAGCGTTCAATGTTTCATTTCTACATTCATGAAGGAATGAAACAGACTGATGCTTGAAGAACACAATTTACCACACATGCATACCAGTATACACCAGTATACTGTGACACAGGTGACCAGAAGAGGGCGACACAGGACTGCAAAACAACTAGGGACAGAGGAGGTGATGGAGGAGAGAGGAGGAGGAGGTGATGCGGGAAAAGTTAACAGGAAGAGACAGAGGAGGAGAGAAATGGAAGAGGAAAAAGGAGGTGATGGTGGATGTGGAGCTCCGGTGGATGGTCTATAACTGACAGAGTGAGTCTTTATTAAGCGTGTTGATGACAGGCTAAAAGCTTGGGACCCAAACACGTTTTACGTTTCTCCCCGTGCGGTTTGGCTCCGTTGGAAAGATGGACCTCAGTGACTGGACACGAGTCACAACTGAACATTCGAGCGGTGATTAAAACGTTCAAGTAGACTCCTCTCAGAGGAGGTAAAACACACAGCTATCAAACAAGGCAGGTGAGGAGGCCAAGGCTATGAAAACAGTAATGAGCCATATCTCAGTGGGACAGTCTGCTGTGTGTTATATCTAAAGACTCAGCAACAGAAGATTTAAGAAGCAGCTATTGGGGTTCAGAGAGGCCTGGAAAATAAAGCCCAAAACTTTTTTTTTGCATAATGGATGTTTAGATGAACTGAGATTATTGTGGTTTGTCTGTTCAATGATTTTAATTGTTCAATTTTTTTTTTTAATGTTTTGCATATGAAGGGGTTTTGATGTTATTGTTCTCTTTACCGTATGTAAAAATGTTGACTCTTTTTGCATATTTCAAAATGTGGATTCTGGGAAAAGTCAAACAATAAACAATTCAGCTCTGTGTTTATGCCTCCAAATACATGCCTGCGAATACAACGCGTGTACAAGAAAAGCCCCAAAATGTTTGGTCGCGTCATTCAAGCTGCTATAAAACAAACATAAAAAACGCCACGCTGGTTATGTGCGTGCGTGTTACCTGCGGGGGGGTCCCCAGTGACTGAAGGCCGGCGTTTCCTCTCCTTCGCCCTCCTCTCTTTCAGGAAGATCGCTGTGAACGCACACAAAGAGTTAGCTACAGGGATTCTGCGGGCTCATTCTAACTGGAGGTGCTGCAGATGAAGCAGGTCTTCTCACCCGTGGCCTCCTCTGATTGGTAGAAAGGCTCCTCCCTGGCTCCGCCTCTTCCTTCTTTCAGTGTCAACCGTCCTGACGGACCTCCACGGAGAGAGAGAAGACAAGAAAAAACATTTTTCACCCGTTGACTTCTTCACTGGTGTGATTTCTGTCTTATAATCAGTTACTGAGATGCTGAAATTGGAAGCAGATCGAGCATAATGAGCCGACGAGATGGGAAATAGAATTTGGAAAAGTAGGTTTGTCTTTATTAACATCTCACTGGAACCTGGATCAGTCATCATGCTGTGCAGCTCAAACTCATAGAGCTGGTGGAAGTCCCAAAGTATGTAATCTGTCACGCTGAATGTTATGGTGACAGGTCTAAAATGATGCACAACACGTAGCATATATTGCCATCAGATAGATTTGTGCAGCCATAGCAAAGACAAATATGGATAAACCTTCAAATTTGATAATTAAATACGATCATTTCACGTATGTTGTGATAATATCATATCTCGAGATATCATGATACACAATTACTGCGTCTAAACTGATAATAACAAACGTATACTAACTCAAATCTCTCAGACATTCTGATGTGAAATATTCTGAGGGAACATCTTTCACACATTGCAGGTTTAGTTTTTACATCACCACTCAGTTCAATGCGATTCACTATGTGCATAAATAGAAATGAGAAATGTATTTATATCAATTTGAATTTTACTTGAAACTGTTACGACCATTTTGCCCTTTAAAATCACCAGATAAGTCATTTGAGAACCAGTTCTCCTTTACAATGAAGTTCAAAATAGGCTTCACCATGTGTTACTTCATGAAGACTATTTATTGATCTAGCAGAAAACATCCAAAAATAAAACAGCATATATTTAGGGCTCATCCCCCAGCCCCACTTGAAATGAAAGATAATAAATAAAGACGTCTGTTATGCCGTGTTCACACCAAATGACTGGCGGGGGATCATTTGTGGTCATTCACGTGATTCGTGCCATCTGCACTAGATGCACCAGAGAGGGGGCGTGGCTTATCGCCCTGAAAGCCGTTATCAACTTAAGCCATTTATTTTCGCCATCAACCATGGAAGAGATAACCTCTATTTCTGCTTAGCACTTGTTCCCAGATATCCCGGGAAACTAAACGCCTTCTTGTCTGGGTTTACATCATCTGGAGGAGAATTTTGCTGTGAATAAACTGCAATAAACGGACAAAAAGGACGCCAAAATAACTACGTAATGATGCCAATTTGTAAAAAGTTTGAATTCATGGCTAGTTAGTTCTCTCCGCAAGACTACAAGCAAATGACTTTTATAATACTTGTTTTCGATCGGTGCTAGGCTATGCTAACATTGTAGCAGCTCCATCAACACTCAAAATAACGTCATCTCGGCGTAAATACGGCAGCGTCTTTTTCATTGTTTGTACCATTAGGTTTATACACACACACACACATTTATACACATAGTTTGGTCCGGTCTCTATTGATATGAGGTATCGTAGAGCTCTGGGTGAACACAGACGGCTACAGTATTTGTTTCCTGATTCAACAACGGCAGGACGTCACTGATGACAGGGGGAGCATCTCAACGCTGATAGGCTATCGCGCCGCAGCGTCACGCGTTTGTTTTGTCATTCGCGGTGCGCAAACGCGAATACTCGTCACTCCAGTCTCATCGTGTCTGTGTATAGACTTTGTATGTAGTCTACTCGTGCGAATTATTCGCGCCGCGTTTGGTGTGAACACGGCATAAGTAATAATACTTTAATAAGAAAATGGTTCAGTGATGTTTGATTTATATGATTCTCAAGGAAAAATCGGATTGATGAGAACAAACTAGATGCTCAGTGTGACACACATACAGGATGTATACCAGTATACACCAGTTTACCATGACATGTGTAACCACAAGAAGGAGACACAGAGACAACAGAGGAGGAGACGGAGAGGAGGTGGAGGATTAAGAGAAGATGACAGAGGAGATAATAAGGGGAGGAGACAAAAAAGGTGATGGAGGGAAAGCAAGGGGGAAGAGACAGAGAAGGACAAGTAGGAGGTGATTTATGGACAGCAAAGGGAAGAGACAGAGGAGGACAAAGAGGAGGTGACTGAGGGACAGCAAGGGGAGGACAAAGAAGAGGTGATGAGGGAAAGCAAGAGGACAAGACAGAGGAGGACAAAAATGAGGTGACTTATGGACAGCAAGGGGAAGAGAGAGAGGAGGACAAAGAGGAGGTGACTGAGGGACAGCAAGGGGAAGAGACAGAGGAGAACAAAGAGGAGGTGACTTATTGAAAGCAAGGGGAAGAGACAGAGGAGATGACTGAGGGACAGCAAGAGGACAAGACAGAGGAGGATAAAGAGGAGGTGACTTATTGAAAGCAAGGGGAAGAGAGAGAGAGAGGACAAAGAGGAGGTGACTGAGGGACAGCAAGAGGACAAGACAGAGGAGGATAAATAGGTGATTTATTGAAAGCAAGGGGAAGAGAGAGAGGAGGAGAGGGTGGATGGGGAGGTGCAGTAGATACTGACTCTGTGTCGGTGTCTGTCAGCGTGAGTTCAGAGTCTGCTTCACTGTCTCTGGAGTCTGAAATACCTGCATACGCGCACACACACACACACACACACACACACACACACACACACACACACACACACACACACACACACTATATTAGTAAAGACAGATTAGCAGGATGTCAAACACACACCCTCTCTACCTCTGCCGCATGTTTCCATCTATATTATTGCAAATTTCAATCACCGTTACAAAACAATCTGCAAAATAAAAGGAATGAATGATTTGATCGAATGCTTGTTTCTGCCCACTAGGTGGTGTGAATATAAGTTTAATGTGTTGATGGAGATAAAGAGCTGCTGGAGCTAATTAAAGCACTGCAGAAGAAGAACTAAAAGAGCTCCGGTCAAAGCTCAAATGAAGGAAAACCAGCGGGAGAACATGATTTCTGTTTGTTTCACGTATCGATGTGAGGACGGTTACAGTCTCCTCATCGCTCCACACAGATCTGTCAGCTCTTCACTGGAAGTTAATGCTACTTGGACATCATCGTTTATTCACCAAACTACTTTTATCCACACAAACAACTTGCGTCTTTTTTCCATGGAGCTGTTTTTTATGGACAAAATGAAAATGTGCATTTAAAAAAAAAACAGCTGGATGCCATCGCACCTTTTCTTTCTCTCCTCTCTTTTATTTTGAAAGTTCGATGCACACTTGCAGCACTGTGTGGCGTCGCAGCATTGGACACCTTTACAACATATCAGGTGCATCACACAAATGCAATTACAGTGACATCTGAACTTGTTATCTATCACAATCATGTCATAATCTATAAAGCCTTGTTGTCTTGTGATCTCAACACAACAGGCTGTCTTCTTCTCTGATCAAATCATTCTGCGGTAACAAAATAAAAACTGACACTTTATGGTAGAAAGCTTAGGGTTATGTATTACATAATGTCTTCTCAAAGTCGACTCAATTAACGGTTTTACTGTAGTTTTAGTTGTAGATTTTATCTGTATATATCCCACACTATAGAATCAATGTTCTTTGGTTTGGATATTTAAAGTCTATAGACTTGCAGGTATGTTATTTATGTATGTATCTTAAAATCAATTGGAGTCGCAAACAAAACTTTTGCAAAGAATATCACCTTCATGCAGCGGCTCTACGGCCTTCTGTAACAAACATCTTTGTGTATGATTTAAAATTCTCTTTCTCACCAACAATCAGGTTTCCTATGGACACAATGCTGTCGTGGTCTGATCTCAGCTGGTCTTCCTCCTCCTCTTCTCTCCCGCTGAGCTCTTCCTGCTTCTGAAAACACAAACAATGAATACAAATCATTTTGAAAAAATGTCACATTAAATTGCAATATCAGAAAGGAAGGATCAAAATACCAATGAGAAATTGCTGCATGTTACTCCAAAATGTGTGTGGAAACACTGATGTGTAAATAAAGTAATTTCTCAAATAAAGTAAAAATGTAGTAAAATGTGCTAAATTTCAAAGTACAACAACAGAGTCATGTCGACAAACACTATTTTCTATCACTTACTAATTCCTGTCACTACTTTGACCTTTTTTGATTGCAATTTACCCTCACTTAAGCTTAATGTTTGCTGCAAGTGTTTCAAAGTAAAAGATAAACAGGACAATTTGAGAGAGACCTGTGTACAAGAAACGTATACCGGTAAACAATATAAAGCAGACAAAACAAATACAGTTTAAAACACACAACTTACCTGCAGAATAGATAAATGACATTCATACCAATTGCAAGTTTGTAATGTTTTGAGATCTTCAAATGGAAGGAGATGCAGCGTTCTGGTGGCTTATAAGCGTTTTGATAAAACCACAACGTTCCTGGTTTTATTCCACTCAGACATCTTTGTTTTGCATGTCATTCCCATTTCTACATCCCCTGTATTTCCTACCTGACACATCATGTTTCTCTTCTCCACAGAAGGTCTTTCAAAATAAAAGATCTTGATGCCATTGAGACAACTTGTTTGTACTCACTTTCCTGGCTTATAATTTGAAACATTTGCAGGAAACGTGAAGCTTCGGTTCGGCTTCAACTATAAAACGGCGAAGTGACGTCCCTAACACTACCTGGCTCGCTCAGCGCGGAATAAATATTTACGTGCATCATCGCTCCACACCCTCACCTCCTCTGCTCTACTGGACCAGCTGGAGGTGAGCTTCCACTCCTCCCAAGACGGAGGAGGTCTCTTAGGGAGGGAGCCCACGCTCTCCTCCATTGTCTCCTGCGTCTTCGTCTTCACCTCCTCCTCCTCCTCCTCCTCCTCCTCCTCCTCTTCCTCCAAATCCTCGTCCACAGCCATCTCCCTGCCCTCCTCCAGAGGCAGGAGATCGGAGGCCAGAGAGGAGGAGGAGTAGCGAGGCAGACCTCCGTCCAGGATAAGTTCTGGCTCCTCGTCTTCCTCCTCCTCCTCCTGACGAAGGTCTTCTGGCAGGATGGAGCCGTCGCCGAAACCCTGAAACACAAACAAAGAGTTTAACAACTACAACAAAAATCCACAAGAGGAAGGTCAAAGGTCACAGCAGAAGGATGGTGTCTGAATGAGTAAGAGGTCACCTGGAGGACAGAAAGTAAAAACACTTCACACACCAAGTCATCCGTTGGAAGACAATGAATACAGACACTTGTCAACTCTCACCAGTTTCTTCTTCTTCCTAATACTTTAAATGGATTTTAGAACACATGAAGAACATCACTTTGAGACAGCGCCCGAGGGAATTTGAGAGCTAATTTGGGAAAAATCCGAAAACAAAAACCATCTCTCATCCAAACAGCTCCATCAGTCCACTGGAGCTTGTTTTTTTTAGTTTTTTTGTATATCTAGGACAACCTGGATGTCAGATAAATGAAAGCACTCCCTGAATGAGTCAGACTGTAGGACCCAGAAGCTTGGAGCCGTCTCCTCAGTGAAGGAACTAAACTGAAAAAAGGCAGCCCGACACTAAATCTAAAACTTGACTTACTTTGAACATTAGCCTTCATCTCTGAACACATAAAGGTTTTCTCCAACTCCCCAAAGAGCCTTCCTCAGCAGATACTGAGGGGATATCCTGTTCTTAACATTACGATGCAGACATTAGCCCGCGCGCCGGGAAATATTAATGACAACACTTAGGCTAATTTCCATCGACGAGGCCGCATCGCCAAGGACTCTTTTCCTCTTATTTTAATTTGGGCCTGGGAAGCCGGCCCATCACGGCCGTATAATGGAGGTGAGGAGCAGACGGCGGCAGCGGCAGAGAGCTCATAACGCTAACAGGATGTTCTGCAGGCTGATGTGTATTGGCCGTGACTGCCTGGCCTCATATTCATAAGATTAAAAGATGTTGTCATTTAATATCTCTGCCATTAGACGATGAGGACAGTTGAGATGACGAGTTGGTCGCTTCAGACACTCTGCAGCATTTCGGCGAGGCGGTGTGCTGCTGGATGCTGGACTCCTTTTACTGCAGTGGCCATCTATGGGCCACTCATTCAAATCTTGGGGATTAGCTCTTGTGCCTGGTTGTGTTGTAGACACAATCTCCACCTGGTATTAACCTGATCTAGATCTTGAAAAACTTCTAGTTAGGCCACAATCTTGAGGTGTAAATGCCATCATACCAATGCTTATTTACCTTATTAATCTACTGATTACTTTGCTCATTTCATCCATAACATGTCAGTGAAACGCTCCCAATATATTTCCTCTTTTCATCCTATTAGACATTTGTGTGTGTGTGTGTGACATTTGACCACCAAATTCTAATAAGTTCATCCTTGAGGTCTTATGGAAGTTTGTGCCAAATTTGAAGAGCTTCCCCTAAGGCCTTCCTGGAACATCCCGTTCATGAGAATGGGACATACGTGAGGTGACCTTTGACCACCAAATCTAATCACTTCATTCTTGACTCCAGGTGGATGTTTACGCCTAATTTGAAGAAAAAAAATCCTCCAGGCCGTCCAGAGATAACGAGTTCTCAAAGAAGTGGCCCCTGTCCTCGTTAATCACCCGAGTTAAAGTTCTTGTTTATTTAGCTGTTAAAGGAGACAGGAACGTTTCTGCAATCAGATAACTGTCCAAAGTGGGTGACGATCAATTAAATCAACAAATAAAAGACCCGGAGTGAACATAGTGGCGATGTCGGCTCTTTTACAGCAACCAGAGTAAAAGTTGATGGTTGGTGTTACTGTGTTGTCCGACAGCTCTCGGCGGCCCGTAAAGCTGGTTGTTTTCTCTCCTGTATTCCTGTTTGACTGGATTTGAACTGTGACTCGCTGCGGCTCTTTATCTGCACAAAGATGATGGGAATAATGTAATCGCAGCCTGTAACTACAGCAGCAGCAGTCTTCTACATATGACCTCTAAAAAGTTAACGAGGTGTGGATGTGTAACGGGGGTCTCTCTCTGGTCAGCGGGCTGGCGTGACCGAGAACGATGAAGTGACAGCGCCGACCCGGCTGTCTTTATGGAAACCCATCAGAGACCTGTGGGCTGTGAAAAAACCCTCTTCAGTCAAATGGGCTGCATATAAAACAGGAAATAAAACGGCTGCACAGCAGATACTGCAGGAGGACAGAAAGTAACACAGCAGAGTACAGTACAGTACAACAGTACGCAGCAGAGTACATCAGAGAACATAGAGTCCAATATACAGTCAGGGCCAGAAGTATTTGGACTGTGACAGTTTTTCTAATTTTACCTCTTTACTCGACTCCAGTGGATTTGAAACTAATCAGTCAATATGTGGTTGAAGTGCAGACTTTCAGCTTTAATTCAATGGATATAACTTAAATATTACATGAACCGTTATGGAATTACGGCCATTTTTACACAGCCACCCACATTTTCATGGCCAGATGTGGTCGGTTCTGTCTCTATTTCATGACAAATGATGCCGACAATAGGAGACCACGGAAGACATCTAAAGTGGATGATCGCAGAATTCTTTCCTTGGTGAAGAAAAACTCTTCATAACATCTACTGAAGTCAAGAACACTCTGGAGGAGGTAGAGTGTCATTGTCAAAGTCTACAATCAAGAGACGCCTTCATGAATCTAAATACAACAAGGTGCAAACCACTGGTGACGCTCAAGAACAGGAAGGCTTGATGAGACTTTAACAGAAAACATCTGAAAAAGCCTGACCAGTTTGGGAAAAAGATTCTTTGGACAGATGACACCAAGATGAACTTAGCAGAATGATGGGAAGAGAAAAGTGTGGAGAAGGAAAGGAACGGCTCATGAAGCATACCACATCATCTGTCTAACATGGTGAGAGCCATTATCCACAAATGGCGAAAACATGGAACAGTGGTGAACCTTCCCAGGAGTGGCCGGCCGACCAAAATTACCCCAAGAGCGCAGCGACGACTCATCCAAGTGGTCACAAAAGACCCCAGAACAACATCCAAAGAACTGCAGGCCTCACTTGCCTCAATTAAGGTCAGTGTTCATGACTCCACCATAAGAAAGAGACTGGGCAAAAATGGCCTGCATGGCAGAGTTCCAAGACGAAAACCACTGCTGAGCAAAAAGAACATAAAGACTCGTCTCAGTTTTGCCAGAAAACATCTTGATGATCCCCAAGACTTTTGGGAAAATACTCTGTGGACTGACGAGACAAAAGTTGAACTTTTTGGAAGGTGTATGTCCCATTACATCTGGCGTAAAAGTAACACGGCATTTCAGAAAAGGAACATCATACCAACTGTAAAATATGGTGGTGGTAGTGTGAGTCTGGGGCTGTTTTACTGCTTCAGGACCTGGAAGATGGAACCATGAATTCTGCTGTCTACCCAAAATCCTGAAGGAGAATGTCCGGCCATCTGTTCGTGACCTCAAGCTGAAGCGCACTTGGGTTCTGCAGCAGGACAATGATCCAAAACACACCAGCAAGTCCACCTCTGAATGGCTTAAGAAAAACAAAATGAAGACTTTGGAGTGGCCTAGTCAAAGTCCCGACCTGAATCCGATTGAGATGCTGTGGCATGACCTTAAAAAGGCGGTTCATGCTCGAAAACCCTCCAATGTGGCTGAATTACAACAATTCTGCAAAGATGAGTGGGCCAAAATTCCTCTACAGCGCTGTAAAAGACTCATTGCCAGTTATCGCAAACGCTTGATTGCAGTTGTTGCTGCTAAGGGTGGCCCAACCAGTTATTAGGTTTAGGGGGCAATCACTTTTTCACACAGGGCCATGTAGGTTTGGATTTTTTTCCCCCTTAATAATTAAAACCTTCATTTAAAAACTGCATTTTGTGTTTACTTGTGTTATCTTTGTCTAATATTTAAATTTGTTTGATGATCTGAAACATTTAAGTGTGACAAACATGCAAAAAAATAAGAAATCAGGAAGGGGGCAAACACTTTTTCACACAACTGTATATATATATATATATCATTCAAAATGCACATACAAATTCACAAGATAATAACTTGTGCATTCAAATTTATGCCACCCATATTTTCATCTGGTCCTTTCAAGTTGTTAAGACGTACATCCCCTCAGGACGGGGATCTTAAGACTTACAGTACTTGTGCTGAATAATTGAATTGAATGAAGATTAATAACAATTTAGAGCATTTTCTCTCGACAAACAGCTGTTTGGAGTTCGTCAACTGAATCCACATTTTTTGCAGATTTCCGTGTGAAAGAAATACTCATGATACTCGATTTTTAACATTTAAACTGTGCCAAACAGTCTCGAGTTCTGCTTGCTTTGCTAAACACGAAAAGCAAAGACGAACGCCAAAGAGAGGCTTTACTTTGGACAGAAGAGCCGTGGAGGATCATCTCTGTCCTCAACTCAACACTACTGCAGTAGTATTTCCTCAGAGTCCCGCAGTACTTGAGTGTACTGATGCTGGAGGACCAAAGTGTCCTCAGAGTACCCCCCCCTCTCCACCCCCCAACTCACTTAAGAGAGAGATGCTGCTGGTTGAGCTGATAGAGCACTTTATACCATCCAGCCATCCTGCTGAGTCAGCAGCTTTGCAGAGACAGAGAGGAGGGAGAGGAGAGATTAAGGAGAGGAGGGAGAGAGAGAGGGTGAGAGAAGGTGAAAGAGAGGAGGAGATGAAAGAGAAGAGAGATGATAGAGGGAAAAAAGGAGGTGAAAGAGAGAAGGGAGAGATGAAGGAAGAGGAGGAAAGACTGCAGAGGTGCGATGGAAAAGAAAAGGAGAGAGAAAGATTTGAATGGAGAAAGAAAACGTGACTTCGAGAGTTCATAGCTACCGAGACTCCAAACTGCAGATGGCACATTTACATATCACCGACACATAGATGGAGTTTCAGTCCCTTTTATGTCTGTCTGTCTGTCTGTCTGTCTGTCTGTGTCTGTCTGTCTGTCTGTCTGTCTGCAGGATGTCCCAACAACTACAACAGATTTCATGGACAGCTCAGCTATGATGTGCAATAACCGCTTTGGCTAAAAAACTGAATCTTTGGGTCGCAGAAGCAAATTTCTTTGTGCCTAAATTCATCGGTCCAGTAGCATCGATCTATGAAAGCAACACAAGTTCCCATCTGCACGTTTTCCCCAAAACTCCTGCAAAGTTTACAAAAGTTACAACATGAAGCTGGGAAAAAAAAAAGATTCATAAGACATCTTTACAGCCAGATTATAATTATTATAATTATTATTATTAGTGAAAGTGATACTGGAGGCTTCTGGTAGAAGAGTCAGCATGTAACTGAGGAAAACATGAAACTGTATTGAGATACACAGTATATCTGTAGTGGCGTATTTACTAACTACTAACAGTTTATACTTCCTGTATGGCTCTATTTCTTGCCCCCTGTCATCTTTCTGTAAATAAAACTCCAGAGGGGATGTTACAATCAATAAGCAAAAAAACCCAAAAACATTTCATATAATGTTCTCTGACAGTGGAGTATTTGTCACATCGGGTTTTCTTCCATCAGTTACCAGCTTTTGTGTCACAGCAGAGAGAGAAATTCAGCCTGAACCTGCTGGATGTTTCCACAGAGCTGAAATCACCAGTCTGAACTCTGCATCCGTTTTTCATCCATTTCCCCGTCATGCTGCACATATTTATTTACGTCTATTTATCTCTCGGTTTATTTTTCTGTATAGTCAAAGGCCTCGGCGGCGCTGTGCGTCTGATATCCAGACCAATAAAGCAAACTGAAGTGAGTTAAGAGGGAGGAGATAAAGAGGGGGAGGGAGAGAGAGAGAGAGGGGGGGGAGAGATTTAACTGTGGAAGATGGAGGGAAGAGGCAGCGAGGAGGAGGAAGAGAATAATGTTAGAGGAGAATATTTTAATAGTCCAATTAGTCTTGAGTGACTTGATAGATAGATAGATAGATAGATAGATAGATAGATAGATAGATAGATAGATAGATAGATAGATAGAGAGATAGAGAGATAGATAGATAGATAGATATAGAGAGAGAGAGGTAACCAGTCTCTGTTCAGAGATCTGGTGTTAGGGATGAATTTTCTCTGTAAAGCTCAAAATCACAAACATGTCTTGAAGGGCTTTAATGCAGGTTCGCTGTAGCACAGACTCTCTGTCCCTCTATGCGAGTGTGAGAGATGAACATCGGCTGACCAGTGAGCCGACCCGTACTTTTTGGTGGCGCAACTTCTGTATCTTCACTCTGTCATGTCATGTATAGTGATTACATGACTTGTATTTGGTGCCGCAACAGTCGTAAAATCAAACCGCGTGAGTCACGAGTAATTGTTGATGCGTCAATGTATGCAAATCAAGCGGGGCCGATGACACAAAATGTCCATTAAAGATATGAAAATCAAATGTCTCATATGTAATTAAATGAAATGAGGACTTCAGATAAATGTCAATCTTTTTGTCAAAGAGGTGTGGTGTGAGTGTGCATGGTACTTTAAAGTACCACAGTACTTCCCTCCTACGACCTTTGATTCTCAGCTCCTCTTGCTGATGAAGACTGTCCGACAAAGAAAATCTACGTATATGAGATAAAAAACGATCCAGAGGTCGTGAATGAACCTCCCCTGTTGAAATGTGCACACGTCACGGCTGGAAGTATTTAGACTTGCAAACCAGCTGCATGCTATCATTGAACACGTCATTCCTAAAAGCATTGATCAGGAGCTGGGACAGCTTCCACTTTACTGGATTATTGCAGACTGTCGTCTGAAATACCACCGCGTGACCAAGAATGACAGACAGACACGGGCTGCCACTGTTAAACTTCAAAGAGAAAATGTATTCATCTGTGGATTTCTCCTCAGGTTTTCTACTCTTGTCTCTTGTTCCAGCCTCTCAAATTTGACCGGTTAGTTGACAGTACTATTAAGGATGTGGACGGGGGTCATAAAATGTGTGAGTGTGTGTGTTACCTTTGGTACGGGCAGTTGTGTGTTGTTGAGATACACCTGGCTGATCCTCTCTGGTCCCTGCACCTGCACAGACAGTTCAGACTCTCATCAACAACAAGAAGCAGCACCTGAATAAAAACAATCTTCATTCATGAGAAACCAGAAGGTGTAGCAGACGTACCACAGACAGAGGCTTGCGGATGCCCAGGCGGACTGTGCCGGGCGGGGCGGACTTCAGGACCTCCAAGGCCTGGTCCAGGGTCAGCGGGTCCAGCTGGGTCTGGTTGACCGACACCAGCTGATCCCCGGGGAGCAAACCGCTGTGGCGCTCTGCCGAGCCGCCGGGGACCAGAGACCGGATCACCATCACGCACCGACCGGGATCCAGCGGGTCCTGCAGAGAGAGCCAAAAAACACAATCACGTTAGAGTCATTTACCAACACTCAGCGCTTTCAATACCTGAGACAGACGCCTTCAAAGACACAATCACATCAGACCCGGGAGCTCTGCTTGAGGATCAGAGTTCTTGCAGAACCACTGACATCTTTTAAATCACTTCTCAAAACATTATCCTTTAAACTTGTTTTTATTAATGCAAGCACATCATTGTATTTCCAATGTGTCATCTTTTTAATGTTAACAGTTTTTTATTTTTACATTACTTTTGGGCATTTTATGTCCATTTTATGTTCATATAGTCCTGAAATGTCTTTGTTACTGGTTTGACCATGCAAAGCTCTTTGTAACGTTGTTTAGAAATTCGCTGAATAAAGAAAGTATATTATTTGTATGATTATTATTATTAGTTGACTTTCTAAAACCTCAGTTTGCAGTTACTAATCTCTCCATAGCGTCTCTGAAAGAGGTTATTTCTAACGTGTGTATACCTGGTAAACTCAAGAGCTGAACAGAGCGTTGCGATGTGATTAGCTGCGACATAACTGCTCATTATTAACAGAGCTTTTTATAAATGGTGATTCTGATAATTATTTTGTATTTCTTACATTTTGATATGCTTGAAAACACTAAATAAAATGTTATTGTTTTATTTTTCATGAGGTGAAATGTTGTTAAAAACCCACACATAAAAGAAGGACGCGAACAAATCCCTGGCACACACTTGGCATCCCACTGAGCTGAAGACCTGTGAACACCTGTGAGGCCACAAGTATTTGCCAACGGGGGGAAGGGTTCGAACCAGCAACCTTTCAGGAGGGAAACTGGACTAAAAAAAAACTACATCTCTGCTTTTGAACCTGTCAGAGTGTGATAAGAGCTCAAGATTTGTGAGGAAGCCAAAGCCCACCCCCTGTCCCCCCCCCACAGGAGAGACAGTCGGAGAGAGGGAGACGGTTATTGTCCCATCATTCAGACCGAGTCTCAGCAAAGAGAGACAGGAAGGCAAGGCAGCAGAGAGACAGGCAGGGGGAGACAGAGACCAGGGAAACGAGAGAAAACCCACCCGTACAAACACCACAACAACAACACACGAACATGCAGAGGGGAGAATAGGCTTCCAGTTAGGAGGTCAAAGGTCAAACGCATGCCAACTAGAGATGGAACAATCAAAGACTGAAGAGAAGGGTGGATGGAAGAAGGAAAAGAGACGAGCTTCTTGGAGGCAAATTGAAATGTTGAAACTGTCCGCAGTGACACTGGAGAAGTTTCAGGACTTAAAAACAAGAACCGGGGTTATGGTGCTTTGACAATGAATTATTTATGCGAGTTTAGCGTCTGCAAAAAAAACGTGCAATCCTTTTGCGAATTCGCCCGAGATTTAACTTCTTAGTGAGTTTTGTATCATATTTATAGAGCGGTACTAGCTGAGGCTTCACAAGTTTTTGGATCTAATTATGGTAAAGTCTTTCAAACTTCATCTGTCATTTCAATAAGTTAGTAAATAATTTAGGTAGTTGTTTATGAACGGTTACAACTTCTCAATTTAAATGCAAGTAATATTAAGTGTTAGTATTAACACTATTCATATTCATTGTGTACACTTGGGTTTTCCACCTTTTTGATAATCTTTTTTTATTGTTTCACTCAGTTAACTCAGTAAACATTGTAACATTGTAAACATGAGTTTATGGTCTCAATGTCTAGTTTCAAGTCTTCTTCAATACAGCATGATGTTCATTCAGTAAATTATGGTCAATTTAGAGCCAAATAGACCATAAAGCAGGGTATGCTTTAGGGTGGGGCTTACTGTGATTGACAGGTCGCTGCCTATCTAAGATGGTGACGGCGAAATCGGCAGCAGTCCTCAAACGAATGGGTGACGTCACAATTACGACGTCCACTTCTATATACAGTCTATGGGTACAACTACCTACCGCTGTGTTTTATTTATATAAAACACAGCAAGCTTTACATGGACATTGTGTCCGAGGTTTGTTTCCATGAAGCCTATCCACTCTGGTTACACTGTGATAATGGAACGTACATATTGTCCCCATCATTCCACTACTGTCACGGCCTGCACTCCCAGTTCAGACACACCTGGCGGAGATCTGCACTTTTCTAGTAATCCTCTAACTTTGTCCAAAAGTAAAGTGAACTCCACAAACAAGCCCTCGTCTGTTTAACCTGAGTAACCAGGAGGGCAGCCCGGTCCTTCCGCGGATCCAAACCCCTCAGAGATTCATATGCCAACTATAATACTTCTCCTGGTTAGAGCGGATGTACATTTTGTAAATTCCCCTGCGCTGAACCCTGGGCACCGCCCGCGCTGCAGCACGAGCTGCCGTGCCAAGTTTCAGGCTGCCAGAACAAAGCCAAGCTGTATTTTTAGACCGAACAACATGGCTACAGGTGGAGAGGAGTCAGAACTCAAGTCCTTCACTCCTACAAGATCCTCCGGAAAAAGTAAAGGCCTCTGCTGTCAAAAAAAAGTGGAGTTATCAGAAATGTAGGAGAAAGTGTGAGAGGGAAAAATAAAGAAATTAAAAATGCACTTTGCCAAAAGTAGTGAAATGTTTTCACGGTTGACTACTCATACGCATATACCAATGAGGAGCTTTTTTATATATATATATATATATATATATATATATATATATATATATATATATATATATATATATATATATATATATATATATATATATATATATATATATATATATATATATATATATATATATATATATATATATATATATATATATATATATATATTGCAGAGTGTCTTCACAAAGTTTTTAAGACCTTTATGATGCCAGTTAGAATGAAACTCCGTTAAGGAAATAAGTATTTTAGGAACTTTGAGACTGAACTTTAGACTTTACATTTTTATTCTAAACATACTCAAGACCTTTCAGGGACTCTGAAGTTTTACAAATATGAAGAACAAACTTCCCATACTTTTTTTTCTCCGTTTTCTCACAAAAAATATAAACTTTAAGGCTAAAAGTTTAGGAACACTCCTGTCTACATAATCTGGGTCTTTTTTTCCTGCTCTTAGTTCCATTGAAGGCAAATCTTAATGCTCCAGCATACGATGGAAGTTTTATTGTGTTTGTCTCTTTTCAGTTTCAACATGACACAAAGCCAGCTCCACGAAGAAATGCTTTTCCCAGTTTGGTGTGGAAGAACTTGACTGGTGTGCACGGAGCCCTGACATCAACCCCATCCAACACCTTTGGGATGAACTGGAACGCTGACTGTGGGCCAGACCTCATCGCCCTCCATCAATGGTGCTCTTATGTGAGACAAATGGGAATCTAAAACTTAAAGGGCAGGAGTTAAAATATAGGGGACCTGTTGATTGGCAAGAATGTGTAGTACATCATGCACAAAAACGTGCTGTGCTTTCCAACATCAATACTATTCAATATGGCAGAAATACCAGGATGTCCTTCTGCAGCCGGTCAAATTTTGCACTATTCAAGCCAGCATGCATCTCTGGCTATGCTGACCCACAATCCTTTGCGCAGCGGATATATAAACAAAAGGGTCAAAGTTCAAGGTGCAATGACATGACCAGGGGGCAACCTCTGGATCTGAAAAGTGAGGTCAATGCGGAAGTTCCTTAAACCTGCATTCTCTCTATTGTCCATCAGGGGGCAACTCCTCTGGTTGCATAGAAGTCTATGAGAAAATGACTCTACTTCTCTCTTGATTTATTACCTCAGTAAACATTGTAAACATGAGTTTATGGTCTCAATCTCTAGTTTCAAGTCTTCTTCAATACAGCATGATGTTCATTTAGTAAATGATGGTCCATTTAGAGTCAAACAGAAGCAGGCTATGATTTAGGGCGGGGCTACCTTGGTCGCTACCACAGCGTTTGTCCAGTCTGGGAGTTGTCCGCATCTGTAACATTTTGGTTCAGTTGTACTTAGCTCCACCCTCTCGTGTCGCTTCTGGTTGCAAAAAGCCAAGATGGCGACGGCCAAAATGCTGAACTCAAGGCTTCAAAACGGCAGTCCACAAACAATGTGTGACGTCACAGCGACAACGTCCACTTCTTATAAAGAGTCGTTGGTTATAGCGATGTAGTATGTCCCAATTGAATAGATACTGCATGCAACAGCACGTACTTTGTAAGGAGAGCTGCAGTATGTGCTTAAATGAAAAAGAAAAAAGTATGATTTGGAAATTAGTGAAGGACTTACTTATAAAAGTGCTGCTCTAAGCACTACTAGAGGTGAAAAACTGCAAAGGGAACCTTTAAGTTGAGCTGAGATGTTCAAGAAAATATGTAAATCTATGAACTCCACATTTTCTAGAATTAAAATTAAAAATGTTTTGTGCTCTAGTAGACCTGCATGTGTTGCGTTTCTCTTGAGAGAAAACAGAGTTTTGAGGTATGAAACTGGTCCCGTTATAAAGGTGTCAGGTTTTAGTGGAAACTATCCGCCTGAGTCCAGACAGACAGACAGACAGACAGACAGACCAGCTCTTCACTTATTGCCTCCAACCATCTTTCACTCGACTCTGACAGCCGGAGAGTCAGTAACAGGAAACACTTTGGCAGGAACACTGGACCGACATGCCCTTGGGCGAGAGATATAGAGGAAAGAGAGGGAGAGAAGTTGCTTCTTTTTTTTTTTTGGAGAAAATTGTGGCGTCGGTTTCACTCTGAGGTGAAATGCAGGAGTCAGAAACTCAGATTATTTTTACTTTTCTTTTCAAATTATATGCACTTTAAATGTGGAGGAAAGAAGAATATAAAACTATGTATTTCATTTATATTTACTGAATTGTCCTTACCCGTTTCAACACACTAAACAAAAGTGAAGAATAAATGTGAAAGTAATGAATATTTGATTAGACTTTTTTTTCTTGCAGTTTTGCATGTCAGCTATTTGATAACATATATATCTCATATGAGTTTCTTGTTTATGTGCTGATTAGGAAAAGGTTACTGCAGAACACCGAGGCTTACGTGGTTACATAAGTGAGAGAAAAGGTCCACTTGTTTTGGAAAAAGTATATTTTTTTGCAAAGTGAGGATATTCTCGGAAAGTTAAAACTAAGAATGATATCCGTTATTTTTGATTTTGATCATTTAAGAGACGAAAGTGAGGACAACTTTGGAAAATGAGGACATTATTAAAGTGAGGACAAATCTGAAATAATGTTAACTTTTCCCTTTGTGTGTTGACATATTTTATGTCAGTGATGTCCTGTATGGAAATCAGATATCTCGTATACATGATGATTAAGAAAAGATAACTAGAAAAGTGAGTCATTCCCATAAAGAAAGCAATAAACTTGAACTTTAGAAAGTCAGGACAGTTCAGAAAAAAAGAGGATGTTTGAAAGTGAAACATACATTTTATTTTTTGACTTTTGTGTGAGATATTTTTGTATTAGAGCCTATATTTTGAGTTTTTTAGGAGAGGACATTTTTGAAATGGGAACATCATAGAAGACATTCTAGACATTTCACGTTTTCTATTTTGTGTGTAAGATATTTTATAACATGAGTCTGCTGAACTTTAGAAAGTTTAGAAAAGTAATTTTAGGCTTTTTTTCAGGTAAAACTTGGTTAAGATTAACATTACAGATAGCAGATAGTAAATGTATAATGTCAAAGAGGGTCCTCACAAGTGTAGCAGTCAAACGTGTGTGTGTGTGTGTGTGTGTGTGTGTGTTGGTTCCAGCTGGTCTCTGAACACAGGCTGCTTTGTCCAGATCTGAAGCTGAAGCCAAGACTAACCAGCCATGACACCCACACACCCACAATGACATCATTTATGAGGTCAAGAAATCAGTATGTGGTTTTTGATTGGCTGTTCAGTACGAGGGTGTTGACCTATAGAGACTGAATGAAGTGAGATACATGAGATCATATACAAGATAAGTACAAAATCAGGCTCCACAGTCACACTGTGGATCACTTCAACACACATTGCTGCAGAGTTTTCATTCAAAATGCTGAAAATGTAATTCTATGCAGCTCTTTTTGCATTGAAGCAGCAGAAGAAGAATTAGCAGCCGATACCGGGACACCAACAGAAAGTTAAAAACAAACAGAAATCATCTGCGTGGCTCGATACTAGGAGACAGAAGTGGGAATATAAGTTTGTTTTTAGTTTGTTTTATGATTTGGAGAAACTGTCCGGTTAAGGAAGTCTTTACATTCAACTGCAATAGCTGAAATGATTTATTCAAACAAATCTTACAAATGAGGTCTCACCACAGCCCACCTGCTCATTTTTTAAGACATCCTGTTCAGAGTTAAGGTGTTAAGAGCTCAGCTCTACAACACTACGCTCTGTACTGACGACGGGAACTCTAGTACAAGTACAACCAACCATCTATATATCCGTCTGTCTGCCCATATGTCACCCGTCTCGTTTAAAACTGTTCCTCTTAGTCACTGTCTGAGTGTTTCCTGTCAGCCTCTGGACCTAAAACGCCCCATCTTAGGACTGGAGGACCCTGGAGGCTACTATAGAAGTTAGTACTTACTTGCTTTTGCATAGCACCTTTCTAGCTTCCGACCACTCAAAGCGTTCTCTGCTACATGTCAACATTCACCCATTCACACACACACGTTCATGCGCTGAGAGGCGCCTTCAGGACTCTAAACTAATTCAGAGTCTGGCCCACATATGGACCGGAGGAGCTGTGGGATGGAAGCGGAGATTTTCCGATGGACTCTACCTCCGAGTCACAGTCGCCCTATATGAGAACAATGCTGCTTCTTTATTTAAGTGTCTTCTACAGTTTGGATGATGACTTTAATATTATTTCTTTTGATTTTATCGCCATGTACATAAATTAAACCTCTGTATTTAAACCATCCTCAGCGCCAGGAGCCGTGGCCTGCTGGGCTGGTAGCGACCTGAGGAGCAGCTTGGGGCTTAGTGTCCCGCTGACAGACACTAGGACACGCAGCTGTCTGATGTAACACGGAGAGGAGACTGTTCATTAAGGATTATTAAAAGAATGGAAACGTGCAGGAATTAAACAAAAAGAGCCTGAAAATGTCAGAGTCAGGACCTTTTTCCAAGACCTTGTTAATTCAAACTAGAAAAGAAAGTAAGACTTATACAACATGTATATAACACACCAGGGGAACAGACAATTGCTCACATTTTTGAAGATAATTGTCGTCTAAAACATCATTGTATGCTGGGGCATAATTTAATTAAAGATTGATGTAAATTACGCTTGCTTGCTACCATGCCAGGCCTTGAGTTTGGAGAACATGTTTTTAGACACAGGAGGAGAAGGAGGAGCTCACGGCGAGGACTTATAGGCGGAGCAAATGCATCTCCTCCATCGTCAGAAGAGCAGGGGAGATGCAAATGAAGGAAAGTGAGAAGCCACATTAGCAGCATGGAAAGAAGAAAAACACACGCACAACTTATTTCATCTGAATACATGTAAATAAACTTTAAGTGCTCATTTCTCATGTCTTATCAGGTAGTTCAAATGTCAAGAAAATAACGATTTACACCACACACACACACAAGCACCCTGGGCAGATGCTATATGTGCAGGCTGATGTGAATGTAGACCAACAGGGAGTTAAACCCCCCCCGACCGCTTCAGCTGGGGCCGACTGAGGAGGAGGGGGGAGGAGACGAGTAGGAGACGAGGAGAAGGCGAGGTCTTGTAGGTGAAGCTGAGCCTAAAGTGATGAAGCAGGGTGGGGGAGAACAAAACTCAACAGAACAGGTTTCCCAAAGCTACTCTCCAGACGGCGGCGATGCTAAACATGATATCTTTCAGTCACCGCAAAAACTCTAAAGAAAGATAAGTTTAAATCGATTCAACTCGCTTCAGGTCCACTGCGCGCGGGGGGCATTAAATATATCACCCCCCCCCGAACAAATTCAATGTGTCTCCAGAATCTGAGCTGTAGCTGCGGCTCCAGTTCAATCAGAGCACGTCCTTGTGTGTGTCAGACTGCAGCACTGTTGTTCGTCTTTGTCCGGTACTTAAAAGGTTCTCTCAAAGGAATTTAGAGCATATCAATTGCCTCTAAACGGCTCTCAACATGGCAACGGCTGAGCCAATGATTAGCTCAGAATAGAACTTAGCACCTTTAATCATACGATGCATTAATCTGCTATTCACCACACCACTGTCCCTTTTCCCTGCAATTTTAGCCTCTATATGCTCTTATATAGTTTCTACTTCTTAATGCTTTTCTTACTTCAGTCTTTTTTTTTTTTCCTACTATGGCGAAAAGATGACTCGTCCTACTCCGCCTCTGACTTTTGTTTTTATAAAAGACCAAAATCACAAATTTACAATGTGTCCAGCATACGACACCCTCTGCCCTCAGATCCTCCATTCAGAAAAGGAAAAACTTCCAGAAAATGGCAGAAACCTCTACAACTTCAACTCTACAATCTACTCTTCTTATTAACATCATCCGAACAAAACTAGAATTACAGCCGGGTGGTCATGTAATGGTTTACATCCATGTCCGTCCAAAATCCTCTTCACTTCATCATTTCATCCCATTAGACATTGGTGTGAATCCTTGATGGCCCAAAACGTGTGACATTTGACAACCAAATTTCTATCAGTTCATCCTTGAATCCATCCAGGTGGACGTTTGGAGATTTTCATGAGATCGGACATAAAAGCTGAGTCGACTAAATTGAATGTTGTATTGTGATGTGTTGTGTTTCTACAACTAACTGCAGAAAACAAACGGACCTGAAAACAGATCTGGTTGAGCGGGTGAGTCACACCCTCTGGCCTGCTGTCCACTGCTTCACTCAGACACCTCTCTCTGCTTCCTGCATGTGTTCATCCACCTCATCACCAAACAACCACAGGGAGCTAATTAACTCCATGTGAGACTGCTTCTGTGGGTTCCTGTTCTTCTTTTTGTTGTTGTGATTTTTAGAGACGTCAGACGGACCGTTTTTAGTCCGCTCCAACACTTTGGTCTCAACAACTGTTAGAGTTGTAAAGTATTGTACGGAAATTTATGTTCCCCACTGCATTGTTACATAGCAGAGGTGGAATCACAGGGAACAAAGAGCACATCGCTAACAGAATATAAAATAGACAATGTTTATGAAATAAAACATTAACCTTTGAAGAAAAGACCATAAGTGCTATTTCACACAGCGATTGCAATAAATTCAAAGACTGTATCTAATGTACAGGCCATCACCTACTAACTAACAGAAATTGGCAGCACTAAATTATTTATTTCCAGCAACATTAAACTTGACTTGATAAAATGTCTTTCTTTGGGGAAAGAAAGAGTCCTTCATGGTACTCAGAGTGGACTGAGCATGCAAGCCCTCATCCAGATCCAGAATAATTTAAGTCAGAAAATAATGAAAACTGGGCTTTCATAATTTCACATCACGTCTTAAAGTGCCTTGTTGTGTTCAGCCAAGAGTACAATACCTAAAGACATTAAGTTTACGAATAAAGCATCGAACCCTCACACTTGAAAAGCTGGAATCGGCCGTAGACTGTAATCTAAGACGGTGACGTCATCGTTGTGACGTCTCTCCTTGGTTTGTGGACTTCAGATTAGAAGCCTTGAGTTTGGCCTTTTGGCCATCTTGGCTTTTTGTAACCAGGAGTGACGTGAGAGGGTGGAGCTAAGTAAGACCGAGGGCTGATTGAGACATTTTCAGGCGACAAATGTCACAATTAACTTTCATGAAGTGAAAACACGTACAACTCCCAGAACAGACGACGCCGTAGCAGCCACCTGTGAATCACAGTAAGCCCGCCCTAAAGCATCCCCTGCTTTATGGTCTATTTGACTCTAAATAGGTGTCGCCCCCTAATGGCCATTAGAAAGAATGCAAGTTCAATGCACCTCCACAATTGGTTTTACTTTTCAGACCCAGCGGTTGCCTCCTGGAATCAGCAGACGTCTGGCACATTTCATACAAAAATGTGATTTTAAAAAAGAACATTCTGTATTCAAATTCAGTATGAATTTCAGGATCAATCACAGTTCTGTGCGCCTATTATTGTTTCGTATGATGCAATGTGCTGTTTATTATTTGGTCTGAAATGTAAATGATAATGTAAAGAGACAGAATGACAGCAGCAGCAGGTGGAGGACAGTGTTGTCCTTACCTGGTAATCGAGGATGCTGAAGCCGAGGCCTTTGTCTCTCTCCTTCTGAAGCTCAAGGATCTGAACATCTGGAGACCACTGAGCCAGCTCCCCTTCATCTTCATCTTCACCCAGCTCCTCCTCCTGGTTGTGTTGAGCCTCCATCAGCACCTCCTCTACAGGGGATACCTGCTCCTCCTGACACACAACAGTGACAACAGAGTCTTAAAACTAATGTATGAACATACAAAGAACAAGCAAATATAAAAAAGTCAGTTATCTTAAGACCACATCTGCCAATAGTAATTATTATAGTTATTATTCCATTAGAATACAGACCTGCTCTTCTCTCTCTCACACACACACACACACACACACACACACAATGAGATGCTATACTAAAGTATTAAGTAAAAAAACTGAGCAAAACTTTGCATTTTTTTGTAAGATTTAAGAAAATATGATTGTAATTTCCATAATATATTTTGTGAAACAAAATTGTAAATTAATGTCACAGAACTATACATTTTCATGAAATTCTGAAGCCATCCTATAAAAGCATTTTTCCATCTCAAATTCAAAATCAAATTCTCAAATGAAATCAAAATAATTTATTTTAATTAGTTATGATGCTATCATGTGCATTATCACTTTCATGAGTTTTCAGTGTCTACTTTGCACACGTGTACATGACGTCATGCGTGTTCAGTAAAACGCCGGAGTCAAAGTGAGACAGGTTACCTGTCTAACTACCTGTTGCTGTTCAATGAGGCTCTCTCTCAGGTCCGTCTGTCTGCAGAGCATCGAGGACAGCTTCAGCTCGATCTGAACACAACACCATATACTTTATATTACTTACTTACTTTATAGCTTAACAATAGGATCATTAAAGTCTTTCTAAAGCATTAAAAATGTTGTACACATGTAAAGAGCTTTACAAGAGTAGAACAAAGTTAACTGCAGTAAATATGAATGTGATTTTACACACAATATTGGATAAATATTCTCATTAAAAAATAATATCGAGTGTGTGTTCCTTGATGTTCTCACCTCCTCCACACTGGGTTGTGGCTGTCTTACTGGTCCTGGACCAGGTCCAGGTCGTAGAACAGGTTCATGTTCAGATTCAGATTCAGATTGTGGTTCTGGTTCCAGGTCAGAGGTCGGGTGTCGGCAGCAGACCAAAGTAAACGGAGGAGGCACTTCTTTGAGGAACGACACCACTTCTCGACGAGACTTACTGTACAGCTGCACATCATTCACCTACACACACACACACACACACACACACACACACACACACAGACACACACAGCAAATTACATATAAATTATATATAATGTTAAACAACTAATTTAGAGTTTTCCATTTAGAGTCAAATAGACCATAAAGCAGGGTATGCTTTATGGCATACAGGTATAAATATTTGACTTCAACTACCCTACCCAGCAGAGGCTGGTGTACCAGCAGAGGCTGGTGTTCCGGCTTTGTACAGTATTTATACCTGTATATTATATGCTATAAAGAATTTCTGTGCCATTAAAATTTATTAAATAAGGGAAAATAAATTTGTACTTTGGCTTATAATTGTTAATTGGCTTACTGTGATTGACAGGTCACTGCCGCTACCAGAGCCGTATACGGCGTCTCTACGTTACTCCTCCTCATTCCAAATATGGTAATCTCTATTCATTGGTTGCGATAATAACAACATGGCGAGGGCAAAACCGCTGAACTCCAGGCTTCAAAACATCAGTCCACAAACCAATGGGTGACGTCACGATGACTACGTCCACTTCTTACATACGGTCTGGGATTTAGTCCCACAGTGTTTGTCTGTGTGTGAGTGTACTTGTATTTACCTCCAGGAGCTCGTCCTCTGGTCTCAAGACTCCATGTTTGTCCACGGGGCCTCCAGGGACCACAGAGGAGATGTAGTGGTGACCATCGAACGAGTCCAGCTCCACACCAAGACGCACAGTGTGGACGGGCAGCAGCTGTAACCAACGATACAAGACATCAGGAGGAAGAGAGCCGGTTCTAATATTTTACCTCACCCCATTGATATAAAAATGGGCTGAACATTTTTAGAAATACCTTTAAAGAATAAAGTATTGGAATTCAACTGCATCATTAACTGCAGCCTCCAAAACAACCATATATGGTTACATTATATTCTACTGTATGGTAACAACACACACCACAGCTCAGAACACACAGTGTTCACACAACACTCAAGGTTTCTCACCTTGGAGGATTTTTGCAGCTCTGCATCGTCTTCAATGACAGGATCCAACTTCACCACCTAACACACACACATATATATATTAAATACACACACGCATCCGTGTTTAACATCCAAGATGGACAGTGTCAGTGAAAATGTGTAAAACGGTGTTCTCTCACCAGAACTTGGTACTTTGGTCCCAGCGCCTGCTCCCATTTAGCCCACAGTTCTGCATCTGTAGCTACACACACACACACACACACACACACACACACACACACACACACACACACACACACACACACACACACACACACACACACACACACACACACACACACACACACACACACACACACACACACACACACACACACACAGAGAGAGAAAAACAGCCTGTGTAAGCAGTGGAACAGATGTAAAATTACAATGCAGCCATTAAAACACAGCAGCTTCCTACAGCTCATTAACTACAACCTCAGGTACTGGAACACAACATGTACTGAAAGTGCTGCAAATGAACAAGTACAGTTGTGAGAGTGGTTGTGTCGAGTTTCTCACATACATAAGCTATTGTGGAATAGCAGGCAACACAGGACAAAACATGATGAAACAAGTAAAACATGAACCTTGAGTATGTTTGACTTTCGCAATTCAATCCAACAGGTTATTTGGGAAACTAAGCAGAGGCCAACGGGACTACTAGTACTGACAGTCATGCATGCAGTACTGTAACACAGCTGGTAGTACTGCTGCAGCACAATCACCATAGAGGTATTCCTCATGCTCTGCTGCAGTGTAAATATTTCACTTCATCTCTGCTGCAGGCTGACGGTCGCCTCATTGGAATTCACCAGTTAGAAGCAAAAATCTAAATGCCTCAAATGTGAACTGTTAAGTAAGCAACTTCAACTGTATGTATGTGTGTGTAGGGAGTGGGGGGGGGGGGGGGGTTTAATGCATTTGCACACACACACACACAAATGTCTCAGCAACAATACCTCCTTAAATCACAGATGAATAAATGTGTTTTCCAGAGCGGAGTGACGGCAGCAGTTTGGACACGAAACACAGGATGTCAGAGCGGATTACAGAGCGACTCTTTGAGGAAAACCCTGCGTCTGCTCTCTGACCCTTCAGGCTGATTTCAGGGTGGAAACCACCACTGCTGAGCCCCGAGGAAAACAAAAAAAACACCTTTGTGTTCTCACAAATCTCCTCACATGTTGGGTGCTATTTTTCCAGCAGGTCTGGCGGTGTTACAACAACAGCCTCTGATTAAATTAGCATTGCTAACCCCGGCCTTCACAGCGCAATTAATCTGCAGCGTTTGGCTGAATAAACAGGGTAATACATCGCCGCGAGGCTGTCAGACAGCTCGGACACTTTACATCTGTTGGCCCGGGAGCGGGCGTGTGGCGTGCTAAGTGTTAGCGTGGCGTTTTGGCCACTTAGCAAAGCTAATGAGGAATAAAAAAAAAAAAAAAAAAGAGGAAATAATTCAGGGAGGAGTGCTGTTAGAGGCCTGCGTTGACATGTCTGCAGACGCTACACTTAGTCTGCATTTTTTTAAAACACTGATAAAGATCAGAGCTCATTCCATTAATCCACTTCCTGTTTTGCATCACTGTAGGTACATTTAAAAGTTTCAGGCTTTTTAGGATTTTTTTTTTCTTCAGTTTTCTAAGTAAATAATCAGAACCACATGTTAAAATGGTAATGAGTAGATTGGCCTGTAACACGAGAAATATAAAGCTGTAACTGTGTAAAATCTTGGCAGAGGAGTTTGCTGTTAACATTAATCTATAACTATGGCAGTTAATCTATTTTAAGCAAAAACATAAGATGTCTTTTGGCCACAGCAGTATATGTCTTCAATGCCATATGTGTTTGGGATGATTGGAGTAGATTGTTTGTATTATTATTTATCCATTTGGACAATATATTTTTGCTGTGTGAATTGCAGGCACCACAGGACTGACCTGTGGTCTTAAAAAAAATAAAAATAGCGCTGGAAAATGTAACTTTATGCAAATTAGGGCAGAATTCACGTGGCAGCTCGTCAGTGTTTTGTCAAAAAAAAAAAAAGTGATGCAGCGGTTGAACAGGAAGTTGTGGATAAGCACCTGTGCAGCATGGATGGATTAATTATGAATCCGATACAGTCTTGCTGCCACTTTGTCCCAGTGGCCAGTCGGTGCTGCAACAAAAAACAAAAAAAATCCCCTGCCGCCCACAAATCATTTTCCCCATAGACCTCTTTATAAACCTCCTGTTATAAAAGACACATCTGTAAAGCTGTTGACAGGACGGTTTTTAAAAATGTTCCAAACCCTAAAAGAGCAGTTTTAATGTGCATGTGCACAAAGGTTCTCAACAGGGACAGTAGAGCTCGTCAATGTCTGAATCACAGCTGGGATTACAGCATCATATAAACTGTATGCTTTTGGGGTTTTCCCCTATCTCGACTGGCAATTCTGTGGAGGAAATACAGCTTTCTCATATCTACAACAACAGTGTGTGAGCTCACCCCTTTCTAGCTGTGCTGCGTTCAGGTACGTCGATTGACAATCTTTATTGTTTATATTTTGTTGTATTTGCACAGTTTCCCTCGGGATGAATAAAGTTTGATCCTATATTATCTCATCTTAAATCCTTGCTGTGGCCCACTTCAGTGCATAGCACTGTAGCCCAAGGGAACAGGGTGCTCTGACCTTTGACCTCCTGACTGATCATTACTGTTGGCGATCTATATAATTGAAGTTTATTTTCCTGTCAGGTTCATCGTAACTCATCATAAGTCTCTGTAGATAAGAGAGCCACAGAAATAACCAGAAGTTAGAAAATCAGCTGGTTCCCAGTTCTCTGTGTTTTCTCAGCAATGAAATAAAAACGACGTCTGGAGGAGATAAGAGCCCTGCGCTCCTCTTCTGTTTTAAAAAAAAAAAATCACTTGTTCCTCTCTGGCCTGGAGGCTGACCAGTGCAGGCCGCCAGCCAATTGAAAGACGAAAAAAAAAAAAAAATGACCCTGAACTGGGTGAATTAATCTCCGTGGGCGCTGGTGGATGTGGAGGAGGAATCGCAGGCTTTCCGCAGAGAGTTTGGGAAAATTACACCGAGTCGTAAACAAATTTGTCATCTTAATCTAGGCGAAAGGGAACAGAGGCAGGGAGGCTTCGGACAGGTAATAGGAAGAAAGGGTCCGATAAGTTTAACACAGAGAGTTCACTTCTCTCGCAGGAGCAGATTGTTGTTTTAATGCAACACAATCATGAAGTTGGCGGAACATAAACCCACAGAAAGTCACTTTACCTCATCAACGTGAGATATGTCGAGATATACATCTGTGTGAGATACATTTTTTTTAGTGTATGCAACTGATAACAGCAGATTAAAAATATCTACAAAAGAAGCTAAGCTAATTAATGCTTTCAGTAATAGCATACCTATTCAGGTATTTTTCAATTCATTCGCTGTTACTTTTAATGTCTTGTGCTGATGTTAAACACTTTGAATCCCCATTTTCCTTAATGTATTAATGTAATAATGAATCAGGATTTAATTATTTAATTGACTGCTATGCATTGCATTCTGGGACGACAGTATCCATCAACATGACACTCAAAAGCCAGAGTGATTTCAATCTGCTATTATTTGAAACTGTGCAGCATCTGCTCATACAGGTGCTGGTCATATAATTAGAATATCATCAAAAAGTTGATTTATTTCACTAATTTCACTAATTCACTAAAAAGTGAAACTTGTCTATTATATTCATTCATTACACACAGACTGATATATTTCAAATGTTTATTTCTTTTAATTTTGATGATTATAACTGACAACTAAGGAAAATCCCAAATTCAGTATCTCAGAAAATTTGAATATTGTGAAAAGGTTCAATATTGAAGACACCCGGTGCCACACTCTAATCAGCTAATTAACTCAAAACACCTGCAAAGGCCTTTAAATGGTCTCTCAGTCTAGTTCTGTAGGCTACACAATCATGGGGAAGACTGCTGACTTGACAGTTGTCCAAAAGACGACCATTGACACCTTGCACAAGGAGGGCAAGACACAAAAGGTCATTGCAAAAGAGGCTGGCTGTTCACAGAGCTCTGTGTCCAAGCACATTAATAGAGAGGCGAAGGGAAGGAAAAGATGTGGTAGAAAAAAGTGTACAAGCAATAGGGATAACCGCACCCTGGAGAGGATTGTGAAACAAAACCGATTCAAAAATGTGGGGGAGATTCAGAAAGAGTGGACTGCAGCTGGAGTCAGTGCTTCAAGAACCACTTCGCACAGACATATGCAAGACATGGGTTTCAGCTGTCGCATTCCTTATGTCAAGCCACTCTTGAACAACAGACAGCGTCAGAAGCGTCTCACCTGGGCTAAAGACAAAAAGGACTGGACTGCTGCTGAGTGGTCCAAAGTTATGTTCTCTGATGAAAGTAAATTTTGCATTTCCTTTGGAAATCAGGGTCCCAGAGTCTGGAGGAAGAGAGGAGAGACACACAATCCACGTTGCTTGAGGTCCAGTGTAAAGTTTCCACAGTCAGTGATGGTTTGGGGTGCCATGTCATCTGCTGGTGTTGGTCCACTGTGTTTTCTGAGGTCCAAGGTCAACGCAGCCGTATACCAGGAAGTTTTAGAGCACTTCATGCTTCCTGCTGCTGACCAACTTTATGGAGATGCAGATTTCATTTTCCAACAGGACTTGGCACCTGCACACAGTGCCAAAGCAACCAGTACCTGGTTTAAGGACCATGGTATCCCTGTTCTTAATTGGCCAGCAAACTCGCCTGACCTTAACCCCATAGAAAATCTATGGGGTATTGTGAAGAGGATGATGCGAAATGCCAGACCCAACAATGCAGAAGAGCTGAAGGCCACTATCAGAGCAACCTGGGCTCTCATAACACCTGAGCAGTGCCACAGACTGATCGACTCCATGCCACGCCGCATTGCTGCAGTAATTCAGGCAAAAGGAGCCCTGAGTATTGAGTGCTGTACATGCTCATACTTTTCATGTTCATACTTTTCAGTTGGCCAAGATTTCTAAAAATCCTTTCTTTGTATTGGTCTTAAGTAATATTCTAATTTTCTGAGATACTGAATTTGGGATTTTCCTTAGTTGTCAGTTATAATCATCAAAATTAAAAGAAATAAACATTTGAAATATATCAGTCTATGTGTAATGAATGAATATAATAGACAAGTTTCACTTTTTGAATGGAATTAGTGAAATAAATCAACTTTTTGATGATATTCTAATTATATGACCAGCACCTGTATATCACCATGATGGAGGTCAAAGACAGTTAGTTGATCTGCTGGTCCAACACTTTGGCCTCAGGGATCCAAAGACACCAGGGTCAATGTGTGGCAATTAGTTAGTAATCATTGCAGCGATGTGTTCGGTAATGTCACAACGCACGGAGTGGCAGAAAGAGGGGAGTCACTGGACCTGTTTTCATGCCGGCGTTTCTACTTGTTTTTGCAGGATAGGCACAGGTGGAAGTACTAACATTAACCGTGGCTCTGTTCCATTCAGTGTCCCAGGAGCCCTCTAAAAACTGAGCCAGCATGTGCAAAGCTGGCTCTCCTAAAAGGAACACAGTCTTGTTATTCGTGACACCGGGGCTTCTTGCTTTGACATATCAAAATGTCTGCCATGAAAAGGCAAATTTTTGCCCGATAAAACTGCAAGTATCTGTTTGTCCATAAGCGTCTGTCTGTGTGTGTCTACCTTTATCCAGGGACCTCTCCAGGGTTCTGGGTTTCTTCCTGATCACACTGAGGACGACAGTCCGACCCGTCTGCCTCATCACCTCCATAACCTCCTGATTGGACAGGCCGTGGAGACTGACGCCGTCCAACTGTGGAAACAGACAGGAGGACAGGAGGACTGGTTGGGCTGTGTTTTTCTCTAGATTTGAATGTGTTACACATTTTAGGAAATGTACAGTAACATCTGATTAGGTATAAAAAACAATGAATGACATGTAGGTGAATATTAACGATTAAATCAGGTTGTTACAGCGAGCAGTCGGTCGTGGATTCGGATGTTTCCGCTGTGATCTGCAGCGCTGCCTGGAACCACTTGTTTCACAAACACACCTACTGCATCTGAATCAGGCAAGAGACACAGAGACGGAGTGTTTTATTGGAACATTAAAAATAGAGGTAATATGCAACCTGTCATAAATCTGCAAATTGTGATGAAGCAACTTCACTCTCATCTTTGTGTGCTGCAAGCTGTGACCCGGAAAATGAACAGAATGTGTCAAATGTAAGCAATGTTTGTTTTTTTCAACTTCTCAACACAAATAACCAAAAATAATGAATATGAATATAAATTCAGAATGATATGACTTGGATGAACCCTGTTCTGATTCAAACAAGCTTTGAAAAATAGAAAAGCGCCAACAGTAAAAACTTGCTGTGTACAATAAGAGCCCCGTAGCTGGTTCACTATAAGAGCCCTGCAGCTTTATAGTAAAACTACTACAGCTCCTTTACAGTAATACTACGACAGCTCCTTTACAGTAATACTACTACAGCTGCTTTACAGTAAAACTACTACAGCTCCTTTACAGTAATACTACTACAGCTCCTTTACAGTAATACTACTACAGCTCCTTTACACTAAAACTACTACAGCTCCTTTACACTAAAACTACTACAGCTGCTTTACACTAAAACTACTACAGCTGCTTTACACTAAAACTACTACAGCTGCTTTACACTAAAACTACGACAGCTGCTTTACACTAAAACTACTACAGCTCCTTTACACTAAAACTACTACAGCTCCTTTACACTAAAACTACTACAGCTCCTTTACACTAAAACTACTACAGCTCCTTTACACTAAAACTACTACAGCTGCTTTACACTAAAACGACTACAGCTCCTTTACACTAAAACGACTACAGCTCCTTTACACTAAAACTACTATAGCTGCTTTACAGTAATACTACTACAGCTGCTTTACAGTAATACTACTACAGCTGCTTTACAGTAAAACTACTACAGCTGCTTTACAGTAATACTACTACAGCTGCTTTACACTAAAACTACTACAGCTGCTTTACAGTAAAACTACTACAGCTGCTTTACACAGCGTCGGAAATACACGAGGGCAAACGGCAAAACTGCCCCTAAGAAATATAAATTTGCCCCCGATATCACTAGGAGAGGGGCAAAAAACGCCCCCGAACTTTCTAAACAAATAAATAAATGGAGCGCTTCTTAATCAGACCTGTGACTGCGAGACTGCGGTCAACTCGGCAGACACTTAAATTTGAGTGCACCTATATGCTGAAATTCACGGTAAACTCATTCAAACGGCACAGATCGGGAGCGAGCGAAGGACTTTGAAAGATTAATCGGAAAGATTAACGTGAGACAACATCCGGTTTCTTCAGATGAACATCCGGTTTTCAGAATAAGATGCCAACAAATTACACATATTGCATAATGGAAATTAGATTAAATGAATTATATTCACATTAAGTATAAAACATGCTACCTGCATCTCGTGAGTTAAAGGGAAAATACACCTAAATTGTGCGTAAAGTGTCTTTATTCTTTGATTTGAGGGTTGCTGGAAATGAATAATACCTGACTGACAGTCAATTAAGATATTTTACTAAGCAAAAACTCTGAACTGAATTTGTACCTTCAAATGGCACATTTTTTAAATTTTGAAGGTGCTATAAAAATGTTTTTCTCAAAAATTTTCTCACACAATGACTAATGCATAAGTTCAGGACAAAAATGGGTAATATCACAATATTTGCTACAAAAATATCTTTCTCAATAATTCCATACAATGACTGATGTATATGTAATCAAGGCATCGTTGACTTACCAATTGTTAACAGTTGTTAAAAAAATTTAATAATAACAATAAATAACCACAAAGAAATAAGAATACAATTGAATATGATTGTCTGATTTATGTTTGTTTTTTGTTAAAAAAAATCTAAGAAAACACTTTGAATCTGTAGACTACTGCCTAATAGTCTTATTATTGCCATTTGATGACAATTGCTCATATATTGTAAGCCTAAATAAGTATATTTATTATTTTGAACAAAGGTTAAATGTTATTTCACAAGTTTCAAAAAGTGCCCCCAATTTTTTGAAAATGCCCCTGGATTTCAGTCAGTGGGGGAAAAAATTGCCCCCAAAAAAATATGTAAATTTCCTACCCTGGCTTTACAGTAAAACTACTACAGCTTATACACAGTAAAGAACTACAGCTGTTTGACAAGTTAAATGTGGGAGTGGTAGTTTTGTTTAAAAATGTGTTCAATGAGTTTTAACAGTGTTAACCCATCCTACCTGAGCTGGCTATGGTATTTTCTGTGTATTTCTAGTGCGTTTTAGTAGGTCTGAGTGTGCTTTAGCGGTTCTTTCCCGCCCTACCTTGGCTGGTCAGAGGGTTGTAGCCGATGATGGAGATGCCAAGGCTCTGGCCGTCGTTCTTGGTTAGAGGAACCTCGTGGATCTCATATCCCTCTAGGTTGGGCTGAAACACAAACAGAGAGTCCATTTATTTCAGCTCCGACTGCACCGTCTCCAAAGCCCCAAAACAAAGAGAAAAACAAACTCTTTTATCTTTTGTGTGTTTGTCCAGAAGAAAGTTTTTCTCTTAAATGATTCAACAACTTCAAACTGAAAAGTTTACTCTATGATGGTTCTTCTGACTGCTTACCGCTTTGCTGTGTCGACGTTGGGGCGGTAGGCCCGGGGCGCGGGGGGGTAAGGAGGAGACGGGGGCCGAGTCAGGAGGTGGTGGGGGAGGTGGGGCTGTTGACCTTTGACCCCGGGGATCCCTGGCGATCAGCAGCGTCACCTGGCTCCCACACCCCTGCAGCACCTTGACGACCTGGTCGCTGGTGAGGCCGCTGGTGGGCGTCGCCCCGATGCGAAGGATGTGGTCACCTGTGCGGAGACGCCCGTCCTGATTGGAGGAGAGAGGAGGAGGAGCATGAGAGTCAAACAAATGGAGAACACTTAAAATGATCAGAAAGTAATAATATACAGGTATAAGTGTCCCAGCTATTTCAAATTCTCAAATAGTGGCCAGTGGTCTGTATTTACAACTGCAGAGAGAAACAAGCTGTCATTTAAAACAGGCTTGTATTAGAGACGGTTCTTTGTATCTGTTATTTGGATACCTGCAACTATTTACAGTCATTTAAAAGGTGCAAGATCCGAGATTGGGAACATTTCTATTGTCTCTTCAACAGCTCTCAACATGTCGACGGTAGGCCGGCGGCCCATAGCTAACGGTGCTAACAGCGCAAACTACTCCTAAAGTGCCGACATAGCTAACAGTGTTTACCTGAGCAGAGGGTGAGCGCTACGCGACTTCATTCTCTGCTCGGGTAGACATTACTCCACTACATCTTTACATAGATAAGTTGTTTGCTGCTTTATTAATGTTCAGAATGTAGAATTAATTAAATGTAGCTCCTTTAAATCGATTAAGATGCTTCTGTAGTTTTTTTTCCTCATGTTTTTTTGTCATTTGTCACATTTTACAACAAATTATTTGTCAGCTAAAGGCCAAACGAGATTCAGCCGGTACTTGACTCCTGCTGTGGGGAAGTCAAAAAAAAAAAAGAGCATCGATGAAAGGTAAAAGCAGAGATGGGGAGAGGAAGTTAAATGGTGAAGGGAGATAAACCAGAAGAGGTTGAAGACGATGAAGATGAAAGAAGACAGATCAAATCTGCAGAGACTTAAAAAAGACTCACTCTTTGAGATTGTATGAGTGTGTTGAAAAGCAGGGTGGTTCAACATGTCTTGGAGGTTTTCTTCATTTCTTTGCAGAGAAATTCATCTTGTCCAATTAATCTAATTGATCTAATTAATCCACTTACAAGGCGATAATTCCTCCCTCAGTCCAGCTGCTGCTGCCTGCTGTCTGTTCTGATGCACTGCTCGTCCTTTAACTGTTATTGATGCAGAATACGTCCACTGAACTGTCATTTCTGCTTGAACAGCACAAGTTGCTGCTGTCGGCTGATCGACTAAGGCAGCTGCTTGTTTCAGTACTCTCACAGTCAAAATCAGCCAAAGTCGATCAAAAATCAGGTATCGTAGTTTAGTCCGACTTACCTGATGAAGACTGTGTGTATAAGTCATTCTCCTCCCTTTCTGCTGTCTGTGCTGTCTATTTTGCGAGGGTACCGGCGCAGCATCCCGGGATTAGCACTGCTCAAAACGATTGGGATTGGCTTAAAAGTGCGCAATGTGTAAGGTCTGGCCAGAATTTTTGTTGAAAACATTAAAAATTAACTCATGTATTGTGTTGCAGAGATATCTGCTGAATTAAGCATGCTAACCAACGAGATAATACCACTTGTTCCACGAGAGAGTCGCTGTAGCGCCCAGTCTCAGTCTACCATGAGAGGATGAAGAAGTGGAGGTAGAGCTAGCCCGAGGGCTTGTCAGGACTTTGTTTATTGACTAAACCCAAAGTGACAGAAACGAGAAAAGGGCTCGCATGGGTGTGTTTTTCATTAATATCACGATGTAACACACATCAGCTGAACTCACCTTGTCTGCCACGCTGTCTGGGAGGAGCGTCCTGACCACCACTCCGGTCGTCCTCCCTCCCACGATGCCGAAGCCCAGACCGGATCCATCGTTGACCAGCTCGATTTCCTCCACATGACCCCACTGGTCCTTCAGCATTAAGACGGAGGATGAAGACGTTCATTAATGGGTTATGATATGTGATCAGAAAAAGTTATTCATATAGACCTCAACCATATATTAAAAGAATAAGAAGTTTGTTCAGATTTCACCCAAAATCGCAAAACTAAAGTCACACATTTCACAGATTCTGAAACAAACACACACACACACACACACACACACACACACACACACACACACACACACACACACACACACACACACACACACACACACACACACACACACACACACACACACACACACACACACACACACACACACACACACACACACACACTAGATGAAGTATTTATACTGACACTACTGAACATTTGTCTTGTGAGTTATCATTGTTTCTCAAAAGGTTCATCTGCTTGTTCCAAATATTTCTCTAAAAAGAGAAAACATTGGATTTATTCTAAAGGCCAAGAAGGTTACTTTATGTCTTATTGCTGATCTGCATGTCTTAAAATCAGTATTGATTCCCTGTGTTTTGTTTCTTCCTGGTGTTGCTTGCATGTGTATAAAACGTGTATAAAAACAGATGGAGACCATCATCTATGCCTTCATCAGCTCCTGATTCTTGGGGTAGCGCGTCACCCTCTGGAACTCTCTCCCGGCAGATCTCTGCACTGCTGCATCTATGGACCTTTAAACAACTTCTGAGAACCTCCCTGCTCACCGAGGCCTATGGAGTTCACTCTGTTGACTCTGCTACTATTATTTTCTCTTCATGTGTTATTTATCTGTCTCAGTATGTGTAAAGCGTCCCTGGGTCCCCGAAAAGGTGCTTTAAAATGCAAGCTATTCTTATTAATATTACTACTATAGTTGCTGTATCATTGTACTATTATTTACTATTTTCTGTTGAAAAGAAAACTATGAACACAAACGTAGATTTCCTTAAATAGGAAATCCAACTAACCTTCTATTATACTTTTTCTAGTTTTTGTCATCATTTGTTGGATATTCCTCCGTTTTGCTGCTCGAAGTGTCATGTGACTTGGGCTTTGTCTTTTAGAATGTACAAACGGGAGATTTCAATAAAGTAGACTATAAATATTAGATTATAATATATTATATTATAAAATAAAAAATTGTCACATCCCGGAAATACTTCACTGCAAAGTTCACACACTCATTATTCTTTGAACAGACGTTTGGACTTCAAGATCAGAGGGCCATTAAAAATCTCTCTTGCCTTTTTAAAATATTGCAGCTGTTGGTAAAAGGTTTTTAATATGCAAAATGTTCATTCAAAAACCTAAAAATCAACCTGAGGAAAGTTAATGAGCAGCATTACAGCAAAAGCATTTTATTTCATTTACCGCAGAAGGATCTGATCCAATTATTTCTTCTAGTAGACCGAGGCAACGATTATTTTAATCATCATGAATGAGATATGTCACGAGGTGAAAGGTGGCTCAGCAGGTAATCACCAGCTGAGAGCATTTCCTCCTCTCTGATAGCCGCTGATCAATGGGAGGCTGCAGCGCGCGCGCGCGCACACGCACACGCACACGCACACACGCACACGCACACGCACACACACACCTTATTACAGCTCTGGTCTGATAGAGGTCTCCCTCTGTCTAATGAAACAAACCTGCTGCTCAGCTCACACCAGGACGCTGAGAGAGGTCGGATCACAGTGAACGTGTTGAATGTTTTCACAGGAGACGATCTGTTATGAAGCGACTTTATTTAGGTTTCGCACTGACTGCACACGTGAAAACGACATATGTGTCGCAAATTATTTTATTTAAATGTTTTACTTATATTGGGGTGTAATAAATGTGAGCCTGATGACTGGTTAGCCTGAGTTTGCTGCTAGCTTCCTGCCTGTGAAATGAATTAACACAAATCGAGTACAGAAAGTCTCAGGACCAGTTTGCACTCATGTTTCATCTGGATATAGAGCGTAGATTTAATATAAAACAAAGACCCACCTATGATTGCATTCTCTAGAAGCCAAAACGTGCCGTATGGCATAAGGCCAGGTGAAAAGTCATGCTAATGTTGAAAACGACCAATAAATGTCCTGAAGTTTTGCTTCTTGGGAACATATACAACATTTCTGAGTTTAACAAAGCCCTAGGAGTGACAAAAGCGCTTGCAAGTTTTCTGAAACTAGGTGGGACGGACTAATTCTTGTGCTAATAAAGGGGCGGTCCACCCATTTCATAAATCAAAATGAGTCTACTATTAATGTTCAGCCTGCTTTCTGTGTTTTCTGTGCATGACTCTGGCAGAGAGAGAAATCTACAACCAGAGTCTTGGAGTTTGACAAACATGGCAGGGAGGGTCTTCGGGCATGTCCGCAATATTTTAAATGTTTTCATCTACAATTATGCCTCTCGCCCAGAGGCAAAATGGAGATTTTTAGAAACACCTTTAGAGGCATCTGCACCTAAAACTCTGGTTTCTGTGTATCCGTGTGGACAGCTGTAAAGTGGAGCTCATGCCCATTGTTGCTTTGTGTAAGGAGCATGCCCCTGAAACTACAACAATGGCGGACTAACGGTTTCCAAGGTCAACATTTTCTCTGCTTTCAGCGATCAGCAGATATGCATGCTGGGAGATTCTTTAGCGAGCAGTTTGTTTTCACATGTGACTCGTTTGATTGACAGGAGACTGGTCATGTGACCGCGATGACTGAGGGGAGTTGTCAGTAAAGTTCATAAACTTTCTCCAGTTGTTCTTTAGTTCATTTCCTCTCAGTCGAGGCAGTTTTAAAAGGTCCCTTCAGGTTTCTTTAATTGCACAATCTGTTATCTTTTATCTCTGTTCTTTCTGCTTTTTGTCATTTTTAGGACAGCAATAAATAACGCGCAAAAAAAGTGCATTGGCTGACACGCTGTCCTAATCGATGGCGGGGAAATATTCACTGAATAGACAAAAGCTGTAAAATCACATCCGACTCGCTGATTTATACCCGCCTTTACGAGCGACAAGTTTCCTGTCAGCGTCCAAAGCCACTACAGCGAGAGGAGGTTTGGACATGATCAGCTGTGAAGGCGGGTCAGAGCCGCCTCAATCTGCCCGGCAGAGGAGTCTTGGCTTCGGAGGAGACTGATAGTTAGCCGGGCCAGAAGAACAGCAATAAAATCCCAGCCAGAGTTGTGTTTTTTATGCCCGCGGCTCCATTAAACGTGACCTCGATGGAGACAGGACATGAATAAAACAAAAGGAGGAGGAGGAGGCCTGGTATGCAGGACGAGGCTCGGGTCCAATGAGCCAAGAGGAGGAGGAGGAGGAGGAGGAGGAGGGTAACAAACAAGAGGGGCAGTGTAATTCTGTGTGATAATGACCCGACAATAGAGCGGGGCAGAATCATTACGGCCGAGGCCGACCTATGGTCCTCGGCTCACATTAACAGTCCACACTTGCTCCGGTTTGTCACCACATCGCTGTTTTTATAGTGGAAGTCTTTTCTTCTGGTTATCCAAATGTCAAAGCACTCAAACATTTGCATGTCCTGTCTTGTATTCAGTCCAATAACTCAGGTAAACATACAGTATCAGTACGTCTATAGTGTTTGTGATTCTTCCATCTGCTCCGTTTATATTTTCTCTTTATTTCCCATTAAAATGCTCAGGGTTCTTTCCCTTATCTTCACTTTGTTATTATTGGCTCTACAATTAAAATACACTTTAATAATTGAATACATTTCTGTAGGGGAACTTGGTGTTACGGTCAGAATGACATTAGAATTTGGCGAGGACATTAAGAGATTGAGCCTTTACGTATTTAGCAAAGAGCTTTTGACTTCAGGCTGCATGGTGTTCTGGTTGAGCAGCAGCTCAGTCACAGGCCCAATCCCAACGTCCCCCCTAAAGCCTCAAACCCTGAACCCTCAAGGACTCACTGACGTCACCTGGTAAGTGGTTGAGTGTGAGAGACTGTGAGGGCTTGAAATGGTGGAAATAGGAATGGGACAGCACTTTGCTGCAACATATCACGTTACCATGACAACGTCAAACAATATGATGTACAATTGTGGGTATTTATGTTATACTTTGTACTCCCTGATTTGAACGTCTTCCAGGCTCTTTCCTCACAAGATGAGAGGTCATTTCATATTATCTATTTACTCGTTTTGTCAAAACAGCTTCAATGACAAAATCAAATATTTGATGAATACATAAATAAATATTCTCTGATTTCAAGTTTGTTTTTTGTTCCATCTTTAACCCTTAAACTTTCTGTGTAAATGTAATACTGAACACACGTGAGCCGTCCTCTTGGTTTACCCTTTTTTTTACGTCTCCATGCGTCCACTGGTTACCCCGTGTTTAACGTCACATTGCAATGATTTGTGGGTAGTTCCCTTGGGCAAAGTCAGCATCCTATGCTGACTTACGGTAAGGGTTCATAAAGGGCTCAACATGTCTGCAAGAGAGCCTCAAACACTCGATGATGTGACAGTGGGACAGAACTAAACCCTCACGGACTTCGCGGGAGCGCGCCTCAAAGTCCGTGAGTCCGTAAGAGGGGCCATTGGGATTGGACCACAGTTTCAATGAGAAGTGGAAAACACAGCTGCTGTCACTGATTAGTCTGATGATGATGTCATGATCTGCAGCTCGGCAGCTTGTGAATGACCGCTGGTTAAACTATTTATGAGCCGTGATGAAAAGTTTCATAATCACTCCAGTGTTTGACAAGAGAAGCAGAAAAACAAATAAAAACAATTACATGGTGAATTCTGCTGCATTTAAACTACAGAGAGAAAAAGGAATATCACATATCATGCTCATTTTCAGGTTCATCCTATTTTGGATTTCTACTCGAACATGTTTACGTGCTTTGATGTTCTTAAAAAACATTTTTCTCATACTCGCTCTCATATTCATATTTGTCTATTTAAGGCCCCCGCCCTAAAACATACCCTGCTTTATGGTCTGTTTGACTGTAAATGGACCATCATTTACTAAATGATCATGCTGCATTGAAGAAGACTTGAAACTACAGATTGAGACCATAAACTCATGTTTACAATGTTTACAGAGGTAATAAATCAGGAGAGAAGTAGAGTCATTTTCTCATAGACTTCTATACAAGGGCGTAGGTTTGGTCTCAGCATTGGTAGGGACACTGCCAGTCGTCGTCCACCCCCCCCTCGCCATCTCAAAAAGTCTTAGTTGAAAGGGGGGGCTTAGCCCCAAGGGGAGAGGCATGTTTGCGCGAGTAGCGGCAATTTTTTTTGGATATCCATTGTTTCAGACAGTTCATAGATTGGTTCAATCAGAAAGAGGGTGATTTTGCTCTGTAGTTTTGCTTTCATTTAGTATATGATAACACAAGAGACAGAATTTGAGGGTCATATTGAAATTTGACAACAAAAATATGAACTTTTCTCAAATAAAGAATATCCGCGTCACTCCCAAATCCTAATTCTTAAAGGGACCGCACACAATGGATGGAGAATGGACCTGACAGTGTCAACTTTATACCGTTAAGTATGATGATAGGCTGTTGGATTGTAATTTGAAGGGGGAGAAAACATACAAACCAGAACGCACGCACATATGTAGCATGTTAGAGTTATAAATAACTTGTCCATGTGAGAAACAATAGTTTAATTTAATGACATCACCAAAATAAAAATAATTTTTTTTTAAAGCCAATAATGCCAAATTATTTGGGGGGGCTGAAGAACATTTGAGGGGGGCTTCAGCCCCCCTAAAATAGGCCTAACGACACCCCTGGTTGATATTATGTTGAACAGGCAAACTTTATTAAAATATATTAACATTTGTGTAACTTGGAACTGATTTAAACATAATAACAGTAACAAAACCTTAGTTTAAATACAAAACAGTATTCTGCACCAAATAAATAATAATAATAATAAATAATTAAATAAATGAATAAAAAACGTTCTGCTAAAATGCCAATATACAGTAACAGTATATTAACGATTACAATTTTTAATCGCATGGATTTTTTGCGATTAATCGCGATTAATCTCATTGTTATGGCAAAGTTCAATAATGAATTCAAAAGTAGTGCATTGCGCACTTTTATTTTAAAAGTACTGCTATATGAACAAAAGGGCAATAACATTTGGTTTGTAAACACTTTAAACAAATCAGGTGCTTTTTAACAGCAGTATTCCCTTTACACAGTAGCAGTTCTATCTCTTCACTATCTGTGCTCAGTGTGTGACTGTATGTGAAACGTTCCACTGCTGTGCAACAGGAATAAAATGTTTCAGCACATTTCAGCAAAAATGTCTGTCTTCATGTGAATGCAGCTCTACTGTTCATCAATATAATGCTGTAACTCTGAGGTGATGATGGTTACCCAGCGATCAAAGAATAAAGACACTTTACCCACAATTTAGGTGTATTTTCCCTTTAACTCACGAGATGCAGCATGTTTTATACTTAATATGAATATAATTCATACTTTGTTGGCATCTTATTCTGAAAACCGGATGTTCATCTGAAGAAACCGGATGTTGTCTCACGTTAATCTTTCCGCTAACTTTCAAAGTCCTTCGCTCGCTCCCGATCTGTGCCGTTTAAATGCGTTTACCGTGAATTTGGTGGGGAAATATTAGTGGGGACAATTGTGTCTTTCCCAAACTTTGGTTGTGACTAGTCCCTATGGACCCTATGCAAACCTACGCCCTTGCTTCTATACAATCAGACTTCTTTTTGCAACCAGAGGAGTCGCCCCCTGCTGGTCAGTAGAGAGAATATTTTAAGGAACTTCCACATCGACTTCCCTCGGCAGAACCGGAGGTTGCCGCCTGGTTGTGCTTCAGGAAGGGAACTTTACCTGTAGCAGATTCTATTTGCCAGTCCTGGCAGAATATTCTGTTTAAGATCGAGCGGTAAAATAACCTGTACGGTTTTTAATTGAATTGAATGTTTGACCGATGCAACTTTATCTTCGGTGTCTTATAAACCCGTGAGGGCTGGGAACGTTGTGTGCATGGAACCCTAACCCATGTAAAATAAAGGAATCAATGAAAGTCCACCAGAACCTTCTCAGCTCCATGGACCACAGTTTGGGAAACTCTGGTTTAATTAAAAGCCAAATAAACATAGCGCTCTCGTACATCTTCCTCAGGGGAGGTCAGCCCAGCTCAGATTTGTAGATTGGGTTTTTACAATTACGTCACCGCCTCTGCGCCTCCTCTGCACTCCCTCTCTCCCGCCTCGCATGCCAGTCATTGACTCGTCCGTCATGTCGACATTCATTGATTGCGCCCCCTCGCAGACTTAAATACATATTGTCGGGGGCGATGCTGCAAGTGGAGCACTAACTTGATTTCCTATAGGCTTTAAAGGTCATAAAAATCATCTGAGTCAATGTCAGCAGACTTACGGCTCGTCATAAACAGGAGGTTCTCACTCTGATACGGAGGCGTGGCCTAAAAGTGACCTCCACTTATGATTGATGCACTCCCTTTTGAGTGACAGCCAAGCTGCTGGGTGACGTCTGTGTGTGGAACTTGCTGAACTCTGACAATCCGCTGGTTTAGGATCTGACCTTAAAAAAACAATCTCACTCTGAGCCATGAAACTCAACAGTGAACAAATGTGCAAACTCAGGCTTCAGTTTTCTGTCACGTTTTGTTCCAAAATGAGAAAAGCTGACACGTGGTTTTACAGCTCAAGATGCACCAAATAATGGCCATTCAAACTGTATGACAGGGAGTTCACCAACTCTGACGCTTTATTGATTTTCTACCCTGAAATGGATGATAAAGATTTGGGAATTACTTTATTTCACAATCTAAGCGCGTTTTCATTTTTCTCCCAAACAACCAACAGTTAAACTTTAGTATCGGAAGTGCGGCTCCCATCTGGAGTTATACTGCATCTCATCTTCCAGTTTTAGGAATCTGCCGACAGCGCAGCTGAGTGAGCAACAAATATACAGATTATTGATCCGAGAGGAAAGTCAGACAAACAAATCAACTCTGTTAGCACCAACTTCAAACTACTTAAACAGAGCCTGAAAGAATACATGATCTGTCTTATTAACAGATGTAAAGACTTTGGTACTGTGTTTCTCAAATGATGGGTCGAGGTCCTACATGGTAACATAACATGACGTATCTTGTTTGTTTTATCCATACACAGCTTTAGATGTGTATTTTAAAACACAAAGGAAAAAGCACCAGTTGACCAAATCACCGTGTGGAAATTGTCCCGAGTAACCATGAAACCTTTTCTTTGGAAGAGACACAAATAAAATTGCATCTGCATTTGTTTTATCGAGGTGACGTGGTCGGTCTTTTGGGGTGTACTACTTTTCTTACCGTGCTGGCGGAGGCGGCGGGTGACGATGTCGCGTTGCGTGGGCGGTCCCTGGCCACCACCAGCTCCACCGCCTCTCCAGGCTGCTGCAGGAGGGTGAGCGCCTGCTGCTGGCTGATCCCCGGCTCCAGAGGAACGCCGTTTATTACCAGGATCTGGTCCCTCTCCTGGAGACGGCCGTCCCTGCAGCCGAGACACACAGGACTTTTCAATGACGTGATAAATGTCTTCTGCAGAAATTTATATTCAAACAAAATAATTTTCTCAAGTTATAGCTAAAGGGTAACTAAAATATGTTTCTGTGAACACGTGAGGCGAAAGGCTTGAGTCATATTTGGTCAGCGCTGCCTAGTTTTACAGTTAGATCGGAGTTCACGAGCTTCACAAGCAGTGATTGACAGCCTTCGCTAATCTTTGCTCCGATTGGTTGTTTTCCTTCGGGAGCGGTGGAATCTCGCAAATGCCATTAGGAGCACTAGAAGGAGGCAGAGGAACCCGATTTGTTCACAGATTATCCGTCTCATGTACTTTTGTTGGGATAAATTGACAGTTTGAGCAAATATGAAAGAAAAATATTTTCTTTGATGTTACGACCTGTACCTTTAAGTATTTGCCACTGAATAGACAGACAAGTCTAAATGCTAAATGTTGTATGACAGACAGCATTACCCAAGATTCTACAGACCAGGAGGAGGCTACATTGATCTGTTTTGTGTGTAATTCAAGTTCATGTCAGTCCAACCAAGTGTTTGTGCCGTTCTATATTTGTAAGGGACCATAGACACTTGTTTGTGTTAGAGGTGAAAATTTGTTAATTCAGGCCAAAGTCATTTGATTTTTGTTATTTTGAACTACAGAGGCTGGAAGAAACTGGAACAAAGAAATCCACGTTTTGGAAAACGATCTGCCAAGTTGTAAAGATTTGTAATAAATAAAAAAAACACCTGAAAACCACCTAAAACGTCATGATAGTTGTAGGAAACTTCAAGCTGCGACAGTGTACCTGTGTGCGATGCCTCCAGGCTGGATGTGTTTGATGAAGACGGCCTGACTGCTGCTTCCTGCGGGATTCAGACCGACCACGCTGAAGCCCAGACCTCCAGACAGAGGCCGAGTCAGCTGACACAGCTCTGTGTGACGGCCCTGCTTGCACACACACGCACACGCACACATTTAATGTATTTATATATGCGTGCTGTGAAGGTGTGTTTCTGTGGCTCCACCCACCATGGCGGCGGCGAGGATCCACTTCTGCAGGACGGGGTCAGACAAGGGCGGTGTCTGATGGATGGGCGGAGACGAGCCATTGGTCAGGAGGGAGGAGGAGGCGGACAGGGTGGGCGGGGCCGAGCTGCCGGGTGGATTGACGGCACTCATGATCAGCTGACCCTTTTTGGAGAAACTGAAGTCACTGTTGGCATCGGGCGGCATGCTGCTCAGCTACAGATCGGAGGAAGGAGGAGGAGGAGGGGGAGGGGGAGGAGGAAGAAGAAGAGAGGTTTGCCAGATAGACTTGGTAAAGTTTAATAAAAAAAAGAAAGCTGTCTGTCTGTCATATCACATAAAACTATCTTCATCTATTGTAGAAAATGTATATAGAGTTTTTTTTACATAAACACATAATATATACAATCTTGATACAGAGCCTAGAGGGAACATTTTACAGCTGGGAAATCAACTCAATTGAACTGCAGAATGTCACTGTGATCAGCTGACATCCCACCAATATCAGAATACAGTATAAAGAGTATGTCTCTATATGTTTGTATTCATATCTCCAGCTGTTTATTCTATATAGTGTATTACCATTAGCAATTATTGTACACACATATGCACTATATGTATATTAATTTTTTTATTTCATTTTATTATACTTAATCCTGCACTGCCTACTGTAAAAGCTGCACATGTTCATACTCTACATATCTACCCCTTACCGTCGATCTTACATTCTTAATGTATTTCATATATTACTTTTATGTTCCATATATTACTATGTCCATATAGCTCTAATCCATCGATTCATGTTGTTAACTTCGGCAAAGAATGATCTCTTATCCCCAAGCTTCAACTGCACTTTATTAACAAAAAGAAAGACCGGAGGACAAAGAGGTGAACAGGATCGGACGGACGGACGGACGGACGCACGCACGCACGATCAGGTGTCCACATACTTATGGCCTTGTGTTGACATTTGTTTTTCTGTTTTGTTTTATTACCACCACACAAAACCAAAGCGTCAGCGCTGACGGAGACGGAGAGACAGAAGAGAAAGAGACGTTCCATATGCAAGGACGCTGTCGACAGAAAAGAAAGACATGGAGTTTTTAAAAAAATGAAGCGGTGAGGCCGGGGGGTAAGTGGGGAGGAGAGAGGAGGAAAAGAAAAATCAATAGATTCCTCTGCAGGCTGCCTCTCTCTGAACAGGTAATGTATTAATGACCTTTACACTCACATTGTGGAAACTTATCAGTCTGCGGCTTATTTAGGCCGGGCTGACGGAGCAGGATCCCGAGCCATTTCATCAATACCCGCCTCGACAAGGCCGTTACTCAAACCAAGACACTAGATATTAAAGCTTGATAGATCCGCAGAGAGCCGGGAGGGGGGGAGGGAAAATAAATAAAGAGAGAGAGGGAGAGAGAGAAGTCCCCTGCTTCATACACCCTCCACCGGCTTCCACCGCGGCGCTTTCATAGACTCAGCTCTGACCTTCGCAGCACTTAGAATATGAAGCCCGGCGTCGGTTATTGCCATTATCTTAATTTGGCCCGCAGATTGTTTATTGTAAAGGCTCCACGTCAGTACGAGCTGGAGCTGAATACAGATGGGGATGCAGCGGGGGATTCGATGCCCCCCCCACACACACTCAGCCCCCACTGTCAGGTCACGGTGTTGGACAGGAGGCTGCAGTGTACCGGTATCTGATAGGCTGTCAACACCTGGGGCGGAGTCACGCGTGTCAGATCAGATGGGGAAACGTTCATCAGTCTGCAGCGCTGCCGCAACTTTAGACTGTAGACACGACTGCTCTACACCAACACACGTTTTATAAGAGACGTCCAATGGAGCGACAACTTCTAGTGCAGTCAATAAAATCATGTCAACCCTAAGGTACTTGTACTTTACTTGAGTTTTTAATTTGATACTTACAGGTACATTTAACTGAACTACATTTATCCGACGGCTTTATTTAAGAGTTACTTTGCAGATCAAGATTTTAGAGACCTAATAATGATCCTATAAAATACAAGACATTGTTAGACTGTGAACTTAACCACCTGACTATTAAAAAATGTGTAAAAGGACCTCTACTGCAGCCGGCTACCATATACACAACTACATGCTGTGTGTGCGTTAATGCATCAATAGTAGTAATATTCCAACAGTATGATATTAAATAATGTAGCAACTAAAGAGCCCATTTTGGTGTAAAGTGCTTTTATTTTTATACTTATTTGATTTTGCTGATAAAACGTATGTACATTTACTGAAGTAAAGCTTTGAATACAGGACTTTTTATTTGATTCTGAAATTGTGGTACTGATCATTTTACTTCTGAATATTTCCTTTACCACTGTGTGGCTTTTGATGGAAAGATGCAGGATACAACGTGGTCTCATGCAAACCATGCCGCTGGTTTCTGACATCTTGTTGCCCCCCAGGAAGAGCGCTGGGCTTTGAAGCCAAACGGTGGAATCACAATTCACCTGTCCGTCGCGTGATGCCATGGGGCTGACTAACATTGGGAAAGAGAATTTTTTTTTAACCTATAACCATCTATGGCTGGTTCACTCCAAAATCAAAAATACAGATTTTTCCTGTCCTATGTTCTTTCAACCAGTTTCTACATGAAACTATTCACAACAGGGTCCGTAGATTATCTCCAGGAACCGGGTTGTGAGCTTTGAGCGCCACAAGCCCAGTGCCATAGAGTCCCATTATATATTGGAGACATCTCTCCAGAGGATGCCACCAAAACTAGGTAAATCACACCAAAACCATCTAGATTGGGAAATATCACTACCGGTGCAGGATTTTTAGATAATTTTTCTAATTTAGAAAATTTGAAAAATAAACAATAAAAAGAGATTTACAAAGAATGTGAAAATACGGTTTTTGTTGTATCTGACAGGTCAGAGTGTTTGAGATTCTGCGATCTGAAAAAGGTGCTTTGAGTTGAGGTTGTTCAGAACCTGGAGTGGATTCGGATTTTCTGGGGTTCTTTCTGTAATCTCTGTAAAGCTTTCATGTGCTGCGCTGGTCGGGTCCTGGTGTCTGAGCCGCATGCTGCCTCTCGGCCCTCACCTGGTTCCGCAGCTGTTTGATGGACTGCTGCAGGGTCAGGATGTGGCTGAACAGCGGACTCTGCAGGGTCTCCCTCAGGCTTCCCACCGTTTCACTGTGGGTCCACTCCTCCCTCTGGACCAGTTTGGCCTGCAGACGCTCCAGAGCTCCCAGAACCTGCTGATGCTCCGCCGAGGACCCTGAGGACCAACGCAGGATGTGTTCATCATACAGAAGAGACTCAGACAACGAGACTTCCTGCGATTCCAGCCGTGAGCTGTTTGAAATGTTCAGCGGGTGAGAGGATTTACCCGTTGGGACATTTTCAAACATGGTCGCCCCTCGGTCTCCGTCTGTCGCTCTGGATCAATCTGAACAGAGGAAAGAAAATGTATCCGTTATTTCACTCATATTTAAAACACTGGCCGACACGAACAACATAAAGGACGGGCTTTTTCCGTTTAAAGGTCTACCAGGAAAGAAAGGGTGAATTCCCTCTATGGCTGCCGGAAGGCTTTTAATTTGAAACATCTGCAGGAAGTGTTGCTGTACAGTAGCATCACATCAAACAAAAAACATCAAAAGCAGAACGACAGGAGTTCATTATCACTGACCGGAAACACTGTTCTTGGTAAACAGAGACAGAGTGGCGAGAGTGACATGACTGCGTTCAAATCGACATATTATACTGAAGTTACGGCACATTAAAACAAGAGACTGGCATGTCATCAAATATACTCCATTTATAATTACTCTAGAAAGATTTCCTTTAATTTGCAGTTTTACTTTTAAAAGAAAAAATGTATTTAATACATTGTGAAGCGCTTAGAATTGTGTATGAAGTAATATATGAAGCCGTTTGAAATAAATGTGCGGTTCTCGCTGCAGTCGAGGAAAAGAAAAAGCTGTGATTTAAGAATGTAGAGTATCTCCAGACCACTGGCCCCGTGCAGTACCGGTCCTCAGGCGCTACATATACACGCATTCATTTCTGCAGATTTATATCATTTTGGAGGTACAGCTGCAGTTTCGACCTATTTCACACCAAGATGACATTTCTAACTGCAGGTCAGTTTGGTTTTTTCTTAAGTCAAAAAACCATACTACGTATATATGTGAGGGAAGAATCCACGGCCAGTCAGATCGTGAGCTGATTGCATATCATATATTGTGATCTGGGAGCAGCCGGATTCACCTGGAAAAGCTGCTGCTCACTACTCTGTCCTGACAATATTACAGTGTAGCACTCCTAATGTGCCGTGTGCATCTGTAAACCTCTGGCTACACCAAACACGGTTTCAACATTTCATAGAACAAGCGATTAACGATTCATTTGAGAATTAATTCATAATAAAAATAATAATTAGTTGCTGCCCTAACCAGAGCTGGCTGATAAACTAAAAGTATTTTAGAATAAATGTAGGGCTGCATGAAACTAATAAATATCTATATTATTGATTAGTCAGTCAATGTCTTGTTTTTTAAACAAGATATTCAGTTTCTATAAAACTGAGAACAAAGCCTCACATTTGCTGAGCTTATTTTAGCATCTTTGCTCCATCAATGAATTAAATGTTGTCAATTATTAAATCTATTGATATAGGGCTGTGCGATATGGCCAAAATATTCTATCACCATAATCACCATCTACCAGTAATTTTATAAATAATTTGTCGATATAAAAATAACCACATGGTTTTGTATACTCTTGTGAAAATCAAATCCTTGACACATGAAAAGTATTTATAAAGTATTTTCTCATTCAATTAAGAGCGGCAGTGCTAAATGACTTAATAGTGAATCACCATATCTCAATAACATTTCATCACGATATGATTCCTCCGAAAGACGATAAATTATCATATTGAGTTATCGCCCCAGCCCTCCTATGAATAATATCTAGGAGTTACCTGTCCACTGGTAACCCCTCATAAATCTGTGTGGTCAAATCTTTTCCAAGAGGATTTAGAACAATGAGGCTGTTGTTCACTGAATGGCCTGCTCATGTCCTGTCTCCAGGGGAGGAAGTGTTACTAAGTTAATTTATTCAAATACTGATACATATTCAGAACTCGATACTTCTGTTGTAAGCAGCTATATATTTCTTCTACATCTCAAAAAGGGAAATATTTTTATCTGACAGCTTTACTTACTGTACAGATTTTTCATCTCCTTTTTTTTTGTCTATGAAACAAAACTTGTATCTCTAGATATGTTGAATGTTTGTGATAAACTGAAGGATGAAGTGTTCCTTCATCATGTGTTGAGAAAATCCTTCTTCTTCTTAAGCTAAATAAGATATTTTTAAAAGCCTCTTGGATCAGCTGGAATGTGCATCATCACAGAACTGACAACAAATATATGATGATTTTATAGAATATGATGCATTGCTGTAGATTGTAGATTAAACTAGCAAATAGAACATAAAAATAGTTTAAAAACAGCATTAAAATGCAATTTACACATTGATGCGAAACTTAATCCAGAAACACCATTTATAATTTGACACATTTGACTTTTACTCGCAGTGATGTACTTCTACTTCAGTAAAGGATCTGAATACTTCCACCACTCTGCTGTCTCTTACATATCTTCCACAAGTGCACGCGGCTGATTTCCGACACTGAAATGGCTGCACGTGAAGCAGCCGTCTCTGTGCTGTGTGTGTCTCTCAAAAGGTATCACAGGTGAAAAAGCCTCGTTATCAGACCGTTATCTCAGCGTTTACACAACACGGCTTGTTTACACAGGTCAGAACTGAACCCGCTTTTTATCAGGTGGGAAAAACAAACCCACACAAACACTCCTCAAACTCGCGAATCAAAGAACAAAGACAGGAGAACCGAAACTGCACTTCTCATTTAAGCGACACCGTGAAAACTCTGGGCTCACACCTGTAGACTCTCACCTGAGAAACCAGGAAGTGAAACTCAAACAGCTCAAGAGGGGAGGGGGGGTTAAACCATATGTGGAAAATAAACTATAAATATAAGCTATAACCAATAAAACATACATCTGTTCGCCTTCATGTTGTGCGTAACCTGATATATTTTACCGTAAATCTGTTATCGGCAGGTTCAACTTGCAACAGGTGCATCAAACTTCTCAGAAACAAACCGAAGGAAAAGAAAACTATGGAACCAGCTGCGGCTGCTTATAACACACGTTTGTAAATCTGACTGAACTTCGCCGAGTGTTTCTGAGCTTCAGCTGAATCAAAAACAACATTACAACAACTTCTCCTCCGTCAGCTTGATAACTTCAGACAGCGACGCAGCTAACCGATGGCTATCCGTTAGCATGCTAAATTAGCTTGTTAATTAGCGTCTAAAAAACCTCGTCACGTAATTTTTGGTGCGGATAAACATTCGGGAGATGAAGCCGCCAGTAAATGAAGAATGTATAGACAAGAGACGGGTTTACGAACGGGTTTTAAACTGGTGTGAAAACTCACATGAACTGGATCCAGTTTGGCACCAGTGTCGCTTTAATGCCGCGTTCAAGTGCTGTCGGACCGAGAAGCAACCCTTCTGGAGACAGCGGTGGTGGGATTGTGGTGTACATTGAGTAAATGTTTTGGGCTACTTGTACTTCATTTAAATATTTCAATTTCCTTCTACTTTATACTTCTACTCCACTACATCTCAAAGGAAATTAGTGTTATCTATTTCCACTTCATTTATTTGACTTGACTTGATTTATTTTACATTAAAAACACATGATATGCTTATCTTTTATGATGCGGTACTATGCTAATCCATAGTATAATATATAAAGTAACTAAAATCGTTCCACATTGATGAACTATAACATTAAAATACTCTGAAATGCTTTATTTAGCAATAAAACAGAATCATATAATATAATAATAAAGGAACCACTCACCATTTACTTTCGATAGGCTACATTAAAACATTGTACTGATAATACTAATGTACTTTTATTTAAATGTTTTTGATTCAAGATGTTTCCTTGTAATAGAGTATTTTTAGACTAGTATTCCTACCTTAACTTAAGTAGAAGATATTAGTTGTTTTGCATATTTTGTTACAATTCATGTATTATATTTTCTATATTGTTTTTGCATTATGTTGCCACTCTACAGCTGTTGTAAACGCAGCATTTTTGTTTAAATTCACGTTTTTCATAGTTCAATGAAGTTGCTTGAAAAAATAAATGTACCCACTCGTGTGGCGCATTCATGTCCTCTGTAATTTAACAAATCAAATCAAATCACCGTTATTTGTCAGGTACACACTCAAACACAGTATAATGTGTCGTGACATTATTTTGTGCCTTGTTCCAGAGAGCAACTAACAATAGACCATATGTATGATAGAATACTGTAGAATAAAAAACATCTATATAAACATTGTATATATATATATATCCTAAGTAAATTAATAAATTAAGTAATAAATGCACGGAAATGGCAATAGCAATGTCTTGTTAGACATGGAAAATAAAAAATAGTCAATAACATGCTCATATAAATAACAGTCGTAAAAAGATGATCTTAAAATGTTCTTCGTCGTTAGAACCTTATTTGACACTGAGCATCGCAGACATCTGTACTACCATTTCCACCATAGTCTTGAACGCACCACAGTGTCACGTGACAGTTAAACATGGCGTCCTCCCGGAGACGGCTGGTTTGTTTACGCTCCGGGATTTGGAGCTTGTTATTTTACTGTGTTTACTCTCATTTAAAGCTCGTTCTGGCGGAGGAGGTGGACAGCTGCGACAACCTAAGACTCGGACAATATCCTTTAATGACTGTGTGGTTACGTAACTCTGATTTAACGGAAGATTAATCGCCGTATAGCGGTCGCTAACGTTAGCCGCAGCTGGCTTAGCCTTGTTGACAACACCTAGGTTAGCTAATTCAGCAGATAAAACGTTACCACATGAATATTAGTACCGCTGTATAAAATATTGTTGCTGTTTTGTATTATTCACTTTTTCATTGTCGGATAGTAACTTACTATAACGAAAGTAAGCTGTATGTAGTCAGTTATAATATATTCAGTTTAAGATGTACTAACTACGTACAGCTTCTTTACACATAAAACAAATTGCCCCTCATCCAGCTGCAAGTAAGAAAAAACTAATTAAAACGCTCAAGGAAAAGAAATGATAAAGTAATGTAATATATAATAGAGCTCATATTGAAACGGGCTTTATAAAGTGCTTTGCAATTCAGAATGGAATCAAAAGATATTTAACAGCTAAACAATGGCTAAATGTCAATTAAAAATAAAATACATCCCCCAAATCGTTTAAAACTAAGTTCATAAATGCACATTTGAATGACATTTAGCACAAAGCTGTGTGGACTTCAACATATTAAGAAACAGTGCAAAGCAACCTAAACACTCAATGTTTACTCTCAACTTATATTCAACCATTTCCCCTGCAGATGTTTCTGGTAAACTGTGTGTAGGCCTGGTCTGAAGTCTAGCAGCTGCTCATACCGTACGGTGTATCACACATGGTTCTGTTTCTACATCTGGCCCCTGCTGTTGATGTTCTCCACCATGATTGCATGTCACACGCTGCACCTCCTGTTGGTTTCATTCTGTTGTGTCGATGACGTTGAGTCAGTCAGCAGCTGTTTGGGTCTCCTTCACTCTCCTCATGTATCTCTGCAACGACCCGAAGATCGACGAAGCCACTCAGGAGCCGGAGAACTGCAGGGACATGACGGCCTGGGGTGAGTGAGTCACATGACCTGACAGACTCCGTTGTCCGCTGATGTCACATCCATCAAAGTCTTTTCAGTCCCACGGGATAAAGTGGATAAGTCCACGAGTAGTGACACTCTTCTGTGTCAGATGTGTTTTGTGTTTCCAACACCCTGTCCGTAGCATCTCGTGACCTTTGACCTCCATGGTTTGAAATCCCACTGGAACTTTTAGAGGAGGCAAAGCAAGTTTAACAACAGTTGACCCTTCGCTTAGCGAAAAAGTACATATAATATATATATCTATATATTTTTTTTTATTCTCATTACTGTTTACTGTTCATTCACTTTATCTGACACACCAAATTTAATTTTATCCCTATATTTTAACTTCTGCAGATTCTCATTTTTACTTGCATGTTTTTTCTGTTTTTGTACATATTTACTGAGCTTTGTCGGACGGAGTCTTATGTTCATTATCCAGTGACTGCTTGTCTGTAATTGTTGTGCATATGACAATAAACAACTGGAAAGTTGATGCAAAATAAGACATAACAAAGTCATTAAGACCAGATATACACAAGGCATTATGAGAAGACGAGAGTAAAATAGAATACAAGATGAACATAAACCAAACTAGGATACCGTCTAAACGGGAATAAACTCATGACAGGGAATATTGATGGAAATCTGACATATTCAATAGTTCACAATATGTGTGTGTGTGTTTACAGTGGAGTGCCTTCCAGCTCCGAACATCAGCTGTCGGCTCTCCAACGGGACGGAGTTCAGGTTCAGTGGTGAGGAGGTGGGCTTCAACAAAACCACCCCCTGCAGGAACGTGTGAGTGCACACACACACAAACACACACACACACACACAAACACACCAGCAGATTCCTGTGGAGAGGATAAACTGTTGGCTGCAGGGTTGAATTAACCAGTTTTATTTTTTTTGTAACTTCATTGTGGAGCATTTTTAAGTGTTTTGACAAATGCAACAACACGCAAAAATCATGCTCACTATGATCATTTTGACTGTCTATTATAATCGTAATAGTCATTATCGATCACTCTGAAAATAATAATTGTGTCTTTTCTCCCAGGAGCGGTTATTCCTACAAAGTAGCTGTGGCTTTGTCTCTGTTCCTGGGCTGGCTGGGGGCAGATCGCTTCTACCTGGGATACCCTGCTCTAGGTACACACACACACACACACACACACACACACACACACACACACACAGAGTCGCGCAACGCCTCGATGTTAAACGTAATTTTTCAAAGCTGAGAGCAGCAAAAACTAAACTCCATTCAGCTTCATTTTATCAGAATGCAGTTTATTGCCAAGTAGGTTTTTACACACAAAGAATTTGCCTCAATATTTTAGTTTTATGACAATAAACATGGTAAGAAAAGGAACAAAGGATAGAAATTTACAATCAAAAATATGTAAATAATGGTGCAGGCAGAATCTGAGAGGGAGAAAACTCTAAACCTGGACAGACAGTCCCGACAGAGGGAGGAGAGGAACTATGGTTTTATGTAATGCGAGTGAACAGACAAACGTAGTCATGTTCAAACTCTCCACTTAAAGTCTAATTGGAGGACGTAAAATTATCTGCTGAGAGCTAAAACTGGAGGCTTCGTAACAAGAAGTTTGGGGTTTTCACGGTCATTTCAGTACGGTCAGAGTTTTCTAGGAGCCATCTAGTGGACGTTAGAGGACCTGCAGCTGAATACACTCCAGCTTCAGGAAGTCTAAATGTGCTGATAAAAAGATCTGGTTGGGGTTCCTCTTTAACAGTTTTCACATTTGTGTGTGTTTTTTAATTTTCTCCAGCCTGAATTCAAAATTGAATTCAATGAGTCTTTGTTTGTCACTGATCTACACACTATAGACCATAATAACCCGGAGAATAACAAGGACGAGTTATTATCAGCAGACTGAGTCCTTCTTTTAATGAGACACCTGCAGTAAGATAAAGGGCTGAAAGGCTGTGTGTGTGTGTGTGTGTGTGTGTGTGTGTGTGTGTGTGTGTGTGTGTGTGTGTGTGTGTGTGTGTGTGTGTGTGTGTGTGTGTGTGTGTGTGTGTGTGTGTGTGTGTGTGTGTGTGTGTGTGTGTGTGTGTGTGTGGGGGTGTGTGGGTGGGCTGTCAGGTGTTGGATGGAGGACAGCTGCACCGACGAACACCTGCCATGATTTGGCACAGGTCGGCCCTGGCAGAGCCGAGCCGAGCAGAGCCAAGTCAGATTGATATTTCTATAAATACGAATAATTTCTCAGGCGGGTTTTGTTAAAGAGCTCCACAGAGCAGACTGATATACCTGGAGAATACGATTCAACAGTGCACTGTTGTGATGGCGCCCTCCTACAGGCTGCAGAGTTCATTACAGCCACTATATAAACGAGCTAAAGTTTGTAATCATGTGTTCATTGAAATCTAGAAGGGTTCATCCTCTGAGGAGCAGGACCTTTTTATGTTAAGTGGAACTTTTGTCTCGAACCTAAAATCTCCGCTAACATTTGAGATTTATTAATTCAAGAGCACAAATTGTTTATTAGTTATTGATCACACCTGCCAGGCTCCAAACATTCTGAATTTTACATCATTTTTACATTTTACTTATATTAGATAGAATACACTGTAAGTAAACACAACATGTCGGGCTGAAACTAATGATTATTTTCACTGTTGATGAATTGGCGATTGTTTCGTGGGTGAATCAGTGAATTGTCTGTCTTGTTTTGGTCAGACCACCAGTCCAAAACCCAAAGATAGTCAATTTACTGTGATTATAAAAACAGACAAAAGCAGAAAATCATTTATGATAATAAAAAAAAAAAAAAATTGCTTTAAAACAATCAGTTAATTATCAGAATAAATTCTCTGTTAATAGACGGATTGCTTCAGCCCCAATGACCTGCAACGAGGTCCTCAGCATTGAACCCGGGACATTGCAGATGTACGGTAGCATCTTTACCACTCGGCTCATTCTAAATGAGCCATGAAACCTGTTAAACTCACAGAGCCGTCGTTTCCTTTATTCATACAAGCTGACTCACTCACTCGTCGTCTCTCTCAGGACTCTTGAAGTTCTGCACTGTCGGCTTCTGTGGAATCGGTACGCTGATCGATTTCATACTGATCGCCATGCAGGTGAGTCACAACCCAGTCGGGTACTGGTGGACACCCAGACTACAGACACACACAATGGTCATGTCATCAAATGTCCCATTTCTCTGGTTTCTTGCTAAAGAAATGTTTCCACCAATAGCTGAGGAGCTTTGAATTTATATTATCTCTTGATTATTTTAGCAGTTAACTTATTCATTATATGGTCTACAAATATTTTATAAACATTGTAGAAACTAACACCCTAGTTACAATAACCCTTAAAGGAAAGAGGCAGAATAATAACAGAATTATGCATTATGATTTTATTTTTTTTCAAAGTACTTTCAAGTCCGAGTTTTTTCGGACAAAAGAGTATTTTGTTAAAGTACTAAAATAAACTTTCACGTTCAAGATTTATCCATCGTCAACATTTGTAAATTATTTTCTTTCACAAAATAATGAATAAACAATTGCTTTTTGTCTATTTAAAAACCAACATATATATATATATACACAGTATACAGTTGTGTGAAAAAGTGTTTGCCCCCTTCCTGATTTCTTATTTACACTTAAATGTTTCAGATCATCAAACAAATTTAAATATTAGACAAAGATAACACAAGTAAACACAAAATGCAGTTTTTAAATGAAGGTTTTTATTATTAAGGGGGGGAAAAAATCCAAACCTACATGGCCCTGTGTGAAAAAGTGATTGCCCCCCCTTGTTAAAACATAAATTGACTGTGGTTTATCACATCTTTGGAAAGCTGAGTTCAATTTCTCTAGCCACACCCAGGCCTGATTACTGCCACACCTGTTCTCACTCAAGAAATCACTTAAATAGGACCTGCCTGACAAAGTGAGGTAGACCAAAAGATCCTCAAAAGCTAGACAAGCTCACTATCTGTGCTCAGTGTGTGACTGTATGTGAAACGTTCCACTGCTGTGCAACAGGAATAAAATGTTTCAGCACGTTTCAGCAAAAATGTCTGACATGCTTTGACTGTCTTCATGACAGTCAGAGCATGTGAATGCAGCTCTACTGTTCATCAATATAATGCTGTAACTCTGAGGTGATGATGGTTACCCAGCGATCAAAGAATAAAGACACTTTACGCACAATTTAGGTGTATTTTCCCTTTAACTCACAAGATGCAGCATGTTTTATACTTAATGTGAATATAATTCATACTTTGTTGGCATCTTATTCTGAAAACCGGATGTTCGTCTGAAGAAACCGGATGTTGTCTCACGTTAACTTTCCGCTAACTTTCTAACTCCTTCGCTCGCTCCTGATCTGTGCCGTTTGAATGCGTTTACGGTGAATTTCAGCATATAGGTGCACTAAAGTGTAAGTGTCTGCTGAGTTGACCACGGAGATCTGAGTGTCTGCTGACTTTACCGCAGCGATGTCCAGTAGTCTCCATTTCTCCACCGCTGCCAGTGAGCAACGGACTTTCAAAATAAATAAAAAATAAAAAAATGCGTTAACGCGCTATAAAATAATTGTCGCCGTTAATTAATGAATGCGTTAACGCGATAATAATATATAATGTATATAATGTATATATATATATATACGTATGTGTATATATATATACACACGTATGTGTATATATATATACGTATGTATATATATATACGTATGTGTGTATATATATATATACGTATGTGTGTATATATATGTATATACGTATATACGTATGCATATATATATACGTATGTATGTATGTATATATATATATACATATATGACTTGAGCTGCGTGTCTCATCCTCACACACACACCGACACACTCGGCTTCTTGTCTCATGTCCACTTTAAAGAGCGACACCCGTGATGAAGAGTTCTTAGTTTCTCGGAGGATCCATTTCAGCGGACGAGCCTCATATTTTTAGCGGCCAACCGCCTGGTGGGAAGGCTGATGAATAAACAGGAGTCGGGGGCCGCCTCGTTATTATTTACGTCCATCCTTCCTGCAGCGCCACGTCCCTCTGTGGGCCGCAGGATGAATGATGCTTCTAGAAGTTCCCTAATGGACTCTGAGAGGACGGAGACAGACGGATGAAGAGGGGGGGAAACGGGAGGTGAAGGGACCAATCACTCCTTCCTGTTCAAACGTTTTAGATAATAGAGGCCGGAGATCCATCACGAGGAGGTGCGACGGGGGTCCAACAATGGATGGATGGACGGATTAAACACCATGCGAGGGGTCAGCCGTGTTCCACGGATCAGGGATTTTAAACTTAAGTGAAATGGTGATTAATTTAGTCCGAAACACACATGTCCTTAAAATATATCATTTATTTCATCTTTTGGGGAACAAATCACGTAATTTATCGAACAGGAGAAACGTTTGGGGACTTCTAATTTACAAAAACAAAATAGACATTATTTACAACATTAACAAAAGGCAGATTTGTACACACACACACACACACACACACACACACATGGCTGTAGGTTCTTCCACTCTGCATGCTGATATTATTTCCCACCTGCATCTGAAACATCACCCGTCTCTTGTGTTTCGTGTGTCCTCCTGCAGATCGTGGGTCCCGCTGACGGATCGAACTACATCGTGGATTATTACGGCGCCCGGCTGACCCGCCTGTCCATCACCAACCAGACCTACAGGAAGCCACACCTGTCCCTGTGAACACACACCGATGCTGTGAGTTGACGGAAGAACCGAGAGTTCAGCCTTGAATAGAATGGAACTTCTGCTTCTCTCATGAGTCCGTTGTCCACACACAAACTTCGAGTCGCTTCTGCCAGCTCGTCTTTCTCCATTTAGTTTGCCTTTCAGACTGTTTCATTTCATTATAAATGCCATTTCTATTTATTTTAGACAGAAAAGGGTTGAGCAGGTTTCTAACTATCCACAAAGAACGGCCAGTGGTCTATTAATGAATGGAGCAAGTCACTGCATTTTCCACAACACCGTCCTGCAAATATTTCAGAATAACAGCCTTGCGTTAACAATGAAGGGATTCTGTCCACAGAAAGACCCTAGAGGGCTTTTATTTTGAAACAGATTATTTATTTAACGGTTTGTGTTACTGTGTTAACAGTAAAACATTCAGGTGACTTCACAATACAGATACACCGTTATTGTAAGGTGTGAATTAACACTCACGTTGACAAGCGCTTTACCACAAACCTACTGTTTATTTCAGAAACCTAAATAAAAATAGCTTAAAAAAAAATATAAAATGCAGTACAGGTAGAAAAACTGTCGGCTCCCAGAGCCTCAAATGCATCAAGAGCAAAATGTAGAGAAACACGTCATTTTACAACCAACGCTTGATTCCGAAAGAAGAAGCTGAACTTCACAGTTCAAGGTCACGCACACACACACACACACACACACACACACACACAGCCCTCTCATAGGGCCGAGTGGTTAAATATCAGTTTAAAGTCAACATGAGGAAGGTTTCTCAGGGAATAAAGAAGTGACACAGGATGGAACAGAATCCACTTCGTCTAATTTGGATCCACAAGTTTGTCAGAATGTGTGCAGCCAGAGTACAGTGGTGGAAAGTAACAGTAACTAGTACATTTACTTGAGTATTTCCATTTAAACTGCTCCACTACATCACAGAGTGACGTATGTATCTGAGAGCTGTAGTCACTTCACAGATAACAGTTTTACACAGAAAACACTAAAATGGTATATTGTGGAGAATTGAACTACAAAACATATATAAACTTTTACTTTTAACGGAGTATTTTTTACAGCGTAATATTGCTACTTTCACTTTAGTAAAAGACATTAATACTTCTTCCATCAGTGTCTTGTACAGGATGTTAGATATGTGCACAAATAAGATGTCTGATGAACTACTTTGAACACTATTAATTCGGTTATAGTCTGTTCATCTGTGCGCATTAATTCTGAATACAATATTAAAATGAATTACGAGTATACACTTTAAACATTTTTTATATCCCATGAAACCTGCCGGGTCATTAGTCTAAATAGTTTGATACTGACATTGCCTTTTTATGATAAAAAAAAAAAACAAGAATATAGATTTCTCTGTTAGTATGATGAAGATATGACTTTGTGTCTTTTTTCTCTTCAGGTACGTCATGTAAATACACGACAGAGGATCTACTCATCTTTATCGACGCGCTGACCCTGACATTGAAAAATGAACAGTTTAAGGATCAAAGTTCTTCAAACCAGCATCAACCGACTGACCAGAAGGCATTTACTCTGCTGTGTCAGCATGTTTTTTAGCTCGTTAACTCATAAACTGTAAACCTTCACATCTCGTCACTTTAGGTCACATCTTCGCATCTGTCCAGCTGGTCAGTTTTCTGTTTTATTCAATAGGATTTTGTCGTAGCATATTGTATTATTATTATTATTATTATTGTGACGTTTCGCTGCTGTTTCATCTTTAAGTTATGATGCTTTTCCACGACAACAGACTTTGTAAATAAAAAGTTTCTTTTTGTGTTAATCTACGTTTGACTGTTTTTATTAAACATCGCCACCGTGTTTGGATTTGATGTTTGCTTTGTTTAACAGGGTTTTTTGTTATTCTATATTTTAGTCATGTGACTGGACCTCTGCTTTGTTCTATTGTTGTATTTGGTTGTTTCTTATTTGTCTTTATAAATGTTTGTATGAGGAGGATACAAACTGGAAACTCTCAAAACCATAGATATAATTCCTCTGGTAACTTCAAGTGACGCAGCTCTGAAGTGAAAGACCACTATAAACGATGCTTAAAAAGGAAAACATTTTGCACAAACAGCACCATAAACAATAAAGTTTGTGATAATAAATCTCTCATAACTTCTGCCTCATGTTATGACACAAATCATGAAATGAAAAATGCTGCTTTTTCCTTTGTTCTTGATAGATAGCTTATTTTGGAATTTTTTTTTAACATTGTTATTAATTAACCGTTCAAATACAGCCCACGTTTGCAGTGTATTTACATACTTCCATATTCTGTTATTTAATACTGCTATAATCTACTTGTTTTTACTCCCCTACATTTAGTTGATAACTACTTTGATCAACTAATAAGTATTAATCTATAAATGAGACTTTATTGAACCCTGGACGGGGATTCAGAAACCACCCATCACCCACCAATTCTTCGTAGCATAGATTCAACAAGGTGTTGGAAACATTCCTCACAGATTTTGGTCCATATTGACACGATGGCATCACGCAGAAGCTGCAGATGTGTTGGCTGCACATCCATGATGCTAATCTCCCGTTCCACCACATCCCAAAGGTGCTCTATTGGATTGAGATGTGGTGACTGTGGAGGCCATTGGAGTACAGTGAACTCATTGTCATGTTCAAGAAACCAGTTTGAGATGATTTGAGCTTTGTGACATGCTGCATCATCCTGCTGGAAGTAGCCATCAGAAGTTGGTTACACTGGTCATAAAGTGATGGACATGCTCAGCAACAATACTCAGGTGGGCCGTGGCGTTTAAACGATGCTCGATTGGTACTAAGGGGCCCAAAGTGTGCCAAGAAAATATCCCCCACACCATTACACCACCACCAGCAGCCTGAACACACAAGGCAGGATGGATCCATGCTTTCATGTTGTTTACGTCAAATTCTGACCCTACCATCTGAATGTCGCAGCTGAAATCGAGACTCATCAGACCAGGCAACATTTTTCCAATCTTCTATTGTCACATTTTGGTGAGCCTGTGTGAATTGTAGCCTCAGTTCCCTGTTCTTAGCTGACAGGAGTGGCACCCGGTGTGGTCTTCTGCTGCTGTAGCCCATCTGCTTCAAGGTTCCACGTGTTGTGCGTTCAGAGATGGTATTCTGCATACCTTGGTTGTAACGAGTGGTTATTTGAGTTACTGTTGCCTTTCTATCATCTCCAACCACTCTGCCCATTCTCCTCTGACCTCTGACATCAACAAGGCATTTTCGTCCACACAACTGCCGCTCACTGGATATTTTCTCTTTTTCGGACGATTCTCTGTAAACCCTAGAGATGGCTGTGCGTGAAAATCACAGATCAGCAGTTTTTGAAATACTCAGACCAGCCCCCACCAACAACCATGCCACGTTCAAAGTCACTTAAGTCCCCTTTCTTCCCCATTCTGATGCTCGCTTTGAACTTCAGCAAGTCGTCTTCACCACGTCTAGATGCCTAAATGCATTGAGTTGCTGCCATGTGATTGGCTGATTAGCTATTTGTGTTAACAAGCAATTGAACAGGTGTGCCTAATAAAGTGGCTGGTGAGTGAATATCAAGTAATAAGAATGAGCTCCAGCTGTAACATTAAAGTATTAATGCATCAATGATTATTCTGAAATGGGCCATTCTGCATAGTGATACTTTTACTTTTGGTACTCAATTGATGCTATTACTTGTGTACTTAAAGATTTTTTATATGATATTCAGAGCATTAATGTAGCAACAAACAACTATTGTCAACAAACAACGGTGTCAGCACTGTTGCCGTTGTTTGCACTGTTAGCGCCGTTAGCTTCTAGCTGCTAGCCGCCGACTCAGCCATTGCCACGTCGAGAGGAAAAACGATATGCTCTGAATATCGAATTTAGCACCTTTATGTGAGACTTCAGCACAAGAATTTGACTTGTAAAAGTATTTCTACACTGCGGTATTACTACTTTAACTTGAGTATATTATCTGAGTATTTCACACCACTGCCAGTTTATGCCTCCTTCGTTTTTCATGCGATTACAGACTAGAGAAAACACATTAATATTATATTCCATTTCTGCCAATAGATCTTTCTGAATGCTACACACTCTTCCTTTGATGTGTGCATAATACGTGAGGCAAACTGGCTTTAGGTCACACCACTGCTGCTGAACCAGAGCCATGTTACACCAGCACATTAATCAGTGCTTACTTCCTCAGTCTGACGTTAACGAGACAGAAAAACTGTTTCAACTTCAGCAGCAACACTTTCTTTTGTTTAATCATCATTCAGAAACACACACAAGCCAGATACTTTGTGCATGTGTAGGTGTGTGTGTATGTGTATGTGTGTGTGTGTGTGTGTGTGTTGGCAGCCATGTGGCTTTCATCAAAATTCAATTATCATACTGTACCACGCTTCAGAGGACGCACACACACACACACCTACACACACAGGTCCAGCAGAATGCAGAAACAGGGAGTGTCTTAATAGTTTCAGTATGGTTCTTCTCACTGCCATCCGTTGTGTGTGTGAGTGTGTGTGTGTTACAGCTTGTTATGATGTATATCGTCCGAGGTCAAAGGTGGAATACAACACACCCAACACACACACACACACACACGGTTGTCTCTCAAGTTGTTTTCTTTTTTAAATTGATCGACATCCTCCTCTATCCGTTCATTTATTACTTTCAGTCTTTTTTCCATCAAACATCCTTGAAAGTTCATGTTTGTGTTTTCTGTACCAAAGAAGATCAGGCACATCAGACCCGAGTGGTGTGCAGTACTGCGATGCAGGATTAGTGGGTAACCGAGGTGTGTTAAGCCTAAAAGTGAGCTCAGCAGTATGTGGTATTGCTGCTAAAAGTTCAGTTTCAAAACGTGCACTAATCAAAAGAAGTGAAAAGATGTCTTCAGAGTCCAACCTGTTATCTAAAAACTGTTCTGACTTTGTGTTTAAACCAGGCGACAACCTCCGGTTCTGCAGAGTGAAGCCAATACTGAAGTGTCTTAAAACATGCATTCTCTCTACTGACCAGCAGGGGGCGACTCCTCTGGTTGTATAGAAGTCTATGAGGAAATGACTCTACTTCTCTCTTGATTTATTACCTCAGTAAACATTGTAAACATGAGTTTATGGTCTCGATCTCTAGTTTCAAGTCTTCGTCAATACAGCATGATGTTCATTTAGTAAATGATGGTCCATTTAGAGTCAAACAGACCATAAAGCAGGGTATGCTTTAGGGCGGGTCGCTACCAGAGACATATACAGCGTCTCTATGTCACTCCTCCACATTCCAAATATGATAACTTCCGTTCATTGGTTGCAAAAAAAACAACACGACGGCGGCCGTAATCCAAGATGCCGACGGCAAAATCGTCAAACTCAAGGCTTCAAAACATCAGTCCACAAACCAATAGGTGACGTCACGATGAACAAGTCCACTTCTTATATACAGTCTATGGTTTGTACAGCGAAGTTGTGGTTTTTACTCAGCAGCAGCCTAGTGGACATTAGAGGAATCGCAGCTCAACACACTCCAGCTGAGGAGGTTGGTTGGCCGATTGGTTCAAATACCATCAGACTTTCGTGATTAATATTTGTGTTTTTGTTTTTTCTTAAATGTCCTTGTGTTTTTTCATGTCCCTGCATGTGTGAGACAAAACATTTGAATAATAATCAACCCGGTTTATATTCTGGGTGGTTGATAGGGGGCTAAACACACACACACACACACACACACACGGTGTCGGCATGGGAAACACAGAAGGCATGAAATTACAGTTGCGTCGGTCGGAACGGAGCGCAGGAGGAAAGTTTACAGATAAGGCGGAGGCTTCACGCAAACCCTCATCACACTGTGTGTCTGTGTGTGTGTACAGAGCATGTTTGTGTGTGTGTTAGAGGGGGTCTACTAAATAAAGAAATCCCAGAGCGCTGGTCTTTCCCTCACTCTATAATCCCTGTGTGCTCTGTGTGTGTATATGTGTGTGTGTGTGTGTGTGTGTGTCTGTGTGTGTTAATTTGGACAGTCAGGCCTGGTGTGTCACCAGATAAGTCAGTTCAATATTCACACTCGGTCTGTCACTGGGTGGCACTCACAGCTCAGCTGCACAGTGTGTGTGTGTGTGTGTGCGTGTGTTTTCACACATTATTTAAATAAATACTTGAAAATAAAATTGTTTTCTCGACTCAAAAAGTGAAAAGAAGCAAATGTCAACACGGCTCCTCGTCTCAAGAATCAATGTGGTGATATTATATTTTATTAAAATGAAATGTGTACTGTGACTGAAGTTACAATGCAGGTTTGTGTATTTGATTTTAATTACATTTTTACATGTGTGACCTCAGTTTGATTTTGTGATTAACGCCAACGAGACAGAAGGAAAGACACAAAAGAAAAAAAGAATAAAAAAAGAAAGACACAAAAGAAAGAAACAGGAAGAAATAACGACAAAAGAAAGATTGGAGTATCTATTAGGACACCCTGAAACAAAATACTGAAGCATTTGTCTGAGAAATAAAATATAGAACTCAAGGAGGAAATACAAGCTCAGATATACCGCAAGACAAACGGCACGCCTCCTTATTCCCTATGCGGTTTCACTAAAATGCTACCAGTAGTGCGAGACGTCACACGACCCAAAGTGACCGGAGGGACGTAAAGAAGACCCTCTCGCACACTTACAGGAAGTTGGAGAGTAGTCCTGTAAATCATGGTGAGTATCGGAGGAGAGGCGCAGAAGAGAGATTAAAGGATGTGGAGGGGAGAGAGAGTCGAGAGGACATGAGATAATAAGAGAGGAGGGGATGAGAGGAAGAGGAGGAGGAGGGTAAGTTTCCTCCCCAGGGGAGACGTCGACCTGTCAGAGTAAATGTCTCCTCTGCAGGGAGATAAAATCATATTCAAAAGATCCCGACCAGCTCTTCTGTTTGAAGAACCTTGAAGGAGACGAAGGAGGAGGGTTATAGCTCTTCATCAGTAAACTCCTCCTGGCAGATTCTCATCTCTGAACATGCTGTAATCAGAGTACTGAGAGGTATTTCTATACTTAAGTACCAGAATACAACTCAAGTATTATAAGCACAAAGTACAGAGTATAGAGAGTACACAAAGTATACGCTAAATCGTTATTTGGATGTTTTTGAATTCTGCAAGTTTATTTAGAATTTTCCAACATTTGTTTTCAGGATTAAAGTAGTTTTGGGGGAAAGAAAATCATGGCCGAACTAAGTTGTTCCATTGTATACATGATTCTGTTAGTTTTGGTTTCACATTGCAATGAGGCGAGCGCACTAAAGAGCTCTACATGACATACCTACGTTCTGTTGTCGTCAACTACGTGAGCTACGTCTGTCTATACTTGACAATGATCGGTTTAAAGTGTCGGAATGTTGTCCAACCAGGCGGCAACTTCTGTTTCTGCTGAGTGAAGCCGATGCGGAAGTGTATTAAAACGTGCATTCTCTATACTGACCAGCAGGGGGCGACTCCTCTGGTGGCAAAAAGAAGTCTGGTTGTATAGAAGTCTATGAGAAAATGACTCTACTTCTCTCATGATTTATTACCTCATTGTACAATTGTACATTGTAAACATGAGTTTTATGGTCTCAATCTCTAGTTTCAAGTCTTCTTCGTTTAGTAAATGATGGTTCATTTAGAGTCAAACAGACCATAAAGCAGGGTATGCTTTAGGGCGGGGCTTACTGTGATTGACAGGTCACTGCCACTACCAGAGACTTATACTGCGTCTCTACGTCAACATGGCAACGGCCGTAATCCATGATGGCGACAGCAAAATCGAGGCTTTAAAACGGCAGTCCACAAACCAATGGTTGCCACAATGATTATATGCAGTCTATGGTTTCCACAGGCAGCACCTCAGACACACCACACCACATTTAAAAAAAGATTTTAAAATGTTCCAGTAAGTCTCAGACAGCAATCAGTCTGAAACAGGTTTTCAGGTTTTCTGATGCTTCACACCAATCCCTCTAGCTGAATTAATATAGAATATTCCAGAATAACAGTTTCACCATGAAAAACAGGACAGACCAGCAGAGAGTTTTAGACCAACGCTTCCACATGGTTTTATAAGTCTGACAAAAAGAGTGCACATGAATGTGACTGCTGCTCTGCTATCAAGTTTTAGTTTTGAACCAACAGAGTTTGGACCCTCGCATTTATTCCGTTTTGTATGTCAAGCAATGTTTCCTGTGTGTCTTGTCTGGGTTTTTTAATGGCGGCTGCAAACACAAGTTCACGCATTGATCAACCACCAACACACACACACACACTTACACACCTGCTGGAAGCCTGCCCCCATTGGCTGAGCCCGGAGGTGGGTGTGGTATTGATCATAAACACCAGCGGCAATTATATGACTTCACACTGAGCCTGGAGCTCATCACTATTCACTGTGGAGAACACACACACAGACACACACACACACACACACACACGCACCGCAGTCACTCTTTGATTAATGCTAATTTGTGTGTGTGGACGTGGAGCGCCTTAATCCTCCTCTCTAATTGGTCTTTCATTATGGCTGAGGGAAAATCAGGAGGGCGTGTCCGTGGCCCTTCGTTAAGGTGGTGTCACCGCTGTTACCGCGGCTCAATGTGAATGGATGAGGCGACCGGAAGGACGCAGCAACCGTTGAGACAAACGGACGAAACTTTAATTCATTAAAAGCTGGATGTTAAAGTCCAAAGAACACCAAGCTGGAAGTTTTTGGCCACAGGTGGGGAGCAGAAACAAGTTGTGAACAAAACACTGACATATCATCACCTTTTAGTTCAACATGATCATTCATTAGAGGTAATGTTTGTGTCCACCTGATGAATGTATGTCCAATATTCTCTCTCTTTTAGCTCTGGTTTTGGTCTCCACCAATGCTAAATGCTCCACTATGTTCCCCAGCTAGTCTCTAACTGAGCATGGTGTCTTTTCACTTGCCTGGGAACCAGGCGAAGAGCAAATGTTTTATTTGTGTCTGGTCCCCATTCACTTTGGCCTGCGACATGTATCCATCCTTCACATTATTGTTTACTTTATCCGTTGGTGAAAATGTATTTTCAATGACTTTTTATTAAGTTTGATGGACTTTACAAATCAAATTCTTTTGTCTTGATATCACACGGCAAAAAAAAGCGACCTAATTTCTTTTCGATTTTTCTGAGCTTTCACACTGTGAATAAAGACGTCTGAACCAAGACAGCAAACCCTTCGACGTAGACAAAGGCAGCATAGGCCAGATCTTCTGAACTTACCTTTCACAATAAAAGCCCTAGATATATAATATTTGCAGGCGACTATTTCCCATTTTGTCTTGATTCTGAAAGAAGCTGCTGTTGATGAAACACTGACAAAGTTTTGAAATAACCTGATATAAATGGCTGCCTGAAGTTATAAAACAGTATTAGTTTTACATTAGATTTTTTAGTTTTAACCAGTTAAAGTCAGTTAAACAAAAGCTGATGATGCTGTACATTCTCCTTGAAGCTCAGTTACGCTCTGCCTGTATATTCCTGCCTGCTGTGTGCGTCTTTCCTCTAAACCTCCCTCCTCTATCATTTCCACGGCTCACAGCACCGCCTGCAGCCATGTGTCCGTCAGGCGAGTCCTCACCTGGGGCCAGTGGTTTCCCAGCAGCACCAGCTCCCTCATTAACCCTGCCCACACTATCCCGTCTGCTCATTATTCACTGGCTGCTGGTGATGCTGGTGTTTACAGTGCAGACGCCTCCACTCGGTGCTTTAAACGGTCCTGTGCAGAATCAGTGACATCTTTTATATAACCTCTCGAAATGAAACAGGTTTTGATTCATGAAAACACACCATTTTATTACCAACATGTCTTTTCTGTTTATTGTTGTTTCTTTGTCACTTTTTGGAATTTCATTTCTATTTTATTTTTGTATTTTGTAATTGTCTTATCTTATTTCATTGCAGTCCTTTAAATGATTCATAGCAACAAGCTGCTACTTGTGTTCTACCAAACGCATGCTAACTATTTTAGATATAAATCACATTAACAAGAACTAATAAAGCTGTGGAGAAATTCCTTAGCCCACTCTGAGAGCTCCAACCCTCTACCCCATTTCCTGTACTGAAGACTACCTTGACTTATATTTATTAAGTTGCATTTAATATTTCAATACACTCTGATTTCATCAGTATTAATAAATACAATTTTACTGCCATTGCCAACATCTTTACTTGTTATTCTCATAAAGAAGTGGATAGTAGCTGTGACGTCACCCACTGGTTTGTTGAGTGTTGTTTTAGTGCCTTGAGTTTGGCATTTTGGTCGTAGCCATCTTGGTTTTTGGATGTCGTCATCTTAGTTTTTTGCAACCAGAAGTGACAGGAGAGGGTGGAGCCAAGTACAACCCAACGCTGAATAAAAATTTTCAACAAGCAAAATGTTACAAAGAACTATCATGAACTGAAAACACACTGCGAAAGGGTTAAAGTTGTATAGACAAAAACAGAAACAACTCTTAGACCAGACAACGCCGTGGAAGTCGCCTGTCAATCACGGAAGTAACCATATCCTGACAGTAACACACACTTAGTTGACCCAGTTGACCCAGAACTATATCTCATTTTTCCAGAGTAAACCCCTTTCTCAGCATCTGTACTGCAGGAACCTGATTCCAGTTTTGGTTTCTGATGCTGGACTTTCTAAAATGTGGCTCAGAAATTTATTTACAAACTAAATAAATTGAGTTTGCAGTTCTGAACATCACAGATTAGACAAACAAAAGTCCCATCAATGCTACAACCTGCAACTTCCACTCAGACTGTAAGCAAGAGCTGGTTGATAATACAAGTGTAACAGAGTTAAAAATGTACTTTATTGTTTCTTATTTCCAATTTGTAATATTTGAATTTTGTTTGTCAATTTACGATCCTGTTGAGTATGTGTGAATACTCAACATTTTTATTTAGCGTTGTTTTATTTTGTTAATGTTTCCTGCGGAAGCGGCGTCTCACCTCTTCTGGACACTAACCTCCCGTAGTCCCGTCTTCCCCTCACAATGGTGTTTCGTATGGTTGAGGGAGCGCATGTACAGAGAGAGAGTGAGACCAGGAAGCAACTTATGTGTGTTATGTTATCTTCTGCAGCTGATAAATGCTAGAAAAGCATCCTCTTGAGTCGTCTCCTTCAATGCCCTATCAAAGTCTGTTACACAAGCATGTTTATTATATTGAATTTGAACGATTGTGGAAGCATGTAGACGTAAAATAAAAGGTAAACAGAGAGGACGGCACAGGTGTGTCATTCAATATACACAGAACCATTATGGATTAAAGATGGAACAAAAAACCACATGAAATCAGAGGATATTTATTTATTCATCAAATATTTAATTGTGTCATTGAAGCTGTTTTGACAAAAACGAGTTAATAGATTATTTGAAATGATCTCTCATCTTGTGAGGAAAGAGCCTGGCCGTTCAAATCAGGGACTAAAAAGCATAAAATAAATACCCACAATTGCACATCTTATCTTTTGACGTTGTCATGGTAACGTGATATGTTGCAGCAAAGTGCTGTCCCATTCGTATTTACACCATTTCAAGCCCTCACAGTCTCTAACACTCAACCATTTAATTAACAGGTGACGTCAGTAAATCCCTGAGGGTTAGGGTTTGAGGCTTTAGGGGGGACATTAGGACTGGGCCCTCCTCTTCAGACTTTTCTCTGCTCTCCACTTCCTGTCGTCCCTACATCCACCCAACAAGGAAGTGAGCTCAGGTGTGGCTTGTTGTGACAAAAGGGCGGGGCTAAAACACATCATCCACCTGCCTGATTCTTCATCAAAGATCCTAAATTATCCCACATTACTGCTAAATAATTCAAAGGAGTTTTGATGGTGTTGAGTGACTGTTGAGGCAGAGCTCATCTGTTTAAACTCAGCAGCATGAATCCATTTATTAATAGTTGTGTTGCCCCATGCAGTTGCTCTTGTGGCCCATTGCTGTAAACGTCATCTCCATTTCCTCTCATCTGTTCCATCTTCTTTCCTCCATCATTGCATTCATTTGCTCGGTCGATGGACCTGAATAAGGAAGCAGCTGCTGAGGAAAGCCTCATTATAAACGGGATCGGTCATGCATACATGAAGCCTGGTTTTTGGTATGGGCACAGGTTTGTGTTTTTTTGTGTGCGCGCTGGAGATTTAACAAGTTACCCAGTCACCATAGTTGATAACTCGTCCACAACAGAGGACACAAATGGCTTAAAGTCGTATTTTAAAGGAGAAATCCACTGAAAACACTTTGAGTATCAAGGAAGAGTTTTTATGGATACTCTATGCTTTTCCTTTAATAATTCCATTACCATTATTATCATCATTATTTGAGTTTTAGTGCTTTTACTATAATTCTGCAACTGCCACGTCACAGCCTTGCAGTTCAACTTTTTTGAGTTCATACACTTCAATTTGAACTGACATTTTGACTGCTCTCTGTGCTTACACTTCAACTGCTTTAGCTTAGATATCAACTGATATTTCAGCCTCCTTTAGAATGGTCCATTTAGCACTTAAAGGTATATTGACATCATACCTGCAAGATCACCACGGTTTCGATGTCCATACAATATAGCACAGACATGAAAAAAGTGATTATTTATTATCACTCAAAACTTCCTGTTTCAGTTTTAATATAAAACTGCTTTAAAAATGCCAAATCATGCTACAATTTTACAACTTTTAAATTGTCACTTTTCAAAAGCAGATTTCAATGTGAGAAAACCAGCAGTAATTTGCCATTTTTTGTTTTTTTGAATCATCATTAATATTATCATTATTATTATTACATCCTGCCTGCAGAGTTACAGGGTGTGGTTTTGTCTCAAGTTCAGGTTCACAGTCTGACCTGCTGACCTTTAGCAGTTTGCTGTGGGGGGCATATCAGGTCACGCTGTGTGTTAATGTATGTGTGTGTGTGTTGTGGAAAGGCGATGCCTGGTGTTGGCGGCTGGCTGAATTATTCACGCTCCTCTGCGGTCGTCTCCCTCCCTGAAACCTGAGAGGAGAAGGTGAGGCGGGCTCCCACCCTCCACCGAGCACACGGGGGAGAATCTGAGCTCAGCCGACAAACAACACAACACACGCCGGCTGTGGGGGAGGAGGGTGGAAGACAGAGAGATGTGGAAACTCACCGGGAGAGACGAGAAGATGTCTGTGGTTTTGCTTCTTTAAACACTTTGACGGTCACACACAGAGTTACACTGATATATCGGTCTATCAATACAGGCTGCCTTCAGTCAGCCGTATGTCCATCATGGAAGAACAATGTAGATCTGTCTGTGAGTTAATGAATCCTTCAGTCAGGCTGTAAACACACAGCTGCAGAAGCTTGTCCTGTCTGTGGACTCATCCAGTGAACAAATTGTTTCCTGATGTAGATTATTGTCATGCAGTGTTTACTGTCACGTAAAATAGTGAACTGCTGTATGGCAGCACTTAAGTGAAATTAAAGAGCTGTTCCAGCATTTTGTTAACATCATAATATAGTCCTCCGAGAGACATAAAAGGCGGAAAAACATCAATTTGAGGAGGGTCTAAACAACCAAACTAAGAGTCTCCAGTCATGCTAGCAGCTCTGTGAAGCTGCACTTGCTTTGAGCTAAATGCTAACATCAGCATGCTAACATGCTCACAATGACAAAGCTAACATGCTAATGTTTTGCAGGTATAATGTTCACCTAGTTCACCATCTTAGTTTTGCGTGTTAGAGTGCTAACAATTTGTAGTTAGCAGTAAACACAAAGTACAGCTGAGGCTGATGCGAATGTCAACAGTTCTGCAGGTATATTCGGTCATAAATCAAAGTATTGGACACATTACAGTGTTGACGTGATCAAAATGTCAACCTCCTGGTGGAGCTAGAGGAAAAGTCGGTTGGTCACCAACGTCATAAGGATTCATTGTCTGGGCTACATGGGTATCTGTATCGAATTCGGTACCAACCCAACTAATGGTTGCTGAGATATTTCAGTCTGGACCAAAGAGGTGGACCAACCGACCAACATTGTCATCCCTGGAGCCACGATGCTGGCGTGGCCAAAAGCATGAGTTCCTCTGATGAAGAGGACAAAAATATTGTTGAACGGGTTGATGAATTGATATGTTTTCAGTCTGGTTAACCAGGATTAATGGCCGCATTTACGGCGACAACCAGCACCAGATCATCTCTGTCCAAAGAGCAGAGACAGCCCATCAAATGCAGCTCAGATCATTTAGCAGGTTTAGGCTAGTTTTTGGCAAGCTGGAGGCTGACCCTGGTCCAGAATGAGATATCTACAAACACTATTGCAGTAGTAAATTATTAACCTTTCTAGAAATACACAACAAATATCAAAATGTAATTGGGAAATTATGATGTAAATTGTTTTTCCAGAAACGTATCTCTGAACATTGAAAACGAACTAACTCGTTTATCCCTGGTTTTCTCTCCTTCAGCCACAAGAGACATCCCAGAAATCCTTGAGCTGTGAAACAGTGTTACTGGTATTCAATACCACACACGCACACACACACATTTTCTGTGTGCATGAGGATGGCTGACATCAGCAGATCTGGCCGGATTAGAGCGAGAGTGTTTCTGTTACGACGCAGATCAAACACAGATTGAACACTGGAAACAGCCAGGGACAGAGGTCTAACTCTGCCTGGATTTTGGGGAACATCACACACCAACAGTCTTGGAGCTCCACGGAGAGGTGGGTGGGATTAAATCAGCCAAGGTATCAAGGTGCAACAATCCTGGGAAAGCATCGCTCGAAACGTATTGTGGTTAAATTAATTTCCCTGGGTATCTGCAGTGTAACTTCAATATCTTTTAACGTTTACTTGCACATTTCATGCACTTGTACTCAGTATATTCAAATGAATCTTATACCTGATGAATGAACTAGAACATTGGAATTACTCCATCCCATGATTAAGGACTGTGTCTTTAAATACAAACTTAGAATTCATTGACGTAGAATCTAAACAAAAGCTACCACATAAGATCAAAACCTATCAGGGTAATCTGTGGAAACAAGACTCAACTCAAGCATGACAGCTTTTTTTCCAAACTATAGATAATCTCAAAGTAAAATTCTGCCACAACAGGCCTCTCTTCTTCGTTCTTGAAATGTTAAATTCTGGACATAACGGCGCTGGACGACACATATAAATACACACATGAACACAAGGGAAAGACAGCCAGAGAGACGGTCGATAGAGCATTAGCATCTTTATTTTTTTTGTCGTTGTTGCATAGGAAATGCACATCTTGCTTCCAGTAAATTGAGTCTGCGTGGACATGGAGTCACTAATGGGGCCGAGAGTGATGGGCCAACACTTCACCAGGTCAACAGAAAACAACAGTCGGAAAGGGAAGAACAAAAAACAGAACAACAAAGTGACAGAAGAACTGACAGTCGGAGAAGTCAGTGCAAACCCACAGCTTCAGAACACACAGAGGAAAAACAACAATGGCATCGGACACAACTAATGGAAACTAGTTAACATTGAACAAAAGTGTAACACCAGATCGTGGACCGGTGCGACGTCGGCGTCGGCGGCAGCAGAAAACACCGCCCTGTCCCATAAAAGAGTTGTAGAGGCACAAGGTTTAAGTCCGTTGTGGGTGAGGATGAGGGTGAGCTCGATGGTCAGGTCGATGGAGATGGAGGAACCGATCCGGTTGTGGTCAGGATGATGTGTGTCGTCGGGTTCTGTGGTGATTTGGGCAGTGAGAAGGGGGGGATGATGGAATGCGTCGTGAATGTGTGACTCAGACTGTAGCGGGACGGGATGCGCCTCGGTGCCCCCCTCGGGGGGTAAAGATAAAGATAAAGCTCTCCTTCCTTCGAGATTGTCGTGGGTTAGCTACAGTTAGCATCGCCTCCAGAGGCCTGGACGAAAAGCAACGAGAAAATGCTAATCGACCCGATTGATTATCCGTATTTGCGATCGGCTTGAATATTCAGAACATCGACAGGCTGGAAATGTGAATGTGGGCAGTTCTGGGCCTTCGGTACAAAAAACGAATCCCTGGTTAGTTTTCAGCTGGATATTTGAACACAGCGACGGAAATGATGCTAAGAATTCTACTCTATCCTGAAGGACCAAAGTTTTTGCGTGTTTTAGTCCGTCTACTACAGATCATGTTTACTGCCAACAGTTTTCAAAGCATGCTGCTTTGTTTTATACTTTTAGATACAGTTTATTCAGTCAAATCATTTTCAATTATTTTCTTGGAATATATACATATCTTGGAATTTCTGTACTGACATTGTTTCTTTGAGCTATTGGCTAATGATCTGAGCTAATACTTATTGGCCTGCGTGATTTTTCAGCTGGGCTATTTGAGGACTTTGAAGAAACAACTCTCAGTTAAAGGGGTGTGAAGAAACTTAGATGTCCTATCAGAATTAGTGGAGAAAACACGGCGCCTATAAAAGAAAGATTTGGACAATGCAGAACACTACAGCATGCTCTGGAAAATCTTCAGCAGTAATGTAAAGCAGAACCACTTGCAACATCAGTGGCATTGTCCTTTAGCAAAACAATCTGGTCATCAACAAAGTTTGTCATCCCAAAAGTTTTCTGCCCTAAAAGAGATGCACAAGTCGAAGAAACTGTTTAGTTTCAAAGAGCCGAGCCGCATCGACAGGCTGCGAGTCGAACACAGAGAGAGGAGCCACTGGAGGTGAGCTAGACAAGCTGATCGACCCCAGCTGGCCTGGGACTGGGAAGAGGAAAGGGGGGGCAGAGAGTGAGAGAGAGAGGGGGGAGTCTCCCAGGTGCCGGCTACCTCTTTCTCTTTCTGGACCTTTCTCATCCTGGAGGAGCGAGCGGCTCGTTTGAAGTCCAGCCGAGGGAGACGCAGCGGAGGCTCGATGAGGAGGGAGGGGGATTCTGTCCCGGATAGTGCTGAGCGCTGCAAAAAAAAGGCAGAGGCCATCGATTCGGTCTCCTGCAGGAAACTGCCTGGGGAGGAGGAGAAGAAGGAGGAGGACTCACCCAGAGCCCTTGCAGAGATTTCTCAGCCTGCTGGTCAATGGACGCGAGGGGTAAGGGAGGAGGGGTTGAAGGAGGCCAGACCAGCCGGGTGTTTGCTGATGTTGAAAGTTAGCTGGAGATTGTCGGATTTCAAAAACAAAAACCCCGCGAGGCAGCGGCAGTCCGCCGATCGCCCCGGGGCAGTCATCATGGTGGCACACCCATCAGATCGATGGCAATAAACCGACACACGGTAGAAAACCGCGGAGGTGTTTGGTGGTGGTTTCATGTCGGGGATGAAAGAGTCCCATGTGTGAGGATGGACAGATGAAGGAGGTGAGCAGAAAAAGGTTTGAGGCATACAGGGAGAGGCAAGAAAAAAAAATAAAGAGAGAGGAACCAAGAACAGTAACATAACAATCTGGTTTTTGTAACTTTTTTTTTTGTCATCGTAACAGTTTACTAGGCGATTATGGAAGAGCATGCAGTTATATCTTATGATTATTGTACATTAGCTATAATCAGAGGGGCCTGACAGACAGCAAAGGCTACTGGTGGTCAGAAATTTCAACAGTTACAAACAATTATCGTATTCAGTATTCAGAAGAGCATTATAATACAGGTTTTCACAGGCACTACATTTGCTCTTTTTCAATATATCATGTAATATGCTGGTTTGCTTTTATTTTTCATTTATTTTTCCGATTTTGTCGTCTGACTCGTTCGGTCCGTGGAAGCTGGGATCTGGAAAACGGAAGGACGGATCGTAAAAGAAGGCAGAGGCCGAAGTGTTTCACAAAGTTAGATACCAAAGTCCTCGTGAGCGGGCGCGCAAGAGCGCACGTGAGCCACGTGCATGTGTGGATGTCTTGTTTCGAAGTCAGTTCTCATGCAGATTAGACTGCTATGCTTTGATACGTTGTCGGGGAAGCATGATGGTGGTAAGTTTTCCCAGCTCGCCTCCTCGTCACTGGCTTGATTCAACACTTAGCACCGTGTGATGGTTTTGCAATAGGATAAATAAATATCTTTGCAAAGGAGCAGCGACACCGTAATTCATTACAGTTGAGCGCTGGAGAGCAGCTTCAGTGTTACCTGCCTCCCCGTCCAATGACTTTCCTTCATCTCTCTAAAGTGGTGCCATTTATACTCATCTCCACGGCTCGTCGTGCTGAAGGATGTCTTCCTTCTGCCCCGCCGTTGCCGAAGACAACAACAGGTTTCGACTTGGGTTTCGAGTGAATAAAAAGCAGCTGGAGGGCGGATTTCAGGTGTCACTGAAGCTCTCCCCTGGTTTCTTGAACGAGTATAGGCTACTGTACGTTCAGCATTGCCATAATTCACATCCTCGGGTCTCTAAAGTGATTCAAAGTACATGGGCGGATGAAAACTACTCTGGTCTAAAGCCTGAAGAATTCTGCCCCTCTTCACGTTCAAGCCGTTCAAATTCGATTACTTCCCGACCCCATTCCAAAAAACGGCAGACTCGCACAGCGGACCGGTCTGATGGATCTGTCTCTCCGGTGGTGGTGCAGGGGGGGGGGGGGGGGGGGGTAATCTCAGCCCCGGGAGAATTTGGACAAACGTGAAGAACAACAAAGGCGTTAGCATTAAAAAGCTGCGCCTTCGTTCAACCCTGTTTCCTGGTGGAGCGGCAGAATTCCTCAAAGGCAAAATCCCCAAAAAATCAACTCTTGGCGGGAAGGGGGGTGGCGGAGGGGAGGGGAATGCAAGTGCTCTTCTCCTGGAGTTTTTTTTTAAGACAGCCTTTGACTTTCCAGCTCTCGCTCATATTGCTGGTTGGGCAAGCTTTGGAGTTCGCTATAGATTCAGGGTGAGCGGAGCAAGTTGCCGCATTCATCGGGCCGTTATGAGAGTGTCTGACCCCGCTGGTGAGTTAGCAATATGCCGCATGTTGGTGGAGCTGGTTGTCGGGCACTCTCTAAGCCTTGGCTTTGAATTGTGTGCCTGCCGTTAGTTTGGTGGAGGAGGTGAGCACGGTGTATAGTCGGCTTCACATTCAGCCTCCACCTTACCACCACCACCACCCAGTGAGCTGGAAGTTGTTGCTCATTTTGCATTCTTCCACTATTCATATCTATCTACACACTACACACCTGAAACTCATCTCACCTCCAGTCACAAAACCAAAACAAACACGTGTCCACTTAAATGTCCCCTTCCTGAAAAAAAAGAAAGCCTTCTGCTTGTTCCAAACATTCAAACCCAGGATGCATTTTATGGTTTCACCATTTCATCAAATGCCAACATTTTAGAATCATTGAACAATATTTTATACACATTTCCCCAAAATTCCATACAGTTTTTGGTATCCTTGGACTTGCCGCCAGATTTTTGTGGGTTTGAAAAAAAGTTTTGAAAACTCATGTTGGCCAGACAACATGAGTTTGAAAGGATGGAGACAGCTTGTCTACACTGGACGTGTCTCAGTCGTTCAGTCTCCAGGCTGGAACACGTTTCTCAGGGCAACATGCACGAGGGTAGTTCACAGACGTTTGTTTCGCTGTTTCTTTTATACTTGTATGATTTTTCTTTTCTGTTTAGAACCCATAGACCCACAAGATGTTCTCGAGTATCTTTAGAGAACCTTAATCTACGTCAGATATGCTTCAGTTTTACTCAATACAGCTGTTTACCCCCTGCGTAGCGCCTCACGTTTCTGGAACTGCAATCTTAGGAACTGCAAGTCTTAATTTCCCCCAACTTGCCTGTGCAGCTACACTGATTGCATATTGGGTTGTGTGAAAAAAAAACAGTTGATTAATCAATACGTTGCTCTACAGAACTATTTTGATAATGGTTTTAAGTGATTTATTTAAAGCAAAAAAATATTCTGGTCTTTTTCTAGGATAGTAGAGTGAACATCTTTGGATGTCTTGCTTTGGCACCATCTGGGAGCTTACGATCAGTATTTTCTGCTATTAAAGACGTTCTAAAGACCAAATGATTGAACGATAATGGAGAATGATCAATCGACAAGGAAACAATTATTGGTCGCGGCCCTGGTTGTGAAGATGGACAGTAGAACACATCCAGTGTAGACCTTGATGGGCGCCTAAAGGAACTGCTGCTACGCCAGTTTAGACGAGGTACGAGCGTCACCTCAAGATATGTATTGAGGTAAGAGTCAATATATCTTGTTGTGATAAAAGCTGTAAAACTGGAGGGGAATGCAGGAAATGAGCAGAAACTCTGTTCGCACCGTAAGTCCTGGTCGTCCCGGTGACTTACCATTCCTCGGCCGATTATCTGCTGCATGAATATGATGCAGTGATGGAGCAGCAGTGGATGTGCGGATGGACGGAGATCAGAGTGGACCTCCAGGCTGAGGGAGGGCTGGAGGAGGAGAAGGAGGAGGTGGAGGAGGAAGAGGAGGAGGAGGTGATCTTGTGGGCCAGTGAAGAAAGAAACAGATGGAAAAGAAAAAGAATCATGTTGCATAATCAAGCTGTTTATTTTCCTGCATGGAATGGTGAACACAAAAAAAGATGCCTAGATGCATTTATAGTAGGGGCATCCTTTGGCTGGCTATGTCATTGTCTCCTGCCTAAAACTAAATTTTTAAAAAATGCATAAAAAAACGCTTGCTTTTCTTTACCAATTTTCCTCAGAATTACCTAGATGTAGCTTCATCAACACTGATGCAACAAATAACCTTCAAAACATACAGCATACTGTAACATCCATTTACAATGGTCTTATCACCACAGCGCCCTGTACTTCTTAAGTACAGGGATATGCTATATACCATCAACAGAGGAAATGTTCTTAAATACATACAAAAAGGAAAGCAAAAATGAAGAAAAAAATAAAGAAAAATAAGGAAACAGGAAAGTTTTCAACTTAAATCCAGTTCCCGGAAAACAAACCAAACCAGTTCTAGTAATGTGGCCTCGATACAAACAATCAGAAAATTCACAACACTAGTTTTTCCTCATTTTATCAATGTTACAAAAGTCCTGCATTATAAAATAGGGCAGCTTTAAAATCAGTGTAATTAATAAAACTATACAACATACAAACACGTCTCCCAGTCGGGCCGAGTGGCCCTGCTGCTCTGCCCTCCCGTCCGTTAAGAGCTAACTCTTCACTGCGTCTCTTCGCTGCTGTACCAGAACTAAATTACACACACAACACAAGAACAAAAAAAACACACTGCCCAAACTATTGCTTTTATATTCTTTTTCATTTTTTCTTTCTTTAAAAAGGGTGCAATTTTGTCGTTATCTTACACACAACACAGCCAAAAGTCGCTGATTAGATGCTAGGCTGTTTCACAAGGTTTTTGTGACACTTAAAAAAAAAATGTCCGTGCAATTTTTTTTTAAATTCCCTTTGCTCTTTTTAAGCCCTGGAAGCTGTATATATTTTTTTTCTTAATACTTTTTCACTATTGTCATTTATTTCATATTTAGTGCAGATAATTAAGGAAGTAATGCCCAACTCATGGCTAAAGGGTAGGCAAGAACACAGACGAAACAAACATGTCACACTAGGAGGAAACACAACCCACACAAGTGGAACTACTAAACCATCACAGCCGACGGCATCACGGCGCTGTCCGTTACATTTGATAGACGGACTGAACACAGAACAGGTAAACGATTTATTCACTAAAACCTCTGCTGAACAGGGCGGGGCGTGGTTAAAATGTTGGACGTCATCGAAAATGTTTATTTTAATAAACTGTTTTCTGCGCGATGGAGAAGAAGTTGGACTTGTTTTAAGGCTTGCTTGTGACCAAAGAAATAATAATAATAAAAAAAAACATTTCGGAAAGAGAGACCCAAATGTAATATTGCGGCCGTCTGGAAGATTATCAAAACAGGAAGGAAGGAAGTGGAATTCCCCGAGCGATGGCGGCTCAGCTTTGCTGGAGCGTTGGTGCGGGGCTGGCTTCACAATTTTTAGGGACCGACCACGGAGCTTGATGCCAGTCGCGTGCACGCTAACTTTGGTTGAAAGTAAAGAGAAAGAAAAAACTAAACTAAATAAACAATGTCCAAAAAAAAGGAAGTCTAAGTGAGTGCAAGCAGGTATTGCATATTTTATGTCCTCATTGTTCATTTCTGGGAACAAAAAGTAGAAGAACCAACCAACCAAAAATTAAAAAAGGAAGACGTGAAAATGAAAATTGTTGCTGTTCGGAGAAAAGAAAAATCATCCCATCAGACAAAGGATAGGATGAAAGGGATGGGTGGGGGTTAACTTGTTTAACTGAACAAATCAAAGCAGTTACAAGCTCCGTCTGGTCTATCAAGATACTGGCATCACAACATTTTGTGAAATGAGTACAATGTCTTCAACTGCCAACAACAGGAAACATGAGAAAATATGTTTTCATATCAATCCATATCCTGTTTTTTGTGTCATCACTGCACATTTATAATTTAAATTAAAGTTAAAAAGTTTGCAGACAACAAACTCTTTGTATTTGCTTAAAACTCTTTAAAACTGTTAGAGACCAGGTAATAAACTAAACCATTAGCTAACCCGAAACAAACTGTTTAAGCTGCTAAACTCAACAGTTAGCTAACTTAAATAAATGATTTTACCTGCTAAACTAAACCATTATCTAACTGGGAGCAAACTTGTTAGGGACTAGAGACGATTCAATCTTATTTTTGTCCCCAAAATTTAACTAAAACTGAGTTTCACAGCATTTTGCAAAGTCTGCAGGAAAGAATACTACAATTGCTATTACTCGTGTTCGTTTTTTACACTGAATGTAACGTACATGAGGCCACTACCACCGTGGCCATGTGACCACGCCCACTCCCAACTCCCCTGTCCCAAATGTCACCCCCTCTCATCTGGTCACCCTTCTCCCACCTCAAACCCGTTTTAGCTGCTAGACTATTAGCATTAGCAGCTAAGTATTAGCTAACCTGAATGGAATCTTTTCAGCTGCTACACCTGACCATTAGCTAACACTAGTGTTTTTGCAGCTAACTATTAGCTAACCTGAAAGACAACTTTTCAGCTGCTACACCTGACCATTAGCTAACAGCTGAAAAAGTCATGGTAACCTCACGTTGTTTTTGCATGAGACAAATATCATCTTCACATTAGTCCTGTTAACATTACATAACCTTTGACTTGGTGCTCATTTCACAAAATGTCTCTGTGTTGCCGTCCGTTAGCTAGTACCTGAACATGATTGACCTGATTGTAGCTGGTGAGCTGGTGTAGTTTTCACCTGTGAGGTCTCCGCTCAGCGCTGCAGGTAGAGGGGGCAGAAAGCAGTGCAGCAAAGGCCTGAGACCTCTTAAAACTGAGAGATTACCAGCCAGTAATTATGCTAATCAAAGCGTTCCTCTTCGGCTTTAACGTCAATTGCTCCAACTACCAACAAAACCGCAGGTGTGAAGGGTGAATTAAGAAGGAAAAAACCCGACAAAACAATACTCTCCACATTGGATCTTGTGCAACCTCTCAGGACTGGACCGTAGCTCAAGGCACATTGATGAGGAACAATTGTTTTCGTGCAATTTGATAACATACGGATGAAAGAGAGAACGTCTTGGAACTGAAAAGCAGAATTGATCTGTTGCTGAAGGAAAAATTAAGGAAGAAGGGAGGGGAGGAAGTAGAAAAAAAAGAATGGAAAGATGCCGATAAGCGAAGAGAGCTGGTTGTTTGTGAAGGAGAGCGATAGAAAAGGCCTCGACGGGGCCAAACTAATAGACGGCTGCTGGCAAGTGCCTGATGTTGGATTTACAATATAGTGTCTTTATCTCACTAACTACATCATCTATGGAAAAATTCGTCACTAACACTAGAACATGCAGATTTTTTTGTTCTTTTTTTAAACTTTTTTCACTTAAATTCACTTTTGTTCGACGCTGGATGGTCGTAAGAGTGTGTGCGTGTGTGTGTGTGTGTATATATATTTATATATATAGTATAGGAAAGGAAAAAAAACTGAAGTTCAATAAAATGGTAAGTTGCATGTGAAGCGCTCGGCTGTCTATTTGTGGACGAAAGCTTCCAGAGAGTTACCCTCTGCTCCGCCTCTTTATCGCTAAACCACACCCCCTGATTACACACTCATGGCCTATTGGCCAACTGCAGGAATAAGTGCTTTTGATTGGACGGGACCTCTAGGAGACCCAGCCAATCAGCGGGTAACACCCGTTAACGATTATCTCGCAGAAACCGGAGAAAACGTGATTACGTTTCAGCTTAAATTCACTCGTTATATCTTCTCCTGATTTCGCCTCATGAGAAATTAAAATATATTTTTTTTGTTTGTTTTTTAAAAAGTAAAACGATGTGCTCATTAAAATAAGTTAATCGCTTAGCGTTTTTTTCTTTCAAACAAAATGAAAAGCAGACTTAAGCTGCAAGAAATGCTTTAAAAAAGTGATTGCTTAAAATTATATTTCTTTAAAGGGATTCTTGTTCTACCATGCTAACAGCTTTACAAGATGAACAAACAACAAATAATAAACAATAATGTGAATACAGCTCCCCTTATTTCTCACAAGGCTATGGTTTCTAGTACAATGCTGTGTTGTTGTCTTTTGTACCCCAATATTTTAGAGTCCCAGAGGTGTGAGCGGACTAGGAAGAAAAATATAGTTTATATATACTTTTCATCAACTGTTTTCAACGAGCTATCTTACAAAGATATTTAACTATCCAACAGCTAGTCAACAAAATTGCACTTTCCTCATGATCAATATTCCACTGGTAAAGTTTTAGTCACTCGTCTTTCTCTCTCCTGTCTGCCTGCTGCGTATTGGACACCAGAGCCTTCTGCCCACCCTTTGCATGCTTCACCCAGACTGGTGGATGGATAGAGGAGGAAGAGGAGGGGACCAGCTGAAATGACGGCCTAGGAGAGAAATATCAATGAGCCATGAAGCCAAAGCCTCCCAGATAAACCAGCTCGGATCCACCAGCGTCTGGTCGCAACACTTCACATGAACAAAACCCCCGCTTCCCCGCACGTTTACCAACCCACCTCCACCCGAACGCCCCCCATTATAACCCCCAGCCCCTTCTATGTGTAGTTCATGTTATTACTGTGAAACAGGCAGGGCGTTGGTTTGTGCCCGCACCACCTCCCCATCAGGCCGGCTCTTTCCATTAAGCACTGGTCCATGTCCTTGGAAAGAGCCTCGTCGACTTCCGCCCTCCCTGACGTGCCACCAACCAGGGGGCATGGTCAAGTGGGGGGAGGGCGGAGTCCAACCCAGGAGGTGTGTGAGGGCTTAGGCAGCGGGGAGGGGGGTTGGGGGTATTAACTGGTGGTATCTGAACCAGGTAACACTTCCCCTCTCCCCCAACCACGGCAAAGCCCGTCCTGGGCACCACCCAGGGAACCACCAAGATAGAGGTTCGGATGAGGGGTGGACAGCATTGCACCGTCGTAAGTCCACTGGATGCACACTCTGCTGAGGATGACGGGAGGGTGGGTATGATGTAGTTTCTCCAGAGGGGAAGCTCGGTAAAACAGCCTTGCGGCGTTCCCAAAAACTGGTCTGGCTTGGGGGTTTTGGGTGGGGGGGCGGGGTCTGGCACTAGAAATGGACATGGGCATACGAACCATACGTCTACAGGGAAGTCTGTGGCGTACGGTTTACAGAGCGGGCGTTTTAACACCGGGGTTGGGGAGCTTTTGATCCGTTGTAGCCATGCTGATGCTGCCGAGTATGGCGCTGGTGGGGGTGGAGTCAGGCGCAGTCAGGAGGAGGGCTGTAGGGGCGGGGCAAGAAAGGACTCTCTGTCTCGGCTGGCATCAAAGGTCAAGGGTCAAGGAGGAGGCTGCAGCGATCTGTCATACAGGTGGGTGGAGGGGGAGGGGGGCCTCTGGAGTCCTTATCCCAGGTACCACTGTGGAGGGAGACAGAAAAACATGTTTACACAGAGTCTCATGGAGTCAGAACCACAGCGATCAGGATCACCCCACATTCACAGGAGGGGGAGCAATTAAATAACTCCATGCATTGTTTTTGCCAACTGACATCCAAACCATTAAATTGCTGCACTGGGAACTGGCATCATTTAGCTAACAATCAAATGTGGACAGGAAAAAAGAAAAGACAAAGATATTGATATGTTAATATTGGGCTTCTTCTTGTTTCCAGAATGAGATAACAACGAACTATTGTCATAGAGTTTGCTCCGAATATTCATATTCCCTGGAGGATGAATCCTTAAGTCTTCAAACTGAACACATTTTATGTTTATTGGCAGTGTGATTGAAAACAAAGCCAATCAAGGCTGTGCAAATTCAAGTGAAGACATGTCCGAGCAAGTTATAAATTCACTTTATTCTTTTTGAGTGAAATATCCTCTTCTACAATTAAAAAATGTAAGTCGATCCAGACTTGCAGACATTTGGGGATCGCAAAATAAAAGTCAACGCATCAAACTGCTACTTTGACTTGAGTGTCTGTTGCTACTTGTGACTGGAAAAGAGAAAAGTGTACTCCTTTATTCTTTTGCAAAAAAGTATTTCATCTTCAAATGTCTGCACATGGTTCGAATTTAGTTTTTTAGATTTTACATGTGGAAGTTCAGGACGGGACGATTTCCAGAAAATGTCCCGGTTCCACTCCTGCTCTCCAGAGGATGAGCCTATTGGATTTTAAGGACCAAATTACTTTTCCTCTAGCGCCACCCTCAGGACAAACGTTACGTGGATAGCTCAACAACTGAAAGAATCTGTTGTTTGTCCTCCCTCTAAAGGACATTAACAGGACACGTTTTCTCGTGATGAATCTCAGGTTAGGGTCGGTCACAGATTCTGTTTTTTTGTTCGGGACCTCAAACACAACACTGGTTCTCCTGCCGGCAGTTGGGAGTTTATGACACTTTTTATCTCCACAGTATCACCAAACTGTGTGTGTGTGTGTGTGTGTGTGTGTGTGTGTGTGTAATCCATCTCTGATAGGCCAGTATCGATCGCCAAAGGTGCATCGTTCATGTTTCATGAATCTCCCCCTCCTCCTCTTCCTCACTGCCCCCGCCGAGTTCAAGTTCATCCCCGCCTTACATCATGTCTGGTTGCCAGGGACAACCAGACGGCCCGGGACGTGACTACAATCGCCAAGGCAACCGCATCGCCCTCCACCCCCCTACTCCTCCTACCCACCTCCTCTCCCACTCTCCTCCCTCCTCTTACTCCTCCCTTTTCTTCCCTCGCATTCATCCTCTCTCGATCGCATTCTCCTCCCCGTCCCGCTCTGCACTTCTTCCCAGACACACACACACATACACACCTCTTCACACTCTTTAAAAAATGATGCACAATTTATAAAATGTGTTTTTGAATTTTAACGTAAGAGGAAAGTTTAAATAAAACACATAAAGGGAAGTAGTTATTGTGTGTGTGCTGCAGGGTTTCTCTGCACTCCCGACTCGTAATTCTATTGCCGTGTGTGTGTGTGTGCAGTAGTGATAGAGGAGAAGACTGGAAGGTTAGTTTTTAATCAATACAACTTGCTGACGCTGGGACTTTTCTACCTCGCTGGCTCGCGCCCCCCCCACCACACAGTGTCTCCCAGTGTCTCTCGCCCTCTCGCTCGCTCCCTGCACTGCAGCTCCTCCCTCCCTCTGTCCTGAGAAGACTCAGAGAAGATGAAACTCTCACAGGCCAGACAGTGTGTGTGTGTGTATGTGTGTGGAGTAATGTTACCACACAGCGGGCTGATGCTGACAGCTGTGATTCAGACTGTAGATACTCATCACAAGAGGAGAGAGAGAGAGAGATAGAGAGAGAAGAGTTAGAGGTAAGAGAAAGACGGAGAACAAAAGTAGAGAGGATCAGTCCGTTGTTTTTCCATGTTTTTCTCATTGTCAACAAATCAAACTAACAACGCGTCGGCCCATCTCTCAAAACTTTCTGACTTCCTGTCTCATGCTCCACGCCGCATGGTTCCCCACTGAAGCTGGTCGCTGTTGCTTTTTTATCAAACAAACAGGTAGAATTAGTGCATTTGTTGGGGAATATTTTGAGCGGCGGATTCATCCACATTTGGTGCTGTAGTGAGTAGGTAAGGCAGCAGGACGGTGTGTGCAGGATTGAGTGAAAGTAAACTACAGTGTGTGAGTTCTGGTGATGCTCATTGATATGTTTTTAATGGAGCTCTATGACTCAGAGGAAGAAGATACATCATATTCTGATACACACACAAAACTTTTTAGTCGGAACATTTACTGATTTTGGTAGATAATTATCAAAATCTGTCCCCCCCCCCCCAAAAAACCCCCCACAAACATTTGTTTTTGGTCAGAATCTCCTGAGAATAGAAGCCATCTTTATACTCCATGAACCTCTCCCTATCTCTATCTCTGATAGTATTCCTATGTCTCTCGCCCAGTCCTGTCTCGTCCTGAGTCAGCACTTCACACACACTCTAACACACACACACACAGACACACGCACACACACAAACACACTGTGTGGGTGAGTCATGAGGTGGGTGTGGTGCTTTTACTGCATGTATCTGTGTGTGTGTGAGCTTCACCTTGAAGACTGTGTGCAAATAGGACACGGAGACAGATGATGACTACACGCACACACACACACACACACACACACACACACCACACAGATGGGAAAGCACCCTCACTGCAAACGTCTGCTGCTCCGATGTAACATAACCGCACTCACACACACACTTATTGATCAGGTCATGGCTAGCTGTTGTAGAGTAGTGTGTAAAATGCGTGTGTGTGTGAGGTGCGTGTTGGTTGGCACGACGAAGGTGCCAACTCCCTCCCTCCGTCTCCGTGGGTGACCGCCACCATCTCCCGCGGCAACCACCACGCTGACCCGTGTGGGCACGATGCCTACTCTCACACAATGCCAGTGCCATCTGCCCCCCGCTCCCCCCAAAATAACCTATACACACACACACACACACACACACACAGGAATGCACAGACTGTCCAGTTGGTCACCATGGCGATAAGAGGAGGGAGTGTTTACGGTACTATCCCATGGCTCTCTCTCTCTAACAGAGGCCTAATGTCGACCGCCCAGGGTGACTTTTGTTCCTGCTTCTATGTGTGTGTGTGTCATTATGTTGATTTTATGTGTGAGTGTATGTACGTGTGTGTGTGTGTGTCCTGCTCTGAGGTCACACTCTTTAATGCAGCAGGGCTCCCCCTGTCAATCTACTTACTGCCTTTTATACCCATGAACCAAAGCACACACATTTGCAGTTCTATACTTGTGAGGACCTTTATTAACATAATACTTCCCTTATAGTCATAAAACCTCAAACAACCCTTTGTAGAAGTGACGACCAGACAAATTGTCCTCACTTTCCCAAAAGGTCCTTAATTCCCCAAAATTGTCCTCACTTTTTGAAAATGTCCTAAATTTCAATAGAATAAAACGTCACGTTTTCTAGAATGTAGTCAATTTCTCACTTTCTCAACATATCCTTCTCTATCCAACCATTGCTCTCTAACAATGTCAACATTTGACGTTCATCATTGACCTACAATTCATGTATATTCTTAAAAAGAAAAAAACATTTTCTGTAAATACAGGATCTGAGAAAAGCCTTGATTAGTGGAGGACCCAGAGACGACAGATGACAGCGACGTCTCAGAGAGACAGAAGAAGAATAAATAACAGGAGTCTGTTTCCAGCAGCAGTGACAAACACCTGGCTCATGTCTACAGGAGTGTGTGTATGTGCGTGTGTGCGTTGGCCTGTGACAGAGTCAATAAATCGACAGCCTCGTTCACTGCGGGCCACCACACACGCACACACACACACACACACACACACACACACACACACACACACACACACACACACACACACACACACACACACACACACACACACACACACTAAAGCAATCAAACATGTCCCGATTGTCAACAGAGGACTCCCAACTCACTGTCCTCTCACTATACTGTGTGTGTGTGTGTGTGTGTGTGTGTGTGTGTGTGTGTGTGTGTGTGTGTGTGTGTGTGTGTGTGAGAGATGAGTTAAGTCAAGGCTACCCAATCGTTACACTCTTCATAAATCAGCTGGCCAACACACCCTGACGTCCTGCACACACACACACACACACACACACACACACACACACACACACACACTCACATAGCATTGTATTAAATGTGGATGTTGCGTTCACTGACCACCTGCTCCGTAGTAAACGTTACAGGCCTAACGCAAAGTGCTGTTTTCTTTTCCCAATCTTTACTTTACAAGCACTCATACCCGAGGCAACGCAAAAAACCCTGCTCTCTGATTGGCTGTTGCCGTGTTAAAGTCACATATACGTGCACACCTCAAATGTAGTTTAACTGCTGTTTTAAAATCAGAGCCCAAGGGGAGTGTTTAACTGCGGGTAACCATAGCAACATATGTTTATCCACATACTTTTGGCCATTTAGGGTTAGTTAGCCCCAATAAAATGTGCGTGTTACCTGTGGTTGCTGAGGGATGTTAAAGCCGGGATCTCTGGGTCCGACGCTGATGAACCGCTGGGCCGGAGATGAAGTGGGGGTGGAGTAGGCTGCACGACACACACACACACACACACACACACACACACACACACACAGTTCAGTTTATTAAGCTCAAGCTGGGTGTTGCGTTTAGGTGTGGACTCGGGTCTCACGATTCTGATTACGTCAGACTTGACAAGATCTAAAAGGTCTTGATTATCTCACTAAGATGTACAGACTGTGTCGACTCAGAAGTAAACAAGTGATTGTAACTGTGTTGAAGGAATAACACTTAGTTTGAAAGTAATAGAAACACATTACATTTGGCAAAGGGTACAAAATGACTTGCTTAGGACTTGAAACACAAAGTCCGGGACTTCATAGCCAAGACTAACTTTAAATTTGTCCTTTTTTATTTTTTGGAATTAAAGCAGCAGTCAGAAGCTCCTCTTGTTCTCTGTCTTCTGCAGACTCAGATGTTTCAGATGGATATTAATGTAATCACAAATTAATGTAATTCACAAAGACACACTTTGAATGTGACAGACTTTGACTGACTGACTATTAGCAATTTACCTAATTTGCTATGAATTCTGGGTAAATGTAGGCTTTTTTCAAACTGAAAAAAAACACGGCTGACCAAGCCACCGCTGCTCATGAAAAACATGTGTCGTTACCATGGAAACATAGCTCTTAGTCCTTAACCTGGCTAACTTTTTTAGGATTCAAATAAATCAGTCATTGTACTTCTGAAACCGTCCACCTTTCAATAGACTAGGCAGGAACTAAATGAACACCTCTTTGTGGATCCGGCCCCAGGCCATGTTTAGCCTAGCTTAGCACAAAGACTTCCAACAACTCTGATAAACAAAACTGTCGTAGGTAGTTGACGGATTAATAAACTTTTGAAAGCCTTTTGGGGAATTATTAAGCAGATGTAGGTCAGAGTGATGACAAAGATTTATTTCCCGTTATAATTTAAGCACATTTGGACTCCGCTCACACAACCCAAAACAAAAGCAATAAATATATATATGTGTTGATGAGCGTGAGGAGGATTAAACAGCTTTGGCACAAGCCGAGTGTGTTTTTGCCAAACGACAGTAAATCGACACTAAACCCTGAAGTGAAATATAATCCAAGCACAAAACGAGTCACCTCTTGCAGAATATGAATCATTTCTTTTGATTTTGAAGTCAATATTAGATTAATAATTAAAATATTGGGATGTTTATTCTATATTTTCTCGTCTTTGTTGCAGAGGCGGACAGTTTGTAGAATTGTTTGTACAAAGTTGTGCTAAAACATAATTTGCACTCACTGGGCGAGGTGGGCGAGTTGCCCCCGCCCTCAGAGGAGGTGGAGGGCGGCTTGGCGTCGACGGGCAGCGGGACGGGACGGGCCATCGGGGGAGGCGGAGGGGGAGGCAGCATGGGCGTCGGCAGGAAAGGGTTGTGGACCTTTCCTTGGGAGCTACCGTTAGGCTGAAGGAGGCGGGGTTAAAAAAAACAAGAAGAAAAAAACATTCAATACAAGTAGATGCACGATGTTCTGTGCAGTTAACAACATCAACAGGTCGGTCACACGGCTAACCTGTAACAGCTCAAACTCCCTGCTGCCCTCTGAGCGGGTGTGTGAGTGTGTGTGTGTCAGCAGTTTTCCTGGCTGGTCATAAAGAATTCTGCTGCCGCTCGCATTTTATCCTGCTAATCTATAAGCATAATACCACAGTACCTCGCTTCACCTCTCTGCCTCCTTCTGTCTCTCTATATCTCTCTCTCTCTATATATATATATATATATATATATATATATATATATATATATATATATATATATATATATATATGTATATGCTGTGTCTTTATCTACACACATGCTTCTAGGTCTGTGAGTGTGTTCACATTGACATTACCATCCTACATGTGTGCACTTGTGTTCTTAAAGAAACCTGGACCCTCGTCGATAGAAACCAGGATACTGCGGCATAGAAAGGCCTGACCTTTGTCCAGGGGTCGAAGTCCATTGACCCAAGTATTGTTTCTTTCCGTGAAAATTTGAGGTACTTTTTGTATTTTCCTTTTTACAACACTTTCTATGTCTACTCAACTACATTTATCAGACAGCTTTAGTTACTTAACAAAATTAAAACGATAGGATGTTTTGTTATGAATTTAACTACGCAGCAGTATCGAGATGTATAGCTGAAACGATTGATTAATCAATTAGACTATTGACATAAAATAATTAATTGGCAACTATTTTGAGGGTTTAAGTCATTTTTTATTTAGATGTATTGGTTCCAGCTTCACATATGTGAAAATGTGCAGCTTTTCCTTTTAATGATGTTAACAATAGTAATATATTAGTAATAATGGTAACAATAGTAATATATTAGTAATAATGGTAACAATAGTAATATATTAGTAATAATGGTAACAATAGTAATATATTAGTAATAATGGTGAGATGTGGACTGTTGGTTGGGCTAAACAAACATTGTGAAGGTGTCACTTTGGGCTCTGGGTAACTGTGAAACAAACCAAACAATCAATCGATTAACGGAGGAAATAATCAGCAGATTGATCCATACTGAAAATAATCAATATGTAATAATCAAAATGAGCTCCACCTTAAACATCTACAGTAAAATCCTGCTTTTACATGAAGGCATGAGTAATAATAATCTTATTATATAATACATAATAGTGTAACGGTCATAGGGGACAGTTTTCTACTTTTGATATTTAATTACATTTTCCTAATTATACTAAAATACTTTCACTGAAGTAACATTTTCAATGCAGGACTTTTACTTGTAACAGAGTACTTTTTACAGTGCGGCATTAGTACCTTTACTGAAGAAAAGGATCTGAATACTTCAAAAGATTGGATGATTTAAAAAAAACAACTAAGGGTGTGTTAAACGTCAGATCAAGAATGTTTTATACCATGTTTTTTACAACTTTCACTTTTGTGATACACGTTTTTACTACATCTGCAAGAAGAAGAAAACAGATATGTGTGTGTGTGTGTGTGTGTGTGTGTGGTAGGGGGGGTGGAGGGTGTATTGATTCGGTGTCTAGACACAGATATATCAACTATCTCACTGCAGACACAAGGCCACACACACACACACACACACACCACACACACACACTGCAGTGTTTTCTGCTCCAGCCCTGCAAACACTGATCCCACCTTTGCAGAGGCTGGAAAACCCAGCTCAGATGTTTCCTTGTGTTGTATTTCTGTGAGTGTGTGTGTGAGTGTGTGTGTGTGTGCGTGTGTGTGTGGGTGTGTGCTTACGTTGAGGAAGCCCACCTGTCCGGCCTGCTGGGAGGAGTCAGGACAGACCAGCTGGACGAACTCCTTGAGTGTCTCCTGCGGGTGATACCTGATGGCCGGGTGGGAGAAGTAGGAGCCGGGCTGCTGCAGGATGGGGGAGGAGGAGAAGTGGAGGCTGGAGGGGGGAGCGTGGGGGCTCGCTGTGGGGCGAGGGGAGGCAGGGGAAGGAGGAGAGAGAGAGAGAGAGGAAATTATCAGGAGAGTTGGGGGAGCGCGGTAGAGAGTTGTTTGAGGGACGGTGGGGAGAGAGAGAGAGAGAGAAGGGGGAGTAAAAAGAGGGACATTTAAAGTTGATTAAAGGGGGCGTGGCTTCACATGCAAATACTTGATGACGGACACACACAGCAGAGCAGAAGAAACAAAGACAACAGACCATAATACACCTCTCACACCCAGCTGTCACTCAAAAGGAGTGTGTGTGTGTGTATATGTGTGTGTGGAGGTCAATGAACATTATTTATGTCTCTTCTCCTCTTTTGATTCCTTCTCCTTATTTTTCTTCTTCCACTCATCTCCTCTGTTGTTTTCTCCTCTTCCCATCTCCTGTCCTCTCCACTTCTCTTCTTTTCTCACTATCCTCTCCCTTCCTCTCTTGTTTCCTCTCCTCATCTCCTTCTTTCTTTCTTCTCTTCCATCCCTTCCCTTTTCATTTCCTCTTTCTCTCCTTTCCCCTCATTTCATCTTCTCTTCCCCTCACTTCACCCTCTGCTGTACGGTTGCCTACTCTTCCCTTTCCTCCTTCTTCCACTCCTCTAGCCTCCTCGTCCTCATCTGCTCCTCCTCTCCTTTCCAATCCTGTTTCCTCTCCTCTATTCCTCCCTCTTTTCTCCTCTCCTTTCCTTCTTTCCGCCTTTCCCTCTTCTTTTCTCAACTACTCTTTTTTCACCTCCTCTTCTTTCCTTTGCTCTTTCCACCTTTTCTCCTCCTTTCGTCTTTCCTCCTTCCTCCTCTTATCTCATCTCCTCCCTTGTCTAGTCCTCTCTTCTTTCCTCCTCTTTTTCTTTCTTCCATTCCTCCGTCTCCTCTTCATTTTTGTAAATTGCTTCCTTATTCTTTAATTTCCTCATTTCCTCCATCTTCTTCTCCTCTAGTCACCTCTTCTCTCCTTTCTTTCCTCCTTTCCACCTTTTTGTTCTCCTCTCCACTCCTGATCTTTTCTATGCCCTTTCCCTTTTTTCTCCTCTCTTCTCTTGTGTTTTCCTTTCCTCCTTCCTCCTCTTATCTCATTTAATCTCTTTTTATCCTCTTCTCTTTTGTTTCCTCCTGTTATCTTTCCTAATCTCTTTTCATTTCGTAATTTCCTCCATCCTTTCTCTCTCTCTTATCCCCTCACCTCCTCTTCCTCTCCCTTTTATATCTTGTTTTCTACCCTTCTTTCCTTTCCTCCTTTCCTCCCTTCTCCCCCTCTCTCCTCTCCTCTCTAATCTAATTAGGGCTCTAATTGGTCTAATATTCTCTGATTGCTCGTTAGTGGACGATGCCTCGTTAAGGACTGTGATGTATAGAGAGGAGGAAAAGAGAGAGAGAGAGACAGAGATTGAGAGACTTTAAAAATCATAAAGAAAGAGAGAGAAAGAGAGAGAGACTTTAGAAATAAAAGAGGCAGAGGAAGAGAGAGAGCGAGGGATGGAGGAAAGGAGAGTTAAAGCTGCTGCACTAATTCACTTAAAGTCTGCTGTGATTTATCACTCTGACAATACACACTGACCGAGTGTGTGTGTGTGTGTGTCTGAGAGTGCGTGTGTGCGTACGATGCGGCCAATGTATTTACAGTAATCATTGGATGGATGGCTTTCTCAGCCCTCTCTCTCTCTCTCTTGTACACACAAACATACACACACACACACACACACACACACACACACACACACACACACACACACACACACACACACACACACACGAGAAAGGGACAATCTGTGTGTACATCAATAGGAGTGATCTCACTCAGTGTGCAGGTATGTACATCCACCTGTGTGTGTGTGTGTGTGTGTGTGTGTGTGTGTGTGTGTGTGTGTGTCTGTCTGTCTGTCTGTCTGTCTGTCTGTTCAGGAATGGTCTAGTGACATTTCACTCATTTCAGGTGAGGGAGTGAGGAAATCTGCACAGGAAGGAAATAACATCATCACAGACACAGACACAGACACACACACACACACACACACACACACATACACACACACACACACACACACACATTTTATTCTTCATTAAATACTATTTCACATTTCGGGAAACAACAGCACTTCTCTGCAGCATCTCTGATGATTGCCTGGCAACCTCACGGCGACAACGTGACCCAAAGGAAGAGACCCAGTTGTCCGTCAAATAGTTCCAGCGCATACACTACGAACTGTTTGTGATGCAACATCTTGAGGTGTTGGTAGATGTGTTTTTGAACTCGGCGAGAGCCACGCTAGCTGTTTTCTCCCTGCTTCCAGTCTTTATGCTAAGCTAGGCTCTATTTAATGCACATACAGTAGTGTCTTGGGTCTGCAAAAAAAAAAAGACTTCTTCTGTTTTGTAACGATATTGAATTATACAGTTTCCGCCTGGTTTGAGGCATACTGAGGCCTTACATTCTGTAATCAACCGAGTGAAGGTCCCATAGCGCCCTCTAGAGATGCTATTCTCAACCACGGGAACAGTTCCCTCTGGTGGGCTTCAGAGGGCCATCTAGTTGGCCGTGGGGGTCCTGCCAAATGGTAAGATTACATTTTATAAAATAGTTTCTGTTTTGGTAATTTACAGAGCTAGTTATTGTTACATTTTGATGTGCTCACTAGTTCACATATATACTAAAATAAATCTAATTAAAATGCATAATTTCAACGACCAGTTATGTTGGAATTTCACCATGCCAACCACGACACATCACCAGGTAGTGACAAACTACTAACTACGTTAGCTAACCAACAGTGACATCAAATAAAATAAAATGTTTTTTTCTCATTTATTTGGATCTTTTTAAACAATCAGAAGTGGGCCTTGAGGTACAAAGGTGGAGAAGGCCCACTCTAGAGGGAACAGTGTCTGTTACATCCACAATGTGAGAGCGCTGGGCTGATCACCAGTGGTGGAGCTAAATATGTAGAGTTCTCTCTACACAGTTCTCTCTTGCACAGAGGCAAAATTGATTTTGATCGTCTCATCTATCAAAGACTGCAAACAAGAGGATTTTCCAAAATGTATGAGTCTTCCTTTAACAAGGCAACAACGGTGTGTGTGTGTGTGTGTGTGTGTGTGTGTGTGTGTGTGTGTGTGTGTGTGTGTGTGTGGTATTGAAGACCGGAGGCCCCGCTTGTCGAACACAGAAGAAAGGGCCGGGATTAGTTCCACTTTGCAAATTGCCTCGCTTCACTGCCTCAGACACCCTCCTCCTCCTCCTCCTCCTCCTCCTCCTCCTCCTCCACACCACCCTCTGTCTCCTCCTCTGCCAACTTTTCCTTGAAGAAGATATTTGCCATCAAGAGGTGGACTGATAAATGATAAGAGGGAATCCTTCAATTGCACGGCAGGCGAGGAAGAGGAGGAGGATGAAGGATTGAGGAAAAGAGGATGGTTAGATCTTAAGAGAGAGGAGGAGGAAGAAATGGGGAGGGAAAGATCTGACCACAGACTGGGAGGGGGAGGAAGAGGACAGAGGTGAGGGGGGAAGGTTGAGAAGAAGGAAGAGGTAGACAGTCAGCTGAGGTAGGATAAAGAGGAACAAGAGGGGGAAGATGGGAGCCGGAGGGATGAGGAGGAAGGATGAAGGGATAAGGAGGGTAAGGTTTGGTCAAAGAAGGAAAAGGAGGAGGAGAGAGGTAAGGAGGAAGGGGGGAAGTTATGCCGAACCAAGGAGCCGAGATGTAGATGAAGAAGGATGAGGACCGGAGGAAGAGGAGGAGGAGGAGGAGATAACTCATCACTGGCAGGAGAGAAAAAGAAGAAAGGAGAAGAGAAAATAAGGAGGAGAGACCTTAAGAAGAAAGAGGAGGAGGAGGAGGATCCCTGGAAGAGCGTGCAGAAGAGGTATCAGGAGGATGGACTGAATCCAGATCTAGAACTCGCAGCGTCACAGATGAGGATTAATTACGGCTGTTTTTTTTACAGAAACAGGAAGTTGACAGAAGTGTGCAGCCCTGCGGGAGTTCAGCTGCTCCCATCAGCTCACTAATCACTTCCAATCCTCTAATCTGCCTCAACATGAGCAGGATCTTCCTCCCACAGAACCGCTGGAAAACATTCAGAAAAAAAGAAAGAAAAAAGGCCAAACTGACACGAACCATCAGAATGTGTTGGAATTACATCTGGTCCCTTTTGACCATGAGAACTTTTACAAGAACTTTAACGGGATCTCAACAAGAGGAACCAGGTACACATTTTCCCCATCAGGTCTTGTAGAGTCCCCCTTGTATTGCTGCAGGTCTCAGGTCTGTTTGTTGTGTGTTTAATACACAAGTGGGTCCAAGGTGAAGAGAAAAAGGTGCTCCTGATCAGGTTTTAACTGGATCGGGCCCACTTTTCTTGAAAATGAATATGTGCATGTGCAAGTTGTAAGTACAGATAGGTTAGTTCTGGACCTGTCAAGACCTGTAGTTATTCACTGTCCCCTAGTCCAGTCGACGACAAGTTTTACATGGTCACATGATAGGTCATGATGTATTAAATAGAATGAAACCAGGAAACAGCCTCAGACACCCTGATGGATGCGAGATAACGGAAAACATTTTGGTAAATGAGATGTAATGCGAGTTGTTTTAATTCAGATCATTTTGTTCATTTTTCATCTGAATCTCAACTTTCATGTCCGCTGAATATTCTCTACACTACCTTGTGTGTCGTATGTTGATGTTTGACCTCTGAATAGAAAAAGGAAACTGCACTTGGTTAGTTGCTGATCAATCTGTACGTTTCGATATTATTTACTGAGAAAATGATTTAAAATCTCATCTCAGTTTACATGCTGTAAGAAGGACATTCATTCAGTGAGTGTCCACTTATGAAGCATGAAAAACTGATGACTGGATTTAATATTTAAACAGGAGTAATCTGCAGATTACAAACACACACACACAGATTTGCAGACAGGAAGTGTGTTTCTGTGTCGTGGGATACTTTCATCAATCGGAGGAGAGGAAATCAGCGTTAAGAAGAGGAAAAAGGGGAGTAGAGGAGTGGGCGGGGCTTGATGGTAGGTTGGGTTAGGTGACTTGTAACAAACACAAACACACACACACACACACACACAAAACCCTGCCTGAAGCCTACAGGTGGTAAAAAACATCTCTGCTGTACCTCTTCCTGACAAAACCCAGAGCTACTGACAGGAGAGGAAGGGAGGGAGGGAGGGAGGGGTGAGGAGTTGAGTGTGTGGGAGGGGGAGGTGAGGGGGAGGAGGAGGTGCTGCTGGTGGTTGGTTGGGGTTTGACTGGTTGAGGACCTCACCTCGAGGCCCGGTAATGACAGGCCGGTGGTGGTGGTGGTGGTGGTGTGTGAAAGCCGTTCGGGGGGAAGAGGAGGAAGAAGAAGAGGAGGAGGTGGAGGCGCCGCTCGGGGGATGCACGGCGCTGCAGAAACCAGACTTCTCTGACTTCTTCAGAGCGCCAGCAGGCGACGGCATCCCTGCCAAGAACCATGATGAGGAGGATGAGGAGCGGGTCAGAGGCACCGTGTTCTGTCTTTATTTTAACATTTTAGTTTCTTTTTTAATGCACCTCCAATGGTGGAGAGGAGATGGGGGGGAGGTGTGTGTGTGTGTGTGTGTGTGGGGGGGGGGGGGGGGGGGGGTAGATCGAGGCACGGGGCTACAGGGTGTCACAAGGAGTAACAGGTGCACTGACTTTGATTTGTTTTTTTCATTATCGCTGTACACTAAACTTATTTATTTAGATTTGTTGTCAAAAACTATACCAGAAGATGCAATAACATAAAAAAGTAATAATAAATGCAGGATTACGAATCAGAAAAAGCCAGAATATAATATAATAAAACTAACAAAATTACAGTTCAAGAAAGTAAAAAATTTAAAACACAAACATAATATTTTTGTCTGAAAACTGCCCCAATAAAAATATAGCTATTGAAATAAAATAAGAATACAAAATAAAATATAATGGCATAATAAAATGAATCATCAATAATATCTTTCATGATACAAATAAAATAGATCATAGTTGACCTTCAGCAAAAATCTATCACCAAATATTAATAATCAATTAATTGACAAATTTAAGACTTAAAATATGATAATAAGTCAAAATACTTTTTTAAAAACCTGAGAATGTTTAGGGAAACTGTTGCCATGTTAAGTTACAAAAAAATCATTCAACCATTCATCCAAGAAGAAATAGTTCCATCAGTAACTGTCTCCACTGTGTGACGGGGAAACAGACGCTGGACGACCTGCATGCATCGTTGTTTGTGGTGCACCTGAAGGGGGGCGGGGCTTATAGTGATGGACGAAGGTGCAGCAGGAGGAGGAAGAGGAGAGTGGGGAAGGCTGTGTGTGTGTGTGTGTGTGTGTGTGTGTGTGTTGTGTGAGCGATGAACAGTTGAAGAGGTTTTGTCAGGTGGAAACGAGGCAGTCTGCTCAGCACTTTCTCCTTCCTCACCCTGTTTACACCTCTATCTATCTGTCTGTCTGTCTATCTATCTATCAATCTTTTTCCTCCTCTCATCTTTCCTCCTCTTCCTGTAAGCTCTCTCACCCGTCCCTCCTCTTCCTCGTCTCTTCTCTGCTGTATCAAATAAGATATGACTTGTAACACACACACACACATTCACACACATTTGCGGGTGCACATGGAGAGGGAATTGTGTTTCGCCAAATGTTCCACTAACTGTGAATTACACACACATACATATACCTTTATACACATACACACACACACACACACACACACACACACACACACACACACACACGCACAGTGTTAAAGTCCATCCAGAAGATTTGTATTCCTTCACAGACATCAACCAATAATAAATAAACAGCCATGATGATGTCATCAGCATGCTGCCAGGTGGGCGGGGTCAGGGTGAGCCTCAAGACCGAAAACAAGGAATGGAGGTGAGGAGTCAAGAAAGGAAAGAATAAAAGGAAATGGGAGGTGGACACAGGACAAGTAAGTAGAGGAGTTGGGAGGAAAGAGGATAAGAGGAGGATGGAGTGGAGGAGAATAGAGAGGATATGAGAGGGGACGAGATGAGACTAAAAGGAGGAAAGGAAGAGAGGAAGGAAGGAAGCAAGGTGGGAGAACAGGAGAGGACGGGGGGACAAGATGAGAAGAGAAGGGAGGGAAGGATGAAAGAAAAAACAGGAGGAGGAGACTAGAGAGGATAAAGAAGAGAGGAGGAGACGAGAGAGGCAAGGAGAGAAAAATAACAAGAGAAGAGGAGACAAGATAGGAGAGGAGAAAGAGATGAGGAAAGGAAGAGCGAAGGAGAGAAAGAGAAGAGATGATGTAAGGAAGAGGAGAGGAGAAGAGAGGAGGAAACGAGAGAGGTGGAAACAGGATGAGGATGAGAGGGTAAGGAAGGAGAAAGAATAGGAAAGGGAGGAAGGTCCTTGGAAGGAGAGGATGAGGAGAAACAGGGGGAGGAAGAAGAAAAGAGAGTCTGGAAACAATGGGTGAAGGAGGAGGAGGAGGAGGAGCAGTGGAGTCCACCAGACGAAACCAGACACGTCACGACACCAAACGACAAACCAAGAAACCACCAAGGTATCTAGCCATCAAGAGGAGGTGGAGAGGAGGAGGTGGAGGAAGGGTAGGTGACGGTTTCACAGACACGAACAGAGAAAAGTAAAAGGCGTGTTCACAGTCTTTACCTTGTCGGGAGATGAATGAGCTAGCTAGAGAGCCGCGCAGCTTATATCCAGCTTTCCAACGCAAGACGGAGGAAAGAAAGAAAAGGAAGCAACAGAGGAAAGAAAAAAGAAAAGCAGCATGAATATACTGAGAGAGAGGGGGGGGAGAGAGAGAGAGAGGTGGAGGTAGCACCTCAACAATTTAGTATTTATATAAGTGTGTGTCCCAGGTCATAGTACATACTCATACACACACACACACACACATCCCAGTGCTGTATCGTGTTTAGATACCTTTAGCCTGTTAACTGCTAAAACCATTATAGTGTGTGTGTGTGTGTGTGTGTGTGTGTGTGTGTGTGTGTGTGTGTGTGTGTGTGTGTGTGTGTGTGTGTGCTGTTAATGAATGTACAGTAGGACTCCATCACATTGTGATCAGATCAGTCAGACCGCATCTGTGCAGTTCGGACAAAGCCTAACTCTCCCGCTTCCCGTCTGTGTTCGTTAGACCGTCCGGAATGCCCTGTATTCACTGTAGCTAGCCACGCGTCAGCTAGCCACGTAGCTAGCCACACGTTGGCTAGTTTACTACAGCGGGATGAGCCCCAAATAAACAAATATTGCTGTGGTTTTACTTGCACTAAAATTCTAAAAGGGATGCCGAAATAACAAAAACATGATGTAATGTTGTAAGATATCTGAATTCATGCTTTGACAGGTCCGTCCGCAAGGCAAAAAGCAAACAACTTTTAAAATGCTTGTTTTCTGAATGGAGTTTGGATCGATCGGAGCTAGGCTATGCTAACATCGTAGCTGCCATGTCAACACTCAAAATAACATCATGTAGGCATAAATACGGCAGCGAAGTTTATTGTTGTTTGCCATAGACAGTCTATGGTTTATACACAAACATGTATCCACATTGTCTCTGTACACATATGAGATACTGTTGTAGAGCTGTGCGGACAGACTGTGGTCTCAATCTCTAGTTTCAAGTCTTCTTCAATACAGCATGATGTTCATTTAGTAGTCAAATAGACCATAAAGCAGGGTACGCTTTAGGGCAAGCTTACTGTGATTCGGCATCTCTACTTCACTCCTCCGCATTCCAAATATGGTAACTTTTGGCTGCGAATCAAACACCATGGCGAATGGTGGCCGTATTCCGAAATTGCCTAACTCGAGGCTTCAAAACGGCGGTCCACAAACCAATGGGTGACGTCACGTTGACTAGGTCTACTTCTTATATACTGTCTGTAACAGGGTCCCCCTGGCCAGCTGGCCTGATTTACACACTGAGATCTGATCACAATCCAGATAACAAGAACAAATATTAAAGAGTCAACTCATAGGACCAGATGTCATTATTCCCGTGACCTGCGTGGAGGAGATGGGGTCTTTATAAGTCTTTATGAGTGTCTGTAGTCAGGTATAAAGACACAATTACCAGCACACATACTCTATGTACACACACGCACCTCTGAGTCCTTAACATGAACATACACACACACTCTCAGAAACATACAATACTTGCATGTCCCCTACATCCTCTCTCTCTCTCTCTCTCTTTCACACTGTTACATGAAAGTGCCGATTCCAAAGCTGCTTTGGAATCGGCAGGTTAAAGTTGGGATGTGTATGAGGTACATGTGTATGGTGGAGGTGAAAGGGCTGGGGGGGGGGGGGGGGGGGGGTGTAAAGAGGCTTAGGGTTATTCGAGGATGTGGTTGCTCTGGCGACGGGGGGTATCCTACCTGGCTCCACATCGTGCCAGCTGCTGGCCTGGCTGCCGCTGCCCGGAGATCGACCCTGACTGGGGTAGTAGGACTCCTCGCCTGGACTGTCCACGTCCTCCTCCATACACTTTATCCTCTTGGCAGAGCTGGACACACACACACACAGAGGACAGACAGAGCAGCATTGTTAACCCCTGTATTGTTGGTCTGATAATTCTTCCTTTGGTCAGTGGACATGGTATTAGGGACAATAACAACCTTGTCCACAAGAAGAAGGCCTTGCGGTGAGAAAGAGAAATGTTGAAACTCTCGTCTCTGCTGCTGCTTCTCATTGAGCTCAAACAGTTTATGGACAAATTAGATTTTATGGACAGGAAACTCTCAGCAAAGTCAGACCTTTAATTGACTTTAACTTGCATAATGTCTTGCTTCCAGCTCAGATGTAGCTTAAGGAAATTAGGTCAGCTGCTTTAAAATCTTCTTTTAATCAATAAATCATGTAGAAACGTCTTTCAACATCTTTCAATCATCCTATAAATAATCATATCTATAGTTTATCTACCTACCTACGATCTACCTAACTCCCTACCTACTTAACTCCCTACTTACCAACCTACCTATCTACATAACTTCTTACCGGCCTACATACCTTCCTACCTACCTACCTTCCTACGTTTCCTCCATACCTAACCACCCTACCTACCTACCTACTTACCTACCAAAACTACCTTCCTACCTATCTACCAACCTAACTTCCTACCTACCTTACTTCCTACCTACCTACCTACCTACTTACTTACCTACCTAACTTCCTATCTACCTACCTACCCCGGTGTTTGAAGGTGTTTGAACACAGCGAGCAGCAGAAGCTGTGTGTGACTCCGTGCTCTGCATCATTACTGTATGAATGATTGTAAACAGCATCTTAATAAGGTTAAAACACCCCAGAGTGAACACGTCCTTTAATGAGTCCTGCTGCACGCTTCAGTTACCTTCACTGTGTTGTTGTTTTTTCAGGTTTTTACGTGTCGGAGTGGAGTGGACTTACATCAGCTACACGGCCGCTCATTAACACACACACATGCCAAAGGCCTCTCTTTCACCAGATGGGACTGTTTAACAGGAGTGTTAAGACATTTAAGTGTGTGTGTGTGTGTGTGTGTGTGTGACCTGTATGTACACAGTGAGATGTATGAATGAAGAGCCTTTGACATTAGTGTAGACTTAAATATTACCATATGGAGTGGCTCCACTGCCTCGCAGCGCTGTGTGTGTGTGTGTGTGGGAGGTCTCTGGAGAGATGTGTGGAGTCAAAGAGGAAAGAGAGAAAGAGGGAGTGTAAAAAGACAGGAGGACACACACTATAATCTGAGTCAGTGGTTCGTTGTTATACGTGTGTGTGTGTGTGTGTGTGTGTGTGCGTGCTGCAGGGCAGGTATCTCAGCAGACAGACAGACGACTCTTGCGACCGCATCGATTTAAAAGAAGAGGTCAGGGCAAACCCTGCAAGCATATGTGTGTGTGTGTGTGTGTGTAGTTAAGCTTTGTGAAGGCTAAACATGAAACTGTATTTCTGAGGACACAAAGCTCTTCAACACATGCGTGTGTGTGTGTGTTGTACACATGTACTGTATGTACATTAATATGTATGATTGAATGTTTGTTTGTTGGGATTCATAATAATGTGTTTCTTAAATTCCCCATGAAGATGTACCACAGAGTAAAAATACTCCACTACAAGTAAAAGTCCTGCATTCAAAATATAAAAGTTACAATGTACTCAAAGTACCTAAATCAAAAGTATTCATAGTGCATTCAAAGTACAATGTTTATCTCTGAAGTGGATCAAAGTTTAAAGTAACATAAACGGTGTGTAAAAGATGTATTCAGATACATTCCACCACTGCCTTTACATCAGTAAGGTGTTGTGTCTCAGTATGTTCCTGTTTTACTTTCTTCTCATAGATGTCTGTCAGAGGTGTAAAAGAAGTCTTAAGATACAGTAAATAAGAACGGTGAACTTGAGATCTAGGGCGCGTTTGCGTTTGTACCTGGAGGAGGAGGTGCTCGGCAGCGGTCTCCTCATGGCTCCTGGACTCATGTTGTAGTAAGACGAGCTGTCCAGGTCGGCCAGTGAGAAATTTGGACCGGTACCGGCTGCGATAGGTGCTGGAAGAGAGAACAAGAGAGAGAGAGAGAGAGAGAGCATTACTACATTTTGAGGTATTTCACATCTAATGTATGATCCCTCTAGTTGTTCTGGGTCTGCTTGGGGGGCCCACCCAGCTCCCCAGAAAGCCTCTAAAGGGAGGTGTCCCGATCCTGAACAACCTTCTCCTGTCTCTAAAAACACAGAGACACCCGACCAGACCGCTCATGACCACAGGTGAAGGTTGCGTCATAGATAAACAGGTAAACTCCCCTTTTCACCATGACAGTATAGTTACCACTACATGATCTCATGTTCCATCCACCACACATAAACCTCATGGACAAGACCCTGAACTACATCTTCACTTCCCAAAATCAAAGGAAGGAATCCATGATTGTTTGACGACTTTTGGAGTTTAAGCAACCTCGGGGGAGTTTACATTCCACAGTTGAAAATCTTCCCTCAATGGCTGTTATTTTGACTGATTTGACTCATTTTAGACTTCAAACTGGACTAGCTTTGGGGCCAAATGAATGAATAAATAAACAAACAAATAAACCAGAACGGTATTCGTGGGGATGCGGGGAAGGCTCGGAAGCAGCAGTTAAGACCTTTCGTGACGAATAAACAAAAATACACTGCTGTGAATATTTTGCATCAAAACTAGCCATACCAGCAATATGGAAACAGTTTTCAATGAAAGGTCCGAATGGATTCGTGCAGACAGAAGACCAACAACCAGGATCCTATTGTCTGAGGTCAACTGTTGTATAGCCTGAAGCTACTGTAAGATATTTTAGATTTTCCTTTTAGTGAAATGCTCCGAGTGAATTTGAGTTCCTTCTGGTAAACAGTTACACAGAGTGTATGTCTAGGGCTTTTATTGTGAAAGGTAAGAACAAAAGGATTGGATCTGGTCTGCGCTGCGCTTCCTTTGCCAAAGTTGATAGGAGTAAAAAAGTTTGCCATCTTGGCTCAGACTACGGAGCCTCCATGTGATGTTGTACACTACAGTGTACGTATTGAATATGTATGTTAAGCACAACCTGATTGGTTGATTTTGTGATGCAAAATCTTAGAAAAATCGCTCCGGAAAAATCCTTTATTAAAATCAAAAAAATATATTGATGTCAAATTCGAGCCAAAGTAAGTTGGGGAACCGCCGGGCCCCGTGATGAGTTCATGGGTCTGTCATTTTATAAAACACAAAGAGAGTGTGATTTGAGGCGGTATAGTCTCAGACAAAAGTCATTTTAGTCTACAAGCTGTAGAAAGAAAGTTGAAAGAACTTTGAAATAAAACTAAATACTATGTTTGAAAGAAAATAGAACTGAACAGCTATCGCGATGAATAAAACACGAATCAGTAATCAAACTTCTTGGGTGAAAACATGTCGACATCATCATTCCCACCGAACAAACAACACGATGAGAAACCAATAGCCTCCTGTCTTTTATTTGCTGCATCGCCTCCCTGTGCTGTGTGTTAATACCACACTTAATATGACCAATATTAGCACGGGGCTCTAATGGTGGCATCATGTAATCGTTGTATATGAGAGCAGTTCGCGCAGGACATTAGCATCCATAAACAAAAACAAACCGCGCTTCTCTTCCTCTCGTCTTTCCTTTCCCTCTCTGATCTGTCCATCTTCTGCCGTTTACCCTCCTCCGCATATCTCTCTCTCTCTCTCTCTCTTCCTCTGCTTCTCTCCGGGGAGGGCAGCCTTTGCACAAAGGCCTGTGAGGGCTTTCACTATTAAAGGAGTGAGGGAGCGAGGGGCGAGAGAGAGTGGGAGAGTGAGGGAGGGAGAGAGAGAGAGAGAGAGTCGGCTCTTTGTTGTCAAACGCTTCAATTTGAAAATCCTGCTGAACAAAGGCAGCAATCAGCTTCAAACCCGGACATCCGTCTAGCCCCTCGCCTCCAGCCCCCCCCCCCCCTCTTCCATCCCTCCTCTTCATCGCTTTATTGACGGAGAGCATGATGGCGTGATGGGATGAAAGGAAGAGGAGGAGGAGGAGGACTGACAGGACCTGGTGGGTAGTTTTATGCTGAGCTCAGCAACGTGAGCTCGCTCTATCTATCTATCACTCTCTATCACTCTCTCTCTCTGCCCTGCAGAGATAGAACTGGCCTGAGAGAGCTGCACGCGTGCACGCACACACACGCACACACACACGCACACACGCGCACACGCACTTGGCCATACACTTTCCTCAAGGTCTAGCATGGAGTACTTCATGTGCAACTCAGTACAACCAATGTAAAACTATGCAAATTAAGTAACAAGTGCTGTGTGTTTCAGCATATATTGTAGATCAGTATGTTTACCACTGCTCAGGAGAATTTGCTATTAGCAGCTCCATGGATGTACATGTAATGCCATATAAGTCAATTATAAATAAACAACAAAAAAAAACGCCCCAAAAATATGGCAATAAACTGATAAATAAATTGAAATATAAATATATAATTAGTCCTATATAGTTCAATGAATTTTTATTAAAAAAAGCTAGTCCCCTAGCGGTGGGGGACTGAGGCGGCGGGGTAAATTAGCTAGCCAGTTCTCGTCTCGTTATGGTCTGATGAACAGTAAATTCATCAAATTCAAATCCACATTTAGCTATTGTTTTCCAAGCCAAATCACTCTATGATGCACAGGTTGGCAGGAAAGAGTCACATTCTGGAGCCATTTGCCTCCAGGAGGAGAACTCTGAGACTGCAATTCTGTTGCTTTACCTATTCCTGTACCTGTACTTGTATCTTTTACCTGTACCTGTACCTTTAACTGTACTTGTATCTTTACTTGTACCCGTCCCTTTACCCGTAACTGTACTTGTACCTGCACCTGTACACTTAACTGTACCTGTACCTGTACTTGTACTTGTACCTACACAAACGCAGACCCTTGCATTTAATTGCTTTCAATTTTCTTTTCATATCATTTCTGTAATGATCACTGCAGCCTGTATGGGGCACTACCACGACTTTAAACTGTTAGTCTTGGCTGATTAATAACTTTACTCATTAATACAGCTCCTCTGCTTGTTTAGTTTTCTGTCGTTTGATGCTCAAACCTGGCTGTTTGCCAGCTGAAGCTTGATTTCAACTTTAATGTGTTAATAATGTTTTTAGGTAATTTACTGTATCATCTCGTTATTACCTCATGTCAGCCAACACTTTTACATTATAATCTTATAATTAGTAAATTATTCACTGATTTTATAACTTTCTTATGGTGCTGTGTTTTTTATTCTAATGTTTTATTGTCCATGTATAGCCAGTTGTAACAGTTTTATTGGTAGTATTATTAGCATTATTATTGTGATTGTGCCATTTGTGCCGGAGTGCCCATATGGCGTTGGCACACCACCAGGTTTTGTGGGTGTGTTTGTGTGTGTGTGTGTGTTGCCAGGGGCGACGGAGGGCAGGAGGAAGGAGGGATGGATGAGTTTCAACCGTGCAGGCCTCCAGCTTTATTCATCTTTTCATCCCTGCATCGCAGTGTGTGTGTGTGTGTGTGTGTTGGGTGGGAATGCCTCCAGATGAAGGTACTGGAAGGTGCCAAGTGGGTCATCTGCCTTCTTATCTCTTTGTGTGTGTATGTGTGTGTGTGTGTGTGTGTGTTCTCTGTAGATGTGTGTGTGTTCGGTGTGTGAGCAGCAGGAGTGTTATGCCATCATATCAACTTAATCCCCAAATCCTTACGTCTAATATCAGCTCTCCTGACACACTTGGAGGAAAGTGTGTGTGTGTGTGTGTGTGTGTGTGAAATTTGTGTCGGTGCCAAGGTGCACCCTGGCACTCTAGACATGCATCTGTGTGTGAGTGTGTGTGTGTGTGTGTTTGTGAAGCCGATTGAGCTTGTTACTATAGTGTCTATAAACATCCAAGTGGTTCAGAGACACACAGAGAGAGACCTGCAGCTCTCAGTTAGAATTAAGAAGTATAGCTGATGTATATGTATGTACAGAAGGCTATGTATATATTCTGTAGACAGAATATATTTGCAAACCTGATATTGTTCATTGGTTTTAACCTGACAAAACATTCACCTGTATGTCCATTGCTCGTGTTTTTCTCTTAATGAATTGTGTTTGACACACAGGGTTATCGCAGTCCTGCTGTAACCACCTGCTGCATACCTTCAGTTTTACAGTTCAGTGGATTAATCACTTGGTCTGTAATACATCACAAAACAATAAAAAATAAACTGTCCATCACAGCCTCTTGGAGCCCAGGGGGACGTCATTAAATGTCTATTTTTGTTCAATCAACAGTCCGAAAATCTTAAATAATCTTAAAACAGAGAAGAGCTCCGAAATTGTCACTTTTGAGACCCCCAGGGGGCTCAAAAGTCCCAGGTTCACTGATTGTCAGTGTGTTTTGATAGTTTGATCTGGAGCGTAAAGTACATTCCCCTTGATTGGTCATCGGAAAATGTAAAGGGAGACTGGAAATGTGGCAGAGAAAGAGAGGTACGACAAGCAGTAAAAGACCCCCAAAGCTGGAACCGAAACAGGGACAACGCGATTACGTGGCGTTCGCTGTATCCACGCGGCCAACAAGGCACTCCACCAAAGTTTTAAAGTACAATATCAACAAGGGCAAAGACCCGCATTGGTGCCTACAGTCGTGGCTTTATGTGAAAAAAAAATAAACCTTTATTCATTTCGTTTATAATAGCTCACATGGTACACGTTGGTCTTCTGGTGAATAATGAGGCTGCCACGTGCTGTGTGCTCTGTATTTGAACATCACACAAAGTGATGGAAAAATATCCACCCCCCCCCCCCCCCCGGGTCTCCAAACTTTGGACGAATCAAACAAAATTTTCCAACAGGAAGTGTCAACATGAGTTTCATTAAACAATTTTCCCCTCAACCTCAACCACGAGGTAATTCTTGTAAAATAAATCACTTAAACTGTGAGTGTCGCTCTGGACGGCATAAAGTCACTCGCGGCAGAGAGGAGAGGAAGTGGTTGGATATAGTTTGAGAGTGACAGAGGAGGTTTTGGGGGAACACCAGTAAAAGCAGAGGGTAAATGACAGAAAGAGACAGAGTGAGAGAGAGGGGGGGGGGGGGGGGGGGGGGGGGGGGGGTTGAGGAGAAGTCAGAATCCAGTCTGCAGAAATATACTGAACCGCTACGCTAACCTATACTCTCTCTCTCTCTCTCTCTCTCTCTCTCTCTCTCTCTCTCTCTCTCTCATCCTCTCCCACCCCCCTCTTTGTGTGCTGCTTTAATAGGATATTGATCGACAGAGAGAGATTCGATTGGCCTGCCAGTGAATTGTGTAATGGCTGCACAACGCCAAGGTCACCCGCCGTGTGTGTGTGTGTGTGTTTGTGTGGGTGTGCTGTGTTCAATACCCCCTCCTCCACCCTCCCCTCCACCCCCCCGGCCGACCACATCTCATCTTCTGGTAAGCTATAGGCCTCAGTCACCCCTGCAGACCCCAGTGTGTATGTGTGTGTGTGTGTATGTGTGTGTTCATTCCCTCTATAGAACAGCCAACATGTGTAGCACAAGTGTAGCCGGTACAGTAGGCGTTACACCAGACACACACATATTCATTCAGTGTTTGCATGTCGATGCCGATGAGTTGGAGCACTGTATGTGTTACTGGTTGAATTAGACACATGTAGGACAGAAGCGCTAATGAACAGCTTGTATACTGGTGACGCACGGGGCAGCCATCTTTGATTTTGGGTTTCGGGTTGGTGGGGTTCGTCCGACTATTCGGGGAATTCTGACTTCAGGCAACGCTCCAGTTGAACTTTCCGAATGGTAAACTCAAATATTGCGAGTTCCCACTTCAAATGTAAAGGCACCATCAGGTCCTTTATCAGAGTATCAGAACAAATACCAAGTATTGTATGAGTAATGTTCGACAAAATGTTGCTCAAGTAAAAGCAACAATATGCAGAATGGCTCTGTTGTAGTTCGTCAATGAGTAGCCAATTTCAGATACTTTGTCTAGAGCTGGGTTTATTAGTAGAATAGAGTATATAGAGTAGGCCTAGAAGTAGAATAGAGTAGAAGTAAAGTAGCATGAGATGGAACTACTTAAGGAAAGAACAGGTGTGTACTTCTGTACTTCCTGTAAATATACTTAATAATGTTCCACCGCTGCAGTTAGTACTATGTTACCTCGCACGGCAGCTGGATTCTCAGGTTGTCACGAGATCACGCAAGAACCACGGGATCACAAATCACGACAAAAATAGGCTTCAAGTGATGCGTTTGTGGTAAGCCAGAACGCGGACCAATCAGGGTCCTGAGAGGAGCTACTGGCAGCTGTGGGCGGGGCTTAGGTGTGTTTCACCTTAGGTGTGAGAGGCGACTATTGGTTCAAGACAACGACGGCGGTTAGCATAGATACTACGAACCATCTGGGTCAGGTTATGAAATGTACAGTTGAAAGTATGATGACTTTCTGGTTTCTGAAGTATTTTGCGCCACTGTAAAATCCCATATGTTTACTTTATGGCCATAAATTTGGATTATTTTAACTCTGTTATCAGGTTTTTGGCAATGCCAGTCTGTCTGTCCGCCACTTTGTTCAAGACTGAAATATCTCAACAACTATGGGATGGATGGTGATGAAGTGTGAGTCAGACGTTCATGCTCCTGAACTGATCTACAATCTGCTATAAAACCTATTTAATTCAACTTTAGCTTGTTTGTGTTTTTCTTTAGCTTTATGCTGAAGCTCATGTGTCATGGGATTTAAACAGGTTTACAGTTGAAGTGTTGCTGAATAAATGATCAGGTCTTTCTGTTGGCTGTGTGAGTGTCTGAGTGTGTTTCCAGACACATTTTTCATCGTCTATATTTATCATTAATTGTTATAAATGAATAGTGAAGAGTTAATGTTGTTGACTCACATATATGAACACACACACACACACTATGCAGGTACATTAGCTGGTCACACACACACACACACACACACACACACACACACACACACACACACACACACACACACACACACACACACACACACACACAGGACTCTCCTGCACTCTAATCTATAAGTGATTCTTCCAGAGCCGCATCGCTGCAAATCTGCTGACCAACACAATACACACACACGCACACTAGAGAAAGGGTGTGTGCATCTGTGAATACATTTGTGTCCGCCTGAATGCATCTATGTGTGTGTGTGAGTATACGAATATAACCATAAAGTGTGTGTGTGCATGTTGCACCAACATGAAACCAGCTCAGCTCTGCAGCCACAGAGAGATTTCCTACTTTTTATTTTGCTTGCATTATATTGAATAGGAAACTCATTTTACATTTAAAGTACAATGACTAAGTTTTTGGTCGCTGTTAGTATTCCCTCTGTTCATACTGGCTGTAAAAAGACAACATTTACTCCACAGCTATAAAAATATGACAGCAGGGGCGTAAATATAGGCAGTGTATTGCATTGGGGCCCGTGGGGTGGGGGACTCTAACAACGTGATGGACAGAGAACGGCCTCTTGCTAGTGATTTAGATTACCTCCTCAGAAATATGCCTGTGGTAAAAAAAAAGAAGTATATATATTATGAAAAGTTCCCCGAAAAGGCAGCCTTATCTCATGTTTATTTTATTTTTGGGGTAAAATATTTAGCCCCACTCTACATGAACTATACAAGTATAAATAAACTATAAAAACAGCTATTCAATCAAATTTAAAAAAATCTTATTTTCTTTATTATTATTATTATGAGTTATTCTGTCATACACAGATATGCAATGATGGTTGCTGAGTAATACATGTTGTTTGATGTTGTCCAATGTCAAGTCTTTATTTGATCATGCTAGTTTAGGCGCAAAAACCTGTCAAGACTGACAAGCATCTACGAGCCGAGCGAGCAGTCATACCTTTCAAACTAAAAGCAGAAGTAAGTAACTGGCACCAGTGATTAGCCTGCACCGGGGCGCGTCCTGACTATTTCACACCACTGTATCATAGCGTGTGACACTGAAAGAGTAAAAAGAAACATAACTGTTCAGGAGAGTCACTATAAATCTACTGCTCAGTAATAATACTGAGTGGGTCCTACAGGAGGACCATGAAGTACAGACAGGTACTGTAGAGGTATTTCATTCCAAAACTGCAGCTCCGCACCTCAGTCTAAGACTCATGTGACTGTTCTTTGGTGAAATGTTTGAGGTGTTTCAATGTTATTGCTCAGTACAGACACTCATCTGTTTTGATTGTAGACAGAAAATCCTCTCGGGAACAGATTGAGGACTGAAAGCAAGCAGAAGTTAATGTGACTTCCAGGTTTGGTTCCAGAAGTGAGGAAACCTTATTCCAAATCCCAACTTTAACAACTAAACATGCAGCCTTGGAACTCAACAGTTTGTTGTGTGGCTCACTTAATATCTTTAGATAAGGAGATCTAAGATCGGCTATCTCCGTTTATTTAATATTTCTGTTTTTAGCAGCCTTTAACACAAAACATTTCCCATAAGTCCCCGGACCAGTCCACAGTCTGTGATAGTGGCAGGAGAGAGAGTACTAAATGATGTTCATTTTTTTAGACAGCAGAGATTACAACTAAAAAAGTAAAAATGAAACCAAGTTAAAATGGCCTAAGAAACCGCTGGTAAGTTTTCATGGGAGTTGTAGTTTTTTCTGTGCTCACAAACGAATCGTTGTTTAACTTGATTAAAAACACAAAGGTTCAAATTGATAAAGTCCAGAGCTCTAGTGGAGCTGATTTATCTGAGAATAACATGTAACTGTAATATAACAGCAGGATTTTAGGTGGAGCTCGTTTTTTATATGGAGGAGTAGAAGTAGAAAGTGGCCTGAAAAAGAAAATACACGAGCAAAGTACAAGCAAAGAGTATCAATAAATGTTCTCCGGTACCTTAAGTTTGGACGCCACAGCAGACCTAGACAGGGCACCAGGAACGCACACACACACACACACACACCTATGGCAGGATGTGTGTGTGTGATTAAGTGACTATGTGAGATTTTGCATGCGCAGTGGCGTGCATCTGATCAGGCTGGGATCAGTGTGTGTGTGTGTGTGTGTGTGTGATCGATGGCTCTTTGATCAGGGGTCTCTGTGTGTGCTGACAGGCACTTTACATCGGCCTATTGTTAGCGGTGGGCGATCGACAGTCTCATATAGATCCCACTGCGCTCTCTGTCACTCTCTCTCTCTCGATCTCTCTCTCCTGCATGTCGGCACTTTTAAAGGTCACGTTCGTCCCTCATTCTCTCTCTCTCCTGTCCTTTCTGTCTGTCGCACGTCCATCTAACCCCCACTGTCTCTGTCTCCTTCACTCTGCAGTCTCTTGATCGCCCCTCCCATATTTCCTCTTCATTAAATTACTTCAGAGAGAGAGAAAGCTCACAGCTGAGTGATGACACAAACAATCATAATGTGTTGAATATTATCCCCCGAAAAGTTTGGAATTAGGTGATAAAGATGCAAAAGATCCCCCTGAATGCAACAAACGGTGATCCACACCTGCTTTACAGGAAAATGTCTATCTACGTCCTCTAGACGTTTAGCAGTGTAATCATCAAAGGAGCCTGTGGTTGGGATAGCAGAGTCACCTGCAGGCTGCCTACACCTGAACAACCTTTACAAGCATCATTATCTACAGAAAGAAAGCCATCTCTAAGCACTTGTACCGTAGCACAGAACATCCTCTCAGTTGTTTTCTCCCAGTTGTGGATGGTATCGAGCTCTCGCTCCAACGCGGTTTCAATGCAGAAATCAATGTAATGTAGGCTACTGTAACCGTATTTCACTTCCTACAGTTATTTCATCAGTCGGATGATAAATGTCATGCTGAAAAACTCAAAAAAAGAAATAAACTTGACTACCCTTTTTTATCAACTTTTTTGTGTGGCTACCAGAGTCCAGGTAGGATTGGAGAGTAGAGTTACATAACGGTGGGAATTCATGACTCATTCATAATTTATTGAAGATACTTTTCTGAAAAAGTGAAAATATTTTTTCGTCACAACCGCCCTCTCCTGCCTGTATCACATTCCCATGGGATGTAGGTTTTTGGACATTTAATTTAATTCAACTTTGGCCACAAAACCTGGCAGAAAATCAGGGTAATGTGCAACCAATACAGAATGAGCATATTATTCTATATGAAGTTATCTTATTTTACTTTGTTTTGTTTTATTTTAGTTTGTAGTCATTTTAATCCAAGGCTGGGAGCGTTTCTGCTGTGGGAGTTAGCGGGTAACAACTCTACCAAACACAGTTGCTATGGTGATCTGCCAGTAAATATAACTTGGACCGCTAATTTATAAACACGTTTAAACTGCTGACCTGTTAACAGAACACCAGCCAGCCAATCAGAACCCAGAATCGTGCGTGGCCAATAAATACACTTAACTACAAGTGGAGTTTGTTCTGTGTGAGAGCAGATCATTTTACAGCGTTCCCGCATGACTGATAAACATTTTATTGTTTTTGCATTCCTACTTCTTCAGTGACGTGTTCACTTTACAGCGGAAAAATCAAACATTTCTGTGCTGTACTCTTTTCCAGAGTATTCTTCACGACTGTGTGTGTGCATGTGTGTTTTTTTATTGTGTGTGTTCATTTAGCTGAGCAGCGTCTGGTTCAGTCTGGAGGAATTACATTAGATCCACTATCGATGACAGATCTGCAATCCAATCACTGCTCTGCCTCGCTCCATCAGAGAGAGAGAGAGAGAGAGAGAGAGAGAGAGAGAGAGAGAGAGAAACTTACTCTGAGAGACTCGTACAAGTTCGGCCACCGTGAAGACGCCGGGCGTCACGAAGCTGTCCTGAAAACCCAGATGACCTGAGAGAGAGAGAGAGAGAGAGAGGAGGGAGAGAGAGAGAGAGCGAGAGAGAGAGAGAGCATTCAATATTACATATTCAATTATTATATTGATTATTATATTCATGACTATTGGTATATTAGTATTAGCATTAGTAGCAGGAGTTAGTAGTATTAGTATTAGTATTAGTAGCAGGAGTAGTAGTAGTAATGGTAGCAGAGGTAGTACCATTAGTAAGTTGAGGTTGTGGCAGTAGCAGTAGCAGTAGTACCAGTAATTGTTGTAGAATCAATAGCACCAGTAGCACTAGTAGCCTATGAGTAGCATTAATAGTAGTAGTGCAGTAATAAAAGTTGTAGTAGTAACTTCAGCAATAGCAATAATAGTACAGTAATAGTAGTTGTAGTACTAACAGCAGCATGAATAGTTGTAGTAGCAGTAATAATACTTGAAGCAGTAGCATTAATAGTAGTACTACTGCAATAACAGTTGTAGTATTAACAGTAGCAGTAGCATTAATAGTTGTAGTAGCAGTTGTAACAGTAGTATCCTATCATTCAAATGAGTGGTAATAATAAATGCAGTTATAGTAGTAGTGTTAGTATTAGTAGTAGCCTATGAGTAGCATTACTGGTAGTAGTAGCCTCATGTAATAGTCCTAGTAGTAGCAGTAGAAGTAATAGTTGTAGAATCAGTGGTAACAGTAGTACTATCCTATCATTAGAATGAGTAGTAATAATACAAGTTGTTATAGTAGTCCTATCAGTAGTAGTAGCAGCCTGTGAGTAGCATTAATAGTGGTAGTAGCAGTAGCAATAGCTGTAGCTGTAAGAGTAGCAGGCGTAACACTGGTGGTAGTAGTGTCAGTAATAACAGTAGTAGTGGAACCTTCTGTTTTCCAACAAGGATAATCACTACCAGCTGCAAGTATTTCCGTGTGTGTGTGTGTGTACTGGCAAGTAGCTGAACCTCTGGGTCAAGGTCTAACACACACACACACACACACACACACACACACACACACACACACAGACAGACAAACCAGAGAGGATATCCTCTACACACACACACACACACACACACACACACACACACACACATACAGTACGCTGACATCCAGCTACACACACGCACAAAAACTTGACACACTTGATTCAGTGTGTGCGTGTGTGTGTGACAGACAGATAAAACCACAGCCTCACTTTGTCTGACCACAAGGGTCAAACACGGGTCACCCTGACTGTGTGTGAGAAAGTATATACAGTACAACATGTATAAGAGCTTAGGTGTGTGTGTGTGTGTGAACGAGGTCTCACCGTTCTCTGGCTGCTCCTTGATATCTGAATCACTGGCCTGGTTGGGGCTTTCTGATTGGCCGGTTTCTGGAGGGAAAAAACAGATGAGGACTGATGAGGACAAGTCCAACTACAAAATGTTAAGTACACACACAAATACACACACACAAGCTCACAACGGTGCTGTCTCCTGATTGGATGGTTAGTTCGCTGAACCATCCAATGTTTTCCTATGGTGACCTGAACATCTCATGATCCGTTGGATGAATCTTAAACTTTTTAGAGATGTCTGTGATTGTTTCTGCTGTGAGTCTCATCTCTCCTTGATCGCGAGATTACTTGATTGAATAAAGGTTGTACTTAAACCACTGAGGTGTGTGTGTGGGTATTGATCTCGATACCACAACACTTGGGTTTCACCTCACACACACACACCAGACCGACTGGCAGACTCTACCTGCTGCAGCAGACAGGTGACTGTTCATTCACATTATTTACTGAAGTACAATAACAGCACCACAGAGTCAGCAAGAGCCCTGAATTCAAAATGAACTTCGGTGAAAGTATAAAGCAGTGAAATAAGTACTGTAAATAAGTAGCAGAAGTAAAAGTACTCCTTATATTACCTTTTCTTCAAGTAAAAAATATTTAAGTATAATCAGGAAAATGTACTTGAAGTAGAAATAACATGCGGAAAAATGTTGCTTGTATATATATATATAATTATGTAATTTTTGATTATATGAATATTAATTATACATTCTATTGTAAAATCATTTAAAATCTTGAGGTTTGGACCGGAAGACTGCGGTAAAGTGCCATGAATTTGTACTTAAGAAAGGTGCTTGAGTAAATGTATTCAGTGTAAGACAACGAGACAAACGGGGGGACAGAAAGACAGATGGGACCGAAAGCGAAGCGTCACTCTGCAGAGGATTATGGAACGTGTTCAACATCCTCCAACAGAGAAACTGTTTGCTGCTTTCTGAACGCAGCCCGTCTCTCTCCTCTTCTCTGTATCTGCCTCTGTTTTTATTTATTTTTTCCCAGCATGCTCTCTGCTCCGATGCAGCTCCGCTCCTGCAAATGATTTAGCGACTTCAGGAGCATCGATCGGCCGCGCTGCAGATAAAATAGTCGGGGGGGAGAAATATTACCCATCACCCCTACCCCCCCCTCCCGGAGCCGCCCGCCGCAGGGGCTATGACTCAGGACCGGACTGAGACAGATGGAGTCGAGTCAGGTTCGGTTTTATTACAACGCCCAGTGCGGTGAAACTTTTTAATTATGATGGAGTGGAATCACCGAACAGCAAATGTGATTCAACTCCAAGAACTTGATCTCACATCAACACAAACGGTCAGAATTTTGGGAACAATCTGTCTTGAAAATTAAGTATTTCACTTTAAACTTGATATAAGTTCCACACAGAGCTGAAACATCACCATAAACCATACATATTAATATATTATGTTTACCATACAATAAGATATTGAGCTAGGTTAATCGGTGTTAATGCATCTTTGTGTTTGTTTGAAAAACAAGCAAACAGAAAAAGGCAGCAAAAAGCAGAAAAGGCCTCGACGCTGAAAAACATGATGTGGTCTTCCTGGATGTTATGCTTGGTTGGACTGCCAGCTCATTAGTTACAATGACGGAAGCAGCCATATAAAATATCCATATGAAGATAATTCATATTTAAGACTTTGATCACATTTAAACTTCACGCTAGGTTCCTAAATTCTACTTTCACTAAAACGTCATCAACGCATGGTTTTATTGCTCAATTCAATTTCTAAAAACTTTTTGCAGTGAGGCAGCCCTCCTCTACATACAGACACACACACACAGAGACAAAGTGCAGCATTTATCAGCCTTGTTTTGCATGCTGTTCACTGTGTCTGTTTGCTTCAGCAGCCTAAAACAAAGAGCATCAGGGCTGAAACCACGGCAACCAAGGGGGAGGAGGGGGCCCGAGGGGTGCTGCCGATGGGTGTGTGTTGGAGGGCACTTTCACACACTGCTCCCCTAGCCCGTCAACCCCCGCCCCCCCCCCCCATTCAGCCGCCCCGCCGCCCCCCATCCAGGTTAATTAAATATGCTAATGAGGCGTGGGAGCAGACCGGACCGTCTGCATCCACCCCCCCCCCCCCCACCCCCCCACACACACACACACTGAGGGGAGGGGGTCCAAAAGCAGACAGCAAAGTAAAAGCCCTCTGTACACACGGAGAGACACGCCGCTGAGATGATGGAGAAGCAGCCCAGTGAGCCCAGTGAGACCATGTGAGACCAGTGAGCCCAGTGAGACCAGTGAGCCCAGTGAGACCAGTGAGCCCAGTGAGACCATGTGAGACCAGTGAGACCAGTGAGCCCAGTGAGACCAGTGAGCCCAGTGAGCCCAGTGAGACCAGTGAGCCCAGTGAGCCCAGTGAGACCAGACTGGGAATGGACTCGGTCTCTCTCTGTCTCGGTCAGAGGCTCCAGATTAAAAGTTAAAGAAGTTGCTGCGGCCTTCTGCTTTCATTTTAAAGGGTTGTCTACTCCTCTCCTCTCTGTTCAGTTATTTATCGTATTTTTCAGAAAACCCGCTTTCTCCAACACAGGCATCAAAATAAAAGCCCCTGCTTGAAGAAGCTGTTGTCATCAATGCTTGTATTTTAAAAAGGTGTCACTGGCTGGGCACCTTTTCCATCCGTCTCCTCTTCTCTATTTCCTCTTCTCTTTCCTTTTATCTCCATCACACACTTAAAGATAAAAGTCTCGGTTTAGAAACACAAAAGTTGTTGATATCCATGCTATTATTTTGAAAAGTGCTTAAAACCAAGCTGTATTTTTGCGCATTTGGTTCCTTTCATATTTTCTTTCTTTTATTTATGTTTCCCTTTCTCACTATTTCTCACAGCTTCAAAATAAAAGCTTATATCTTAGTCAACCATGCTTTTCCTGCCTCTCTCTTTCTCGCCATAAAAACATGCCCATGCTTTTACTTTCAAAAATGTTTTTGTACTCTCTCTCTCTCTTTCTCTCAGTCTCCAGGCTCCAAAGTAAAAGCCTCCATTTAGGAACAAAAGCCGCTGGCATGCGCGCTTTTATTTTCAACAAGTGGTGTTGACTGAGTTGTTCCCCTCTGACTCTCTTCTCCTCTTTTCTCCTCTTCCTCTCCAGGGCTTCAGCTATAGACTGAGTGTAGTGGACCGTGGAAATAAACAAAACAACACAACACAATACAGACACACACACACACACACTTTCTCTAAAATCTGAACTAAACACTTTTGTCCCTGCATTTGTTCGGCCCTCGTTCCACCTTCTGCTGTCATCTCCCATGTGATCTGTACAGCACACACACACACGCACACATTATAGAGCACGTAGAAGAAAACAATGAACCAAGAAAAGAGAGAGAGAGAGAGAGAGAGGGCAGAGGTCTTTCCCTCTCTCTCTGTGGGAAAGTCAAACTCTGTGGCCCTGGAGGTCGCTCGCCCGGCCCTTCTCTCTCTCTCTCTGACATGAAATGCCTCTTTCCAAGGAAAGGCGGGGGGGGGGGGGGGGGGGGGGGGGGGGGCTACTGGAAGATTCCCAGAAAGGCAGAAAAGAGAGATAACGCTGTTTGAACCTGAATTACAGAAATGACACATTTAAACTAATGTTTACATTTTTTGGGTTCCTTCTAAAGTAAAACATTGAGTAAAAAGTAAAATATTTGCCTGGAAATGGAAGTACTCAAGGAATATATAAGTACATGAAAACTGCAAAATAACTTCACACTTTAAATACAATAAATGCACCATAAGTGACATTCAACCACTGAACTACAGCAAAGAAAGATGGTGAATATGTTCTTAAACCTGCACACGCTTACTCTCACCATAAAGAACACAGTATTACTGGTGGAATAAAGTCATCATGAACTACATTTAAAAAGTTTGGAGCCGCTTTTGAAGAAACCACCGCATCCATTTCCTGCAACTCCGACCCAACATGGCCGCCAGAATGAGCCAGAAAATCTCACGGATACTTGATTATTTTTTCTTCTTCTATTAAATCTCAAGCATTTATTTTAAAACCTCTCTCTCTCTCTCTCTCTCTCTCTCTGGGCGAGTCAGACTGCGGTTGCATTGTCGTCTCTTGGCAGAGCGACGTGCAGCAAAGACAGAGGAGAGAAAGAAAAAAAAACAAGACAACAAAAAAAGAAACAGTGATCTGTTTTTGCCGGCCAAGATGGTTTTCCTTTTCTTTCTTTTTTTTCTCTGAGTGTGTGTTTGGCTGAGAGAGAGGCTGACCGTTGACTCGGGCGAGAGACATGCCAAAGATACAGAGAGAGAGAGAGAGAGAGAGAGAGAGAGAGAGAGAGAGAGAGAGACTATGAGCTGCTACAAGCACATGTCAAACTTCCTGTAAGGACATGAGATGTAGATGTTTTTTTTTTTTTTACTGGAAGTCTTTCGCAGGAGCCGTTTGATCAGAAGTGACAACTCGGGCGAGAGAGTTTCCCGCCCGCCTGGGTGAAAAAAAGAAGAAGAAAAAGACCCTGGTCCTCTGTATCGATCCGAGCCCTGATTTAGCTTTTAATGAAATGAGATGTATGAATTCATTTTTTTATAAAGGCCACAAATCAGCTGCCTCCTCTTTAGTCTCACACACAGAATAAGTTAATGTAGATTGAAGCCCCGCCCACCACAGAAAGCATCCGCAGGATTGGAGGATGATGTCTTTGATTGACAGGTCTTTAAAACAACATCAGCATTTCCTGATGCTGTTTAAGATATGTCTACAGGAAGAGACAGACCTTTATTTTGTGAATGACTTTATTACTGAATGGCCCTTTAAATACTGTTATTATGACGAGGCGCTGACAAATTACACCATAAAGGTACCCGAGCAAGTAAATATATTAAAATAATATTGTAATTTCAATTTGAAAAATCAGTTTTTTAGCATGCGTAGAAGAAAGCATGCTTGGTTGAAGCACCTGGGCAGCACTGAGGGATCAACTCCTGTTAGATTTACAGAACACTGCTTCAAAAGCCAACCTTATTGTTGAGATATGACGTCTTTCAATCATCTAAATAGCATTAATTATTTTCATTTATTCGAGTCTGTGTGTGAAGTCATTGTTGGAAACGATGAGTTGAAATAAAACCCACAGGACATGAATCTCATCCCTTCAAGTTGAATTATTTATTACAGCCTTAATGATCCGCTCACTTTTGTTCTTATTTGTGTCTCGACACATTTCACGCTTACTGCTCATGTACAGCGAGCAGTGTTTTTCATGCTTTACATTATGTAATAATGTATATAACTTTCCTTTTTTCTGCTGTGTCGCTAAAATCTCACTGCGTGGTATGAAATTAAAAAGTCATACACCCGTGCATTCATCTAACGAGCACAGATTTGTTGATTAAATATGCTGTTTTAAATTAAAACCATGATAAATTAAACAGCATTTCAAAGTTTATATTATTAATAATTTCTCTCTTGGTCCGAAGAATGGATTTGTTGGGTCAGTAGGAGCCCCTTTATTTTACACACACACAAACACACATAAGCACACACACATGCATTCAAAACATTTGAATAGCAGAAAATAAAATATGAAATGTGAAAAATAAAGCCGATGATGTTTCTCTAAGACAGAGGCAGCAGCAGAAGGGGGTGCGTTTCTTTCATGTTTCTAGGCAGCGCCGGGGGATCGAGACCCCGGCTTGGAATCACGAACTCTGGCACGTCTGCATGGCCGGGTCCAGAGCCAACCACACACACACACACACACACACACACACACACACACACACACACACACACTTTCTTTTCACCCCTGATGCGCCTCGCCAAAATAAACGCCACGTTTTCCTTATTGCCGAATTACAACAGACGCACAAAAAAAAATCTCTTTTTCTTCATGTTGAAAAGTTTTTCTTTTTCAATATTTTGGAAAATTGAAAACTGGTCACCCTTGGCCTCCATTTTGACGCTGCCCACCAGCCGCCATTTTGTAGAATTCCCTTAATATTCGCCACGTGACCTTAACAACACACTCAAAAACACAACTAAAATCAACACATACGCCGTCATGGACGCATCGAACGCCGCCGCCAGCCGCCTCAAAACACTCGATATGCGTTGGTGTGTTTCATTGTTTTATTTGTGTCCCGTTAATTATATAATAAAAGTGCACAAACAGACGCGGCAGACAAGGCTTTGTGTCGGCCAGACGCCGCGGCCAAGACGCCGCTGCCAATAAGACGCTGCCATTTCAAGAAGACGGCCAATCTCTCTCTCTCTCTCCCTCTCTTCTTCTCTATTTGTAGTTTATGTCTCTCTCTCCGACGGTGTTTAAAAAAGGAGAGAAAGAAAGAGAGAGAATCCCGTTAGCCGTCTCCATTGTTGGACGCCCAACCAGCCGCCGCTGCCAAGGAGCCGCTGCCAACTGCAACATACACTCACACAAGAACACACACGGGCACGTATACACACACACACACACATACAGACACAAACACACACTGATTTCTTCACAATTTTGATCACAAACACACACTTTTCAGTCGGCACTCGCCTCATGCCCGGGCTTGTGTGTGTGTGTGTGTGTGGTAGCCGTCTCTCTCTCTTTCCAGCCTGGCAGCCATCTTAAAGCGTTGGCAACCATTTTGCAGCTTCTGTCTATTTTCTTTGAGCGGCTGCCATTCGCCACCTTCTGCCAGAACAAAAGAGGGCCGCTGCCATTACCAGCCATCCGCCACACACACACACACGCACACACACACAAACTGAAACACACGCAGAGACACAACAAGCACTCCAAAACCCCTCCAAAAACCTCCCAGGAACCTTCCAAAACCGGTTTAGAATCCGCAGCTAATCAGTTGGGGTCTGTGAACTCTGCGGGGTTCTCCAGTGATTCCAACTGGAAAGCAGCCAGTCAACTGGTATAAAAATATAAATGTGTTTTGACCTCTGACCTCTGGCTGCTGATTATCATCTAAACGGGATGAAACGGCAGCGCACACTTTCAAAGGAGCCATTGATTTGTCTTTTTACTTCTCTCCTCAAAGAGCCCAAATGTTGTGCTCCACTCTGTTCCTGCTGGTGAAAATAAAAAAACTGAGATAAGATAATTCTGGAGGAAGAGACGGATGATATTTCTGTCATCATAATATTTATAAAAATATAGATAATTTAAAAGGCTCCGAACTGAGTCTCTACCGGCCACCGTCATACCAACAGTGTTCATGTAAAGTGGGATTCCTTTCATTTGTTTGCTGTAAAATACACCCGTCACTCTGCAGGACTCTTGTTTTTTTGCCTTTGGCAGGAAGACAAAAGAAGAAGAAGAAAATGTCCCCTGATTGAAAACTAACTCACTAAAAAAGAAAGAAAGAAAGGAAATGAAAAAAACACTAAAACTGCAAAGAATAATTAATGAATCCCAAAACTAAAATCATATATAGGAAAAGAAGTAAAAATGTCATTTTAAAGAGAAGTGCTGAGCCCAAACAGATACACAAACACACAAAGAAGACGTCAGTGTGATGTGGCTGAACACGAGCAATAAAACAGGCGACACATAAAATACAGCCTTTACAATGTGGCAAAAACAAAAGTTGACTATCACAGAAAACATTAAGATAAACTATAACACGACCAAACACACCGGAGTGTTCAAACTCAAGTCCTGCTGCTTATTCATTTCCTCATGAAAAGAAACGATTAGATTATCATTCTAAAAACAAACATTTTCATATCTCTTGACTGTTGCAATACTTATCTTATATTTTTTACTGTTAAAAAAGGGCAATAAAGCTGATTCTAGTTCTGTCGACCCCAAACAAAGATCATCACAAAAGGAACTAAGAAGAGCGTGCAGCTGCATCTTCTTCAAGCAACATACCCATTAAAAAAGAATCATATTTCATTCATGTTGAATCTGAATAACTTTTTCACTCAGAGATGCTCGCTGCTCCGAGAGCTGTCACTCGCTAATTAGTCAGGACTCAGTTCATAGTTAGATAACAATCTCATTAATATAAAATTAATAGATAGATATTTCGTTTGTACTGAAACGTTAAATGCCCCAAACTAAATTCACATTCAAGTGATATATTAAAGACCCCCGCTGGACCAGGGGGAAATGCTTTGTATTAATAGACTCAGACTCTCACAATGCCTTGGAGCTACATCGGTGTTTTGGCAGCTGCTGAGGTTACACCTGTTCAGATATTACTGTTTTAATACTGCAGTGAAATCTGTGTTTGCGGGGGTTTATTGATCTGCAGAAGAAAAAATAAACTTATAATAAAATATTTAAATATTTACATTTTTGCAGACGTTTGTGTGTGTGTGTGTGTGTGTGTGTGTGTGTGTGTGCGTGTGTGTGTGTGTGTGGTCTGTGGTTACATCTGGACTTTGGGCAAATTGAAATAGCGTGTGCCTTTTTGGTGGGCGGGGTCGGATTGATGAATTGCTGTATTGATCGGAGCGCTGCCTCACTTACCATAATTATAGCTCTCTAATGGATGATGGTACACACACACACACACACACACACATACATACACGTACACACACACACACACAGTTGATATCACACACTGAAGAAGATAAGTGTCCTTGTTATCATAATTCTTATTTTGGGTTCCTGTTCCTCCTTCTTCCTCACTTCCTCTGCACCTTCTCTCTTGTTCCCTTTCTTTGTTTCTTCCGTCCTCCCTCTCTTCCCTCCTCCCTTACATCCTCTCCCTCACTTCCTTTGATCCTACTTTCCTCCCTTCACTTCTCCATCCCACCCTTTGTCCCTTCTGCCCCTCACATCCTCCCTCCTCTGTATCTTCCTCCCATCCTCTACCCTTGCTTCCTCTACTCCCTCATTCATCCCTTTCTCTTGCTCCCTATTTAGATGAGTCCTTCTGTCCTACAGCACATTCTTCCAGCCCTTCCTACCATCATTCCTCCCTTACAGCATCCATCGCTTCCTTCTTTCCTCCTTTCCCCCGTTCCTCTCGTACTTCTTTACTTTCACCGTTGTTCCCTTCATCCCTAATCTCTAATATTTTCACTCCACCCTTCCATCTTCCCTCCTTTGTCTCCTCCTTTTCCTCCTGTCTCCTTTTTATCCTCACTTTTCCATCTCTTCATCCCATTTCCTTATCCTCACTTTTGTCCTTCATCACTTTCTTTCTTCCTTCTTTCATCCTTTAGTGCATTTCTCCCTATTTTGATCCTTCCTCCTTTCCTACTTCTGTTCTTCTTTCCATCCCTCCCTCCCATCCTTCCTCCCTCACAGCTTCCCTCCTCCATCTCTTCCTTCCTTCCCCTCTTCCTCACTTCTTTCTTTCCTCCCTTCCTCTGTCCCTCATTCCCTTTCTTTGTTCCTTACTCCCTCCCTACACTACATCCTCCCTCTTCCACTCTTCCTTCTGTCATATCTTCTCCTCTTTCTTCCTTTGTGTTTACCTTTCGTCTTTCCTCTCTCAAACCCTTTTTCTCTCTCTCTTTCTTTCTTAAATCCCCCCTCCTTTATTTCCACCGTCCATCTCCCTTTCTCACTTCCTTTGTTTCTTCTTCCATTCTTCCTCTCTCCCTCTAACCCTTTTCTTCCTTCCTCCCTTACATCATCTCTTCCCCATCTCTACCTTCCTTTTTTTGTCCATCCTCCCTTCCTCTGTTCTTTCTTTCCTCACTTCCTTCCCCCCTCTTTTGTGCCTCTATTGCCCCACCCGTCCTCTGTCTCTTCCTCTTTTTCGTTGCTTTCCTTCCCTCCTCCGTCTCCTCCTTCCTACCTCTATTACATCCTCCCTCCCTCTTCTCTTACTTCCTCATCTGCAGGTTGATCAATACTGATAAATTATTGATAATTCAGAAGCTGCTGAGACCGATGACTTTCCAATCTCATGTTCCAAAAAACCCCCCACATCCAATCAAAACCCACTCTCAACCGACTACCATCCAATCAGAGTCCAGTCCTGCCTGACCAACGTCCAATCAGATTTCAGTCCTAACAAACCACACATTTCATTACTTTTTATCTGTATGGAGGGACGAGAGAGGGAGGAGAGAAAGAGAAGATTGGAGGAGGATGTGAGGAGGGACAGAGGATGAGGAGAGGAGAAGATGAAGAGGATGGAGCAATGGACGAAGGAGTCTCTCTCTCTGATTGGCTGGTTTTAGTGTTTTTGGAAACTTTATCATCATTTTCTCTCACTCTCTCCCCCATGTTTTCCTCCCCTTTTTTCTTTCCTCTCCCCCCTTTTTCTCTCTCAGGAACGGATGTCTGGCTAAGATAACGCACACACACACAAACACTCTCACTCACACATCACACACACACACACACACACACACACACACACACACACACACACACACACACACACACACACTGCAGTGCTTTATCTGTAGTGATTTCACCATAATCTGCTATAGACTCTACTGCCATTAATCACATTGTGTGTGTGTGTGTGTGTGTGTGTGTGTGTGTGTACAGTTTGTCCATCCTTCAACTGTATGGATTACCCAGAGTGCAGCAAAAAGAGAGAGAGCAGAAAGTACAGAGGAAGAAGACCAGTATTTCTTTCACACATACGCACACACACACGCACACACACACACACACACACACACACAGGGCAGGAGGGGCGTCGTGCCAGCCTCGATGCCAGGCTCAGGGTTGCCGTGGTGACGGTAGGGGCCATAGTGGGTGGGGTGGGGGAGGTCACAGCACCCCAAAAAAATCTCAGAACAAGAACTGAAGCTGTGACTGAATTCACTCGTTCATTATTCATTATTATATATAAAGACGTTAACTCTTAAATGAATTTTCTATCAAATAAGCCGTAATCTACCATAAACAACTCTTCTGCAGGCAATGAGGACGTATTGCGACTCCTCTCGTGTGTTGAACTCGCCAAAGCCAATTGATTGTGTGAGTTTGCAAAATGTTGAACCTTGTTTGTTTACATCCACCGTTTTATTTGTGGAAAGAAAAATGTAATAATTAAATGAAGTAATTAAATACGTTGTCATTGAAAATAGCGAAGCTGAGATAAAATAGTTTTCTAATCCACTTTGACACACGTGTGCTTCAAACATTCAGACAGTGGAGGTGTCTGCTTCCCTGCAGCTTTCCAAGCTATACCTACGAAAGTGAATGAGCTGTTATAGGTAGATATCCCACAATCATGAATCAGGAAGTAAAATGACAGGAAAAAAACACACAGGCCGAACAAAGGGGAGGGGCATGGGTCAGACAAGAAACGTTCTTTCACCCAGGAGGCCGTGGTTCGTGTCCCGGGTGAAACGAGACGTCAACGATGATATATTTGCCACGTGACGTCCGAAGTTAAGTAAAGCCACATCCCTAGTTATTCCAACCCAGAGCACAATCTTTAAAGCTAACCAAGTATTTGTGTTGCTTAAACCTAACCGAGTAGTTTCCTGTGAAGACGGAAGTTTATTGTGAAAAGACTGTATGCGTGTAACGAGTGGAAATTGACAGGTGTTGCCGGACTTTGTTAGGAAAGTGCACGAAAAATGAAGAGTAACGATTTAGTATCGCCATAGAAACTGATGAAAAACATTGCGTTTTACAAAAGAGATCATTTCAGTGTCAATAGGGAAATAGGGAGGGATTACAAATGTCACCTGAGTGTCTTATTCAATCAACATCACTAAAGGGTTGAGCCACTCAAATCTCACTCGTATGGTTTTTCTTCCCTCAGGTGGAAACGGTGTAGTCTGGTAGTTTTGGTTGGTCTCGTCCCCCTTTAGTCTGTGCTGCTCAAAACAGTATTTGCAGACACACTGCGCCACTGACGTTCCTCTGGATGATCAACAGAACCTCATCTCCAGAATCAGTGAAAAAAGGTTATCAGGAGCAACTAAAGAGGTTTTTCTTTAAAAGGAAAAACAAAAGTTTCCTTGACGAAAAATGAGATATTTGTTTGTGTGTGAGTTTCTGGTCAAATGGTCTCTTTAATGCTCTGCAAGTCACATACTGCGTATTGTTTTAATGTGATGTTACTGGAGGAGTAGATGTTGCCAAGACAACAACACATTTGGGATCCAAGTAAAACAATAAATCTGAGCATAAACCTTTTCCTACCGAAGAGCGCTGAACATTCTGATAGTTCAATAAACAACCGATTTCACTAAATTATGACTTTTTACAGTGTGCAGGGCCAGTCAACACACATACACTCACACACACACACACACACACACACACACACACACACACACACACACACACACACACACACACACACACACACACACACACACACACACACACACACACACACATCAAACAAAGATATTGGCAAGCAGACACACACACACACACACTCTGATCCAGGCGGTGTGACCAGGTGGCTTGTGGGTAAAGGCTCTGGCATGTCGCCACACACACACACAGATGGTTACCAACCCTCACTGCCGTCTACCTTGCTCCCCCCCCCCTCTCTACAATATGCTCGTGCACGAGTCCACGTGCACGCTGCCAAACAGCATATGCCCTGCCGAATGGGTCATTGGGCACACACACACACACACACACACACACAGTGTGGCCGGTGTTTTTGTTTATGATTGTGTCTGGGTGTGAAATGACTCGTTGATAGATTGAGCGGTAATATGAATATTAATCAAAGACCAATCAATCATTTAAGTCATGAAATCCGCCATGTTTGTTAGGCGTTATTATTGCATTGAGATATTTGAATCTATGATTTAATGATCAGCTGATTTGTTACGTATCATTAATTGAACCCTTGATGACTTTTTGGATGTCGGTCCGAGTGGACGAGCAGTTGAAAGAATCACTTTAAACATCTTAAGTAAAAGATAGAAATCTAAACTGGAATAAAAAAAATAAAAAAGGAGACCTCTTAATATGGATCCAATAATAATAATAATAATCGCTTCATTGTTTTATTTGGTTTTATTTGACCGAACTCTAAGGTGACGTCTTCAAATGTCCTGTTTTGTCCAAGCAACGTTCCAAAAAAAAGATATTCAGTATATGATCATGGAAAACGAGAAAGAAGAAGAGAAGCTGGAGAGAGAGAGAACCGACTCATCACTTAATCAAGTCATTATTACAGAGCTAAGAAGCAGCTGAACTTCATTTTCATGACTTGTTTGAGCAGCAAAACAGGCCACACGACAGAACTACGCCACGAGTACCAAGTTCGACACAAAGTTGACCTACCAAGTACAGCTTCTTACCAGACACCATGATAAGTGTTATAAATAAACGTTTTACTGGTTTTTTATGACATAATGGAAACATTATAAAATGTCCCACAAGGTGTCTGTTTCTAATTGACGTGATGTATATAAAATACATACAATGGTCAGATCATAATCTACAGATTAATCAATAACAACAATAATCATAAAAGGGAGAAACCCCGCCACTGTTCCTGTATCAGTAGAACATTTCAACACACAGGAAACTACTGTGCAGTCCTCCGTCACTGCGTGTCTGTGTGTGTCTGAACATATGGAGGATCGAGGCTTCGCTACACAGCTGTCTAACCCCCTACACATACACACACACACACACACACACACAAATGTATGAGCTAGTGGGTAATAAACGTAGCTGCTACATGACAACAAACCACAGAACATGAGGCACACACACACACACTATGCTCCGCAGTGTCATACGATGGTTTCAAACAGTGAAAATGAATCAAGAATCAGATGATTCTGCAGGCTTCTACGGAACATCAGAGGTGGAGCCTTAAAATTGATGTTGGATGTCTTCTAACCAACTATCCCAAAAACTGAAGTGAAACCTCGCCCAGTAAGACAAGCAGCCAAACCTTGGTCCCACCAAAAGAGGTGGTCTCTGTCCGGATCAGAACCGAACCAAGGGTTTGGTTTGTTTCTAGTGTGGGAACATGTTTTTGATGGTTTTGATAATTTAAGTTTTTTTCTTAAAATACTTTGAATTTAAATTACTGTGAGGAACTTTTAACTGCATGAAACCAGCATTATTAAAGGCGCTAAATACGATATTCAAAGCATTAATATAGCAGCAAACAACTATTATCTATGTAAAGATATAGTGGAGTACTGCCTGAGCAGATAATGAAGTCGATCTCGCTCTGTGTGTGTGTTGTAATCTTTGCTTCTCTATGCTTTGTTTACACTGTTAGCCGCAAGCCACCGGCTCAGCCGCCGATCTCGTATATTGCACCTTTAATACTGATGCCTCTATCTGACCTACCTACAAACCAGACCAGGACTGGCGGTAAACGATACCGCCCCCTCCCAACGAACCCAAAATTTTGTGACAATGTTCCTTTACTACATAATTATGATCATCTTTTTGCTCTGACATGTTGCGGAGAAAGACGCTTTCTTATGGAGATTTAAAGTGGCTGGAGGTGAGTGTGTGTGTCGGGGGGGGGGAATCCCTGAAAACATTTCCTCCTGTTACAAAACCCAGAGAAGCCCTTCGCCGGCCCACAATGCATCACTACGCACCGCAGAAACAACAGCACTGCTGGGGGAGAGAGAGACAGAGGGGAGTAGGGGGGTCCAGACAGAGAGAGGCAGAGGTCAAGCTGTCTGTGAGGAGGTGGGAGAGGGGGAAGGAGGGGGGAGGAGGAGGTGACCCGGGGCTCTTCACAGCCTGAATAGAAGCTCCCGCGGGGCTCTCAGTGTTTGGACGTTCGCTTTTGTCCAAAATACTTGTTCCTCTTTTCTGCTTCTATGGACGTAATCTGCTCCACACTTCTCCTCCGGACAGCAGCAGGAGGAGGAGGAGGACATAGATTTGAAGAGGAGGAAGGAGAGGTATGGCAGGATCAGGGGAGGAAGAGGTAAAGCGAGAGAGCGAGTAAGGGCAGAGCAGAAAAGGGAGGAGGGAGGGTGAAAGAGGAGGAGGAGAGGGTGATGTGAAAAAAAGGAAAAGCGGAAAGAACAGGTTAGAGGAGTCAAAAAAAAGGATTATAAACAGGAAACAGAAGAGAAGAAGATTAAGAGAGAGTAGAGGGGAGAATCCTGGGTGGGTTTGAAGATGAAGAGGAAAAGAGGAGGAAAGGAAGATGAAGCGCAAAAGGAGGAAGACGTGTGTCAGCAGGGGAGGAAAAAGAGGAGGGAAATGAGGAGAAGGAAGTAGGAGGTGCAGGAGATGTAGGAGATTAGAGAAGGAAGACTTGAGCGAGAACTAACAGGGAAGAAGAAGTGTGGAAGGGGTAAGACGAAGAGGAGGAGGAGGAGTGAGCAAGAAAGACAAAGCAGAAAGAGGAAGAGTGAGGAAGGGAAGAAGAGACAGGAAGAACAGGAGGAGATGGAGGGTGAATGAAGAGAAAGAGGAGAAGAGGAAACATATATTGTGGTTTGTGGGGATTCATAAAGGTTTTGTTTTAAAACAAATATTGACTTTTATATTACACACACACACGTACTCACTAGAGCATCAAATGTGGATTCATCCGCCGTAGAAAAAAGGTCCCCAAATAATGCACTTTCGGGAAGTTACTGAGCCTTTTAAAAAAAAAATATGAAACTGTATATTTGAGTTTTTATAGATTTGACATCTTCAGTAGGAAGCTGGAGAGCCACAGATACGAGCCGACAGACTTTTATCATATGAAAGATAAAAATAACTAACAATACTTGGAATAAACAAACGTTTCGTTAGAGCACACGAGATGGTGATGGACTTCTGGCCTTTTTACAGAATCTACTGGCGTATTCGCTTTAAACCTCCGCATCAGAACTCCCAGAATGCTCCGCTGCAACAGCAGACGGGGGGGGGGGGGATCATTGACGAACACATTTCCTGCTTTTTATTCTTTCCTCTGGAAACAGGAAGCGAGCAGTAAATGCCCTGTGATACCTGACTAAAGTTTCTCTCTCTCTCTCTCTCTCTCTCTCTCACCAGGAAAAAAAACAACCTCCAATTAAGACAAATCTGTCCTCCCTGACACTTCCTCCCCCACCACCACCACCCTCACCCTCACCCTCTCCCATCATGCCTTTTCTGTTTCTGTTAAATCCTCAGCAGCTCCCGCCTCTCTCCAGTCTGCAGCCTCGGGGCCGGCCGGGCCTTTCGACAAAATAAATAAATAAACACACACAAAGAAAGAAATAAACAGAGAGAGCAGCGGTGAAAACCAGCAGCGGTGAAAACCAGCAGCGTCTCTGCGGTTTTAATTTGGCATTGTCTTCCTCTGAGGCAACGAGATGAAGAAAATGCGAGAAAATAACCTAAAAACACACACAAACACACACACACACACACACACACACACACACACACACACACATCAGCAGACCTCCCCCATCTTCGCTCCCACCTCCTCCTCCTCCTGCGCTGCAAACAAACAAGAGGAGCAATCGCATTCGGGCGCAAACGAGTGGAACCACATCAAACACAGATGCTAATCCTTTCTGGATCCGCAGCGCGTCCTCCTTACTATTAATAGTGCTGGAAGGAGGAAAGAACATTACGCCTCTAATTCACTTTATTGTGTCGACGCATCAGCGAGACGTCGGCGGCGAGGCCCCTCTCGCTACATCAGAAACGATGTCAAACCCTGCCTGGTTTACTGATCTCCTGTTTGTGAAGCGGATCGGAGCGTGGCTTCTTCAACCCCTCCAGCCCCCTCCCGGAGGTTTGAATCAGAAATAGTCAGCTGTCAATAGTCGGATAAACTGCAGTTACCATGATGCATCGGTCTGGTTCAGCACAGCAACTGCCAAGGCAGGGTTGGCTCAAGGACTTGTGCCCCCCCGACTACTCGCACACGGACACTTAAGGTCAAGTACATGAAGCGTGCTTGAACATCAGATCGCAGTTAAATCCACAGGGCCTGAGCGTATAAAGGAGGAGGTCGTTGTGGCGACGGAGGAGCGCGGGCGAACGAGTGTCAGCAGCGGGTCGGCAGGGTGGATGCTGGGAAAGAGTCGGCTTCTATGATTGGATGTTGAGGAGCGAGCCGGTGGTGGTGAGGCGCGAATGAAACGCTTTGCTTCATTAAAATCAAAAGGAATCAACAACGTGAACAGCTGTTTGTTTATTTCTTCTTTTTCTCGGGGACACAGACTGTGCATCAACACTGACCAGATCAGCTGTACACACACACACACACACACACACACACACACACACACACACACACACACACACACACACACACACACACACACACACACACACACACACACACACACACACACACACACACACACACACCTCAGAAGCAGCCTCACAAAGCGTCCTGGTGGTGTTTAAGGTACCGACCTGCAACAGTTCCCTCCCTAGTTTGAGTCCTACCAGGGAACTTAGCCGCGTTCCAAATCACACACTTTTTCTTTTTACTTTTACTACGTACTGCAGATGCCCTTACAAAGTACGTACTGTTGCATGCAGTATGCATTCAAATGGGACGTACTACTTCCTCATAGCACCTTGAACTTTTGAACTTTCTGACTTGTAAAACATCCACGTCTTAATCACAACTAGGAAACTCTGATATATGTAAACTGCACTTACGTTACAGACAGGGAAATGATGCTAATCATGATCATAACACAGATTATTTTGCATCGACTGGCTACAGTACAATACGTTCATCTTAAAGTGGAATTGTTCAATCCATTGTGATATTGTAATCAAGCTGAAGTGGTCTCAGGATGTTATAATATATGTATATATACATATATATATATATACAGTATATAGAAAATGTAACCTGACTCTACATGTGTTTCTGGTTTAGTCGGAGAATCTGAGTTCTTAATGGTGCTTTACGGAGCTCTCATTACTGAGGCATGCTGGGAATGAAAGAACAGCAAGAGGAGGAGGAGGAGGAGGAGGAGGAGAGGAAAAAGATGCCTCGAAGTCTTTGCCGGCCTCGAGAGCTCTCTGTGATACTGTGTTAAGGCTGCACGCACACACACACACACACGCACACGCACACAAACACACATACACGTGCACACGCACTGCTGCTGGGAGGAGAGGTCAAAGGTCAAACTGGGTGGGTGGAGTAGAATGGATACTATTTGAAATTGAAAGGAATAATGATTGCTGTGTGTGTATGATTCACTACATCCCCTTTTCTTTTTCTTCCTACAAATCTGAATGAAGCCGTCAACGTGTTCAGCAAAGAGCTTCTAATAATATAATGGTAAATGATAATTCAGAGATACAGCGGGTCCTGGCGTTAAACGGTATCCATAGGAACAAACAGCATCAGGTCGGGTACCGCAGCGCTCTCCAGATGATCTGGGAGCCAAGAGGTGAAACGTCAAGAGGTCACGGCAGCTCCGCGAGGGATCTCGATAAAGGATGATGAAGAGGAGGAGGAAGGAAAGAGTAAGAATGATTACAAGAAGAGAAAGGAGGAGAAGAAAAAGGCCAATGGATGAAAAACGAGGGGATTGAAGATGAAGAAAAGAAACGGAATGATAAACTGGGGTTTTTGTCGACTAATTAAATCAAGACTTTTGTGATATGTAAAGTGTTATTGAGAAATAAAAGTGAAATGTTTACGATTTTCTTTAAACCAATTTGTTGTCAATTACAAATAGACTAAAATACAACTTTTCAAGATGAAGAAGACTAAATATGACCTAAACTGGCGTGGACTTTGATCTCAAGATCAACTCTAAAAAAAACACAAGAACGAAAAAAGATGAAGAGGAGAGTGACGAGGATGAGGAGGAGGAGGACATCTCAATTCCACTCACGTTTCCCCCGTTTGACAAGTTAAATAAAGTTGCATACAGATCACTGCAAAAAGGAGGAGGAGGAAGAACAAAGAGCGGGAAGAGGAAGAGGCAGATGATGAGGAGGATGAAGATGCGGGGTCCTACAGTGTGACTTCAATCCCATTTTGCAGCGGATGAAGAAAAAGAAAATCAATCGTAATGGCTTTGCGGCGGGCGAACCTTCAGTTGGAATTAGAGGCAGCAAACAGAAAATCAGAGACGACCCCCAACCCCCCCCCCCCCTTACCGCAATGCATTGTTTTCCTCCCTCCATCCTTGCTAACCATCAGCTGATCTGTGATATCGTTTTTATACTTTGAGCTTGTTTTGTGAGTGTTTTTTACTTTATTATTTTAAAATAAAGGCAAGGAAATGAGGTAAGGATGGAGGAGAGGAGGTATGCAAAGGAGGGAGGAGATGAGGGAAAGAAGCAGAGAAGAAGAAGAAAAGAAAGGTAAAGAGAACGTAAAGGAGGTCGAGAGGAGAGGAGGTCAGGAGGTCAGGAAACAAGGTAAGGAAAATGGGTAAGGAGGGAGGAAGGTAGAGGACAGGGGAGGAGAAGAGTTAAGGAGGGAGGAGAGGAGGTAAGGAAAGAAGAAGAGAGGAGAAGAAAGGTAAAGGAGGTCGAGAGGAGAGGAAACAAAGAAAGAAGGTAAGGAAAGGAGAGGAGGAAGGAAAGGAGGCAAGGTGAAATGGATACAAGAGAGAAGAGGAGGATAAAGAAGAAGAGCAGAGTTTAAGAGAAAGGGGGAGATGAGAAAATGTACTAAGAGGAATAGAAAGGAGAGGACAGGTGGAGAAAGAGAAGGAGATTGAGGAGAGGATGTTTTGAGTAGAAACAGATGAGGGAGCCGGTGGGGGGAGTTTGAATTAGAGCCAGGAAAGAACATTAACCCCACACACACACACACACACACACACACACACACACACACACACACACATGCATCGAACATGAATACAATAAATATTTCCTGCAGGCGGAAGTTTTTGCTGCATTCAGATTCACTTTTACAATAAAAGTCACGTCTAAATTATAATATATTATAATATAAAACCAGCAGGATCTTGTGGATGTTTAATTGAGAGACTGCAGATGAAGATGAGCTTTAATCTCACATCAAACGGTAACATTTATGTTTAATACTGCACATGATCCCGCACAAATAAAACATATCAAAATAAATGATCAAGAAACGAACAACTTTCATTATTTAACCTTATTTCTTGCACAGCATTAAAAAAAATAAACATGCTAAAATATGATTTTTTTATAGAGTAGAATGAATCATTTATTGTCAGTGGATAAAAACAACAACTGGAATATTTATGACAGTGTCACTGTTACTACGAGCGGACTGCACAACGCTACACACAGCGTTACCACGGCAACACACACACGTATCATCTGTTGCACACATTCCCTGCAACAAGATCCCCCCTGTGTGTGTGTGTGTGTGTGTGATGAGATCATGGCTGACATGGCTTAACCCCTTCTGAGGTGGAGAGAACTCGACGACCTGAGAGAGACGAGAGAGTCCTTAATGTCTTTAAGTCGTCCGTCAGGTGTAATGAGGCTGACTTTGTTAGGTGTGTGTGTGTGTGTGTGTGTGTGTGTGTGTGTGTGTGTGTTGCACGCGTTAAGGCTAACGAGTGTGTTCGTTAAAAAGACCCTCTAGCAGGGTGGAGCCGGAGGGTGGAGCTTATGTCTCAGGTCACATTCGGGCTTACCTGGACATGGGACCATGTAAGTGTTGAGACATGTGGACATCTTGTAAATACCATGAGAGAGACTCAGAGGTTTGACGTTATTGAGTTATAAGGGCGCCACTAACGGTCCCGTGGTGGCCATCACGTTGAATAGCTTTCAGCGTCCATAAATCCGGTGTTTCGGCTCAACCAGTGACCAAGTTTACTGGTGACTCTCACGCCCAATTCATCCGCGGCTGCCTGTAGTTGCTCGTAGCGACTATATTAACTGAAACACCTGTTGCTCTGAAACGGTCGAGGTCCTGTCTGAATTGTGTAGAGCTCGAGTCCGCTGGTGGAGTGTTGATTGTGACGAGCCGACATGAAACAACGCGACATTTAGATAACGCTAAATGTTTAGATGGTAACTCATGTGATTCAGCTACTTTTGACCCCTTGTCACAGGTTTGTCCACATCTCATTCTTTCATTCAGAGATTCTAAGAGGCCTATTATTATTATTTCTTATAAACTTTTAAAAAATAAATGTAAAACTCACTTTTATCTCATGTCTTTTTCTTAACTGATTATTGATATATCTATTTTAATAATTTTATCTTGCTTATTTCTTGATATGAATTACTTTTATCATGTTTGTTTTCTAGCTGAAAATATTATATTTATATTATCATATCTTTTTTAATAGGCCGGAGCGACTGTTTTAAATCATCGATTGGAGCTTTTTAACGCAGGAGCGCAAACATGTACGACAGGGAGGGGAAAAGTCCTGTCTGTTGGGGTGGACGGGGTGAGGCGGGGGGGGGGGGGGGGGGGGAGGCTAAATGCTGTGAGGGTTTTGGGGCCTCTCCTCTGGGAACAGAACATTCCTGCCTTATCCTCTTTTACCTCCTGATTCACTGGAACAGAGAAGCCAGTAGACATGATGAGATTAACTCCCCCCCCACCTCACCCTCCTCTCTCTCTCTCGCTCTCTCTCTCCCTGTCACTGTATTCTGGACAGTCTCTCGCTCCTCTCCTCTGTGCATTCGTAACGAAACAAGACAATTCGCTGTAAGCTGCACGGCTGAAAACACACACAATCAGAGGTGAAAACCATTTGTACTTACAGCGTACACATCTATATTACGCTACATACCATATTTATATTAGTTCAGAAACAGTCATGCCACTCACCACTTTCTCTTCTCCAACAGAAATAACCGTTTCCACTCACTAACTATGTTCAATCGCTTCGACTTTGCCGTTTTTCCGATCGCCATTAAGCCACAAAAATCAACACTTCCTGCACAGATGTTTCACATTAAAAGCCTTCCAGTAAATGAAAGGGCAAATATCTCCTTTTAACTGTTAGCTTTTAATGTGAAATACTGTGAAATGTGAAATAAGTGTTGAATTTAACACATTAATTTAATAGTAAAACTAACTATTTGTCTTAAATTAAAGAACTGTAACTACTTCCGTTTCATACTGTACATTTCTACTCCAATGTGATAGTGAGCGAAACCAGGTCCGTCTCTTTAAAGGTCAAAGGTCGCTGGTTGGGAGGTTCCTCCCTGCTGACTGAGGAGATTGCCTCAAAGTCGAGAGTTTCAACAGTGGAGCACAGTTTCATCATCAGGTCAGAGGTCAGGAATAAAACAGAAAGCGATTTCCAATAATAATATGATAATTACAAGTTGATTTCATGACGGACAGTTTAGTGTAGCTGTGATTACTCACATGCCCTCACCTTAATACTGTTTCATCTTTCAAGTAAAGTACCTCAAGTAAAGAGGAGGTAAAGTTTTATTCTTCTTCAGAAGTGTGAGAACAATATTTGTGGCAAAGTTTCATTAGATCAGATTCAACTTTTGCAACCATTGCAAAAAAATGCAATACTAATACATTTTTAAAATGTAATACTGAAACCAAAGAGTACATTGAGTATTCATGTGAGAGAAAGTGGGGGTTTGCCCTGCATTTTGCGATTTTTAGTCAGTAAAGAGAAACGGAGATTCTCAAACACCCCCGCATGGCTCCCGTTGGACTATCCCACATCTAAAATGGTCTCACACTTGTAAATCGGCCGATCACAGGCCTTACCAGTGTCACATAGACACACATTATGAGCCAGTTATTGTTATGAATGACAGATATGACACATCATAACTGCTCAAAATTATTCAAAATGGTATCAAACTGATTTATTAGGATTATTGAACACTCAGTGATAAGAAAAGTGAATATATAGTTAATATTTCGTTATATAGTATATACAATTAGAATACGGCAATGCAACTGCTGCTTCCAAAAATGAGAATTTTGCATGCCTTTGCTTGGTTTATGCTGGCCTGCTTTACTAAATCAAAGTCAAATCAGTTTAGAGACTGTAAAACCTGTTGTGCTATGACTTTGGCTATGCCATTAACATTTTTAGGCCTTATTTCAAGTAATATTTTAGACACAAGTGCTTTTTTTCAGGCGAAACTGCAACTTTTTCAATTTGAGCTGTGCCATATGTGAAAATATGTTATTAACCAGTAACATATACACAATATTTACACATATCAGCACATCTTCCAAGTGTTACCTGTATTATACAATCAAAAAATTATTAAAATAGACCTTGTAGTTGCAGAAATACACTCTCTTTAGTATGGGTATGCAATTTTCGACCAGAGGCCTAAAAATAGGGCCAGTCTTAAAGAGTGTCCTCCATCTTTAGTGGTTATCAATACATTTAAATAAATCCCAGCGGCTGTGCTTTCTTACGATGACTTGGTTTTACTACATTTAAACAGTGGCGGGCCGTCAGGGCCTGCAAGGCCTTCTCTGCTGGCCTAAACAGAATCACAAAGCTATATCTATTTTATAATTTAATAATTTTTCTTAAATACACTACATGTATTATAATTTATAAAAATATTTTTCCCATTATCTTATTTTCTCATTGCACAGCTACTGTCTTCCTACTGAAACACATCACGTGGTGCATCTCAGCCAATCAAATATGGGCATTCTGACTGAGTGAGATGCACCATGACACAGGGGGCTGAGACGAGGAAAGAGACTGCAGAGCAGTACGTACAATGCTCAAGTTGTGGAAGTAAAAATCATAAGACGATCTCTTTGGGCTGACTTGTCATTAAGGAGTGATGGTGGGTCCCACAGCCAGACCAGCTGAGAACCACTGTTCTCCATGAGCGCAGAAAACATTATATTTTCCTGAATATAAGCTTCTGCATTTTCCAGCTGCTCTAGTACTATTCAAACGTATTGCAAGTCTCGTACCGAACGTTACGTACATTTAATACGTACATAGTTACAGCCTTAGAAACTGATAATATCTGTGGTGCCATCATGTGGTTATAAGGTGGATTTCAGCTGCAGGACAGCAGTGAAGGCCTAGGTGTAAAATGCACAGCCCGCCACTGCATTTAAATGAGGAGACTATAGTCTGGCTGTATTCACTGACTGAACTTCCTCCTCCTCCTCCTCATCTTTCCACATTTGAACGGGCGACAACATGAGCGGCGGTGAAAAGGTGAAGTAAGGTAAAGGCCTCTACAGCGAGGTCTCTCATTGGCCGAGCCTCTCTGGACCCACTGGAGGACATCGGGGTCATCTCTGCATTCCCGATAGAAGATCTCGTCTCCTTCTGTTATTTAAATTTTTTTCTGTGTGTGCTTTCAGACTCCCTCCCTCCTGTCCTCTCCTCCCCCCGTCCTCTGATTCTTGTCAGATGATCTGTTAGCCTCCCCTGTTGCTCCTGTTGTTCCTGCTGCCGTCTTCGTCCTCGGTGCTAATACGCCGCGGCGCGCCACTAATGACCCGCAAAAACACAATAACAAACGCCTGCTTCTCATATGCATATTTAATGCAGACAGCTGAACAAATTACATATTTATGGATTATAAGATCAGGAGAGGGAAGGAGAAGGGGGGGCCCCGATGCTATTAGCGATGCAGACAGGTACGAGGGTCCCATCTGCAATGGCATCTGTACAGCAGGAGGGGCCCCGGGGCCCGGCGGGGCGGGGAGGCGCCTGTTACCACCAGTACTGGAGTACTTCATTGTTAACAGGACGAACTACACAACAAGTACAAAAGCTGACTTCCTTGAGCGTTCAGAATGGAGCTACAGGCCTGCGCTGCTCACCACAGCGCCACACCATATCCTTTGTTTCTGCACCATTTCACTGAGAGCAACAAGTTTCTAATTGCAAATGTCTACCAATGAAAGGTTTGGTACGTTTGAAACACAGTAAGGCCTGTGTTATGCCTGGACGTTGGGGTGAAACCAAACTGGGTTACAACACCAGCCGCAAAGAGTCTGACCTTACAGACTTCTGGACTCAAAGGATGCATTCCTGGGAAGTCTGGAAGCATGCAGGACTGTGGAAATCCACAACTCGTCAAGGCCACAAGGGGCCTCGTGCGCTACTTCCTGTGGACCTCTGGAGAGTCCCCTCGAGGGCGCTAAATTCGCCTGAATGATTGGTAGTAATATAGATATAGATCAAGTCAAGGAAAGGAACAAACATGTGTTCACCTCCAATTCGAGGATTCTCAGTTGGATATATAGGAAGCACAGCCTCCACAAAAAATAAAAACACTCTCGGAAACAGGAACTTGTGCTCACATCGCACGTCATTCTTTGGTGGACCAGCGCCCTCACAGACTTGAAATGAGGACGGGAAAGATGGAGTCCATGGGTGTGTGTGTGTCGTTGGAAGTCAACATCTCCAACGACGTGTAAAGTTTTAGCAGCTGTTGAGAAGCTCCACTCTGGTGGGATGAATCTCATTTGCAAAATCACTGTGAGGCTAACTCACCCCATAACATCCCCAACTACCCACCTCAGTAACCAAACCCATAACAACCCAAGATGTTCTTAACTACACAGTGAAACAGGCGTGTTCCTCAGACAGAGAGACGGGGTGTTCAGTATTCAGAGTGGATTACTGCCTGCGTCTCCCTGAGCTGCCGGCCCAATAAAACATTCACACATCCCCCCCCCCCCCCCTCCCTCGTTTTTTATATTAATTAAGATTTCAATTAAAGAGCCGGGGCCCCGAGACTTAACCCTTGTAAATTAGCGGGTAAAAGCCGACGTCATGGGGGATCATTAAAGTGCTGTGAATCAGTCAGGACCTCTGGTTGGCCCAGACGGACCCGCTCCTCCCAGATGGATGGGAACTGTGCGCTTTGTCATTTTGATGTGATTTTCTGAGTTTGAGTTCAGATCACTCCCACGCCTGGAAGAGGCAGTTATGCGTCTCCTGTAACTCAATTTATTTCAGTCTGTCTTTGCCTCCCGACTGCTCTAAATACCTTCCTCAAAGTTTCTGTATCTGCTTTACAAGCAAATATGTCTGTGGTCACACTACGAGTGACAAAAGCAGCAGAAAGGCCCAGCGTGGCCGGCTACATTGTCAGTGTTGCTCAAAACCTCGTTCACGTAGTTATGTGTTGCTCCCAGTGTGAACACAGCAGAAGTAAACTTACTCAAGTAGTACACTTACAATTGAGTATTTCCATTTGATGCTACTATGCTCTTGCAGGAAAATATTGTACTTTTTACAAGTTACTTTTCAGATTAAACGTATATAAAATACAACATACTTTTGTCAATCTAAATACTAAATAAGATATTAAGCAGTAAATTAGACCCCCCACCCTCCTCCACCAGCCTACATATAAAAGGATCACTGTTAACATTTCACATACAAATATAAACTCTGAGAGGAGCCATGTGTCATAATTAAAACTATTACTATGCGATACTTTATGGTGACGATTACTTTTACTCAAGTGACATTTTTGAATGCCACTGCATGTTTCTAGCATCAGTTTCTCAAGTGAAACCACAAACCTGTGTAATTATGTAATTGGGGCGTACCCCGATCAACTTACGTCGTCAAATAAAACTCAAACAAAGACGTTTCTACTGTACACTTAATCTTTAGTAAAGGATCTGAATGCTTCTTGGTGCATTACTCCCTACGGCATTAATGCAGCAATCCTTCGTGGTCTGAGTCCTTCACCTCTATCGGATGCGATGGAGGTGACCCAGTGGTCCCCCGTCCTGTCTGACCTCTGTGTTCTCCCTGTTAATAACCGAGGTTATCGCCACCGTCATCTTGTCAATTTTCAAGAGTAAACGAGCAGAAAAAAAGAGACTTTCAACGCTTTGTGAACAGGAACATCTGCTCTGCCTTGTAAAGTACTCAGGGCAGCGCGGAGGGAGGGGCAGCGGGTGGTGGTGGAGAGGGAGAGGGAAGGGGAGGGCAGTGGACGGAGAGTGACTCGTTTTGGAGCGCTAACAACCTTAGCAGGGATAAGGTGGCTGATCCTCCAATGCTAGGCTCTTTATTGTTGGAGGGGATTTGGAGCTGCTTTTTCCTGTCTGGTTGTGGAGGGGGTGGGGGTGGGGGGTGAATAGGAGGGGGGAGGGTTTTGGAGGGTTGGGGGTCTGAGAATGTTTCCGTCTTACAACAAAGTTTCTCAAACTGAAGCCAGGGTTAGAAGCTGGCACAGAGCGAGTCACTTAGAGTATTTGATTTTACTCAATATAAACTAAGAAAAACTATGAGAACAAAAAGTAAATTCCAGGAGGTTCCCATAAACCCAACTCAAGGTCCACTTACGAGCTGTTTTGGTTGTTTTGAAATGAGATGTAACAGTTCTGGTGGGAATACATGCACATTTGTGGAAATTATTTTACAATATTTAATTTTTTATTTGATGTCTAAATGTCCTCGTGGTAGACCTCTGTCATTATTAATAAAAAATAAAATGTGTTAAATTATTATTATTATTATTTATCTTTGTGTATACTCTATGGTAGATAGTAGTCATGGCTCAGTTTTATTGTGAAATACAAACTACTATAAGTTCTTGATTTGTTCATTCTTATCTTTCGAGTATCTCTAATAAGTACAACAAATGCCACATCATTTGTATATTTTTCCCACGTTTTGATGGAAATCCCAGTCTGTTAAATACTTGTATATCAGGGAACATGTTTGATCACAGGCATTTGTCTGTGACTTTAATTATGCGTCGTTGTTTGAATGTTAGCAGTTTCTAAACGTTAGACAGCTGGAGTGAAGCACAGAAGCATCTGCTGCAGCGAGATCTTCGGCCATAAAGTGAGCGCTACACTTTTTAAAATATCAGCACAAAATGCAGCCGACAGAAGCGAGATTTGACGACACAGCCTAACTCAAAAAAATGGGCAAAGAGGTGTATCGTCGGTGAAACGGCTACACCCTTCATTATGCATAACTTTAAGCCTTAATGTAATTTAAACAGGAGTCATGAACGGGCTATAGAGACTAAAACATTTGTTGTTGTTGCAGGCTGTACATGTTTATTTCTGCTGTAACGTTGGGCATTTTAACACCGGGGTCTATGGGGACTGACTCGCTTTTGGAGCCATTAGAGGAACTGCAGTTTTTGGCACTTAAGCATTGGCTTCATTTGCAGCACCAGAGGTTGCCGCTTGGTTTGGAGGCAACAGGTGGACAAAGCACAGGCCTGAAAGCTTCACCAGCAGGAAGAAGAGAAAGTGGGAAGAGGAGGAAACCACAGCTGATGTTTCGACACGTGGCGACTGCATGTTGTGTGTCTCTTTCCCAAACACAGAAGTCTGTGACGGTTTTGGTGGGTGGTGGGTCTCTAACTCAAACCATACCAGCCTCCGCCGCAATCCCTCAGTATGATGTGGAGTCAGAACATCTGAGACGCTGAACATGCTGCTTCTGGTTTGTGTTGTGTTTGTACTGGAGGTCTTCACAGGTCCAAAAATATGGGACGTGGCCCCATAAAAAACCAAACCAAAACCCATCTTGAATAGATCACTTCTTCTTTTTTTTTAAGTAGTGGGAGACCTGATCCAAAAGAGAACCGGGGACAGTTGATCTTTGAGTCTAAAACAGACCTGATGATAATTAGACCTGGTCCAAAATGTGGTGAGGTCCGCCACAAAACCACAGCTGCTCCTGTGATCAGATCCGCTGTGGTATCAGGACTGTTATTTCCATTATTGATTAATCTTTGGTTAAATTTTGAGGCAATTGATTCATCTTTTAGTCCATAAAACATCATGAAATAGTGACAATAATGAATTTTCTCATACTTGTGCTCTCAAAAGCCCAAGGAGACATCTTCTAATTACTTGTTATGTCCAACCAACAGTCCAAAACCCCAAAAATATTCAGTTTACTGTTAATACAAGAAAAACAAGAAAAGACAAGAAAACACTCCTCAGATTGGACACTAGAACTAGAGAATATTTGGTGTTTTTCTCTGCTAAATGACATGAAATGATTATCAGAATTAATAATGTAAAATGATTTCACAATTAAGTGAGTAATTGATTGAGCTCAGCATTACAGCAACAGAACAGTACCCGACCTGATTTTTGTACTGGACCCATCGAGGTCGAGCTTGTGCTGTTCACAGAACAGACGAAAGAAGAGTGGAGCGTTGTGGTATCGGCCACAGGGTCAACGTAAAAAAAAATGTAGTGAAGCGTTCAGCACGAGAAGGCGTGGAGGAGGAGGAGGAGGAGGAGGAGGAGGAGGAGGAGGTGATGTAGCTGAGTATATGTGCAGGACACGTACAGCCTCGGCACAGTAAAATTCATGATCATAAAGTGCAGGCCCCTTGAATAAGTCAATGGAATAATCTGCTGCATCATGAGATAAGAGGCTGGATGAAAGAGACGGGGGGAGAGAGAGGGGGAGAGGGAGAGAGAGATACAGTGAGAGAGAGAGAGAGAGAGAGAGAGAGAGAGAGTCGGGGTGGGTCCGGGCTCATTAAGATTCTTGCGGTGCAGTGACTCAGCCCATTTTGGTAATGGAGAGCCCCGGCCACCTAAAGATGGAAATGGCCATTTCTCAACCCCTCCCCCCTCCCCTTACACACACACATTTTATATATAAATTATCCCAAGCACTTATAAGTGGGGAAGGCGGGCGGAGGAACACCGCAAGGTCATTCTCAAATCTTTTGGACGGGCCGGGACCGGGAGAGGAGTTTTAATGTGAGTGCAGCGCGAGGACAGCGAGCAAACTTCTCTCCCCCTCTCCCCAGACGGCACTCCCACATTTTTTATCTACGCAGCAGTACAGACGCACCACGGACAGTCAGTGGTTGGATTTGTGCTCGGAGACATGTTTAAAACCCCCCAAAAAAACTTTTACTGTCTTTAATTTTACTAAGTTTCAGATGTAGCATACAACAATCCCTTTTAATAAATCCAGAAATCCACGTTTTCCTCCGTGAATTGACGACAGCTCGATTAAAAATGGAGACTGATAAACAGAAATCTTCCACGTCGGTTAAAACGTTTTTGACGACAAAAAAACAGGAATAATATCCAAGAAGGTGAAGACAAAATTGTGATCACTTCTATGTTGCAAAGCAACGTTACGCTTTTGTATACCGATACTTTACATGACAGAATATAAGATAAATGATCTGAAACCGCATGTGAAACTGGACTACCTGATGAAATCAAACTCATTTTATATCTTCAAAAAAATAATATTACAATATATAAAAAATTGTTGTGAAGGGTGTCTGATTTCATGTCTTCTTTATTTCACACTATTAATACAGCATACATCTACATATAGAGAGCTGATAAACCGCATGTCGTCTTCCAGTTTTACCACTCTCACCACTACAACACAATTTGGAATACCATTCAGACGGTTTGCCCCCGTGTGTGTGTGTGTGTGTGTGTGTGTGTGTGTGTCATGTGAGGACAGTACTGTGAGTACATGAACAGGTTGACCGGGGAACAGATCAGAGACTCTGAGCAGGATCAGCTCAAGTCCAATTCCAAGCTCTGAGACGGGATTTGAACCTACACTTCACCAGCTGGAGGATCCTCAGGTACCCTCCCACCACCACCACCAAAGTATGAGAAAATATGTGGGGATGGGAAGCTGCTTCTTAGTGCAATAAAACACTCAATGTATTCTGGGTAGCATAGGAAATCCAGAAATAGAAGAAAAAGCTGAATTTTAAAGTATCTAAGGTGAAGCAGGATCCACTCCAGAAACTCACCTGTGAGGGGGTTTCACCATCACATGACACCGCGGTTAAAGGGTTGCGTGGAGGACGCGGCGGGGCTCAGGTGAGATCAGCTGACTGGGCATAAAAACAACCGGGCGGTAATGAATGACAGACGGAAACCTCGCGGCAGATTGTCGGCCAAAGAGGATTTTGTAAACTTGCGTCTTCTGATTAGAACCCAGAGTTGAGGACGTGACCCCCCCCACCCCCGCCCGAGGCCAACGCTCCCGACCTCATGTGACATCGGCTGACTGAATCCCAACACCGACAGGTAAAAAGAGAGAGAGGAAGGAAGTGATGTCACACACCTGTCTCTTATCCCCGTTAAGCTGTTTTCACTGGTAGGTTTTAAGGACGCAGCTTGTCATTTCTTTTTATAGTCGAGGTCAGTGAGCAGCAGACAGCAGACCTCTTATTAAAGCATCTTCAGATACATTTTTGATATTAATATCTAAAGCGGTACAATCTGACTTTAAGATTGGAGTTCGGGACATGGAGTCGCAAAATTATTAAAGATATATATTTTTTGGCAAATTCATGCTTTTGTTCTTGAGAAGCACCGGAGAGTTTTACCTCTTTGACAGTATAAAAACTGCAAAAAGGCCAAAAGCTTTGGAAGTATTGATCTAAAGAGTTTACCAAAGCTGTAAATTATGTTTTGACTGATCTGAAAGCAGAATAAAACAATCAAAATGGGACGTACGAGAGTTTAAAGTCGACATTACATTACAGGAGCATTTTAAACGTGTCTTTCAACTTTGTCTCTAGTATAAGATTTGAGTTCTTCAGCTTCTTTAAGTCCTGCTTTTTTACAACCCAACTCAATCGGCAGAAGCGGCCGTGCAGCTGGAACCGTTTCCTCTCTCTCTCTCCGTTCGAGGAAACTCCCTGAGCACCTCCTGCAGGAGGAGGTGCAGCGAGCAGAGCGGCATCCCCTCCGTGTTTCCACTGCTGCAGGACGCTCAGGTTAACGGCTCTAAATCAGACGGGATTGCTGGATTACTCGTGGATTTCCTTCCTAATCGCGTCGGAGTGATCCCCCTCGGGCCCTGCCGCGTTTCCTCTCCAAACAGAAACACGAGGAGGGAGAGAACACGGCGGACTCCTGCAGCCTCTGGGTCACACCAGTAAAACAACGAGGAACAAAGAGAGCTGTGGCAGCCTTTTTTCTGTTCCTACAGCTGCTTGTTTGCTCCGTCACCGTGACTTCAGATGTGCCAGCTGAACCGCACAGGGGAGCTTTTCCTCCCTGTCTTTGTGGAAGGCAATGAGAGCAAAGACGCATTGTCACTGCCACAAGTAACACGTTGACTTCTAGATAACTAGACTGGATAACAAAAGACGTAGCTTATCTTTGTTTAATGAAAGTTGTGGTTAAAAGAAACTAGTGTTACCGGCAAAACCAAAGGGTACCAAACCATCCACACTGACCTCCTAAAGTAAGGGGGTTTTGTCGTTTTCACGCTACTTCTGCTTTCACTTTTCAGTAATGACGTTCAGTAAAAACAGTGCACGGCCACAAGTATTTAACCACATCTGTAATTTTTATGACCCTGGCTGAATTTTTGTTTCAAAAAGGCGTCCCAGTTTGTCAAATACAAAGGAAATGCAAAGGATGACCTGGTAGCAAAACCACACAAGTTCTTAAAAGTTTAACTTCAGGGAAAGTCAAAGGTCACGAGGGAGCAGAAGAGACATCCCCGACATATTATCGTCATCCAACAGTCACAGAGCAACAAGATCGTTCTGTTTGTGTCCACCTGATGAATGTACTCTCTCTCTTTTAGCTCTGTTTTTGGTCTCCACCAGCTCCAATGGGCAATATCTGTCTCTTTAACTGCTAAATGCTCCACTGTGTTCACCATCAAAAACTAAGAGATAGAAGAGGCTTAAAAAAAAGCTCACTTCTATGAGGGTCATGAAATCATTGGATCCATGATGGGTCTTATGTTGGTATTTTTCTTTGTGGTAGCAGTGTAAAGACTAATTCAGTCAGCAGGTTAATCCCTGACCAGGTTTCCTCACTAAGACCGGTTCCCCACATGAACACGTTCCTTTCAAGGATCAGACGAGCAGGGGGACTCCCACTTGGCACCGACCGCCAACATCCGACTTTCCGAGAAAAACGTCCAGGCGACAAACAAACATCCCGAGACGAGTGGAGTGGCAGACGGACTAACGTAATCGATTTACTGTTTGATGGCAGGTTTAGTTCTGGTGGGACCGACCGGGCTGTGATTGGTCGTCTGTAGAAAGTCCAATTAAAAATCTGTTATGTCATGTCTTTTTGTAACATAGTGCCGATGAGTTAAATGCACTTTCTTCCTCATAAAACAAGAGCTACCTTCACTTTACTTTCAGTACTTTAAATTGTGCCGTATCATTACGTTTACATGGTACGTTCAGGCTTTTATTCTGCTCCATGTCAGCATTTTAACTTTTCATTTCTCCTTTACTGTTTAATTATGAGTTAATTATCATTTAGCATTATCAATATCTGTTACTTAAATGTGATGCATGTGAGGATACAGGCAAACAAACGTGCTCAGATGCTAGCAAGGCTATCTTGCGAGCCTGAATTTATTATAGTTTCCCTATAATAATTGTTTGTGATCGATCAAAATGAAATCTATTTTTGCTGGGCTTCTGAAGGGAAACAGTTTAAGAACTGTTTTTTGTTCTTTATTAAGTTAAAATTTCATATAAATTCCATAAAATAAATGTGATTTTATCTCATTTTCACAGTTCATCTTTTTTGTGATCACTGTATTCAGAAAAAACGTAAAAATATTTAGCAGCATCTTTTCTTCTTCTGCTGTTATTTGTTGTTATTTAGAGAAGAAACCAGATCGTGCAGCCGAGCGACAGGCGGGTCGCCGCTGTCCGTCACCTCAGCTGACCTCGTTCATTCGGGGGAGGCGGGTTACAGATCACTGTCACAACACACTCTCTCTCTCTCCCCCTCTAGGCTGCTCTTTCACGTGCTCTCTCGCCCGCTCTCTGGTTCATGTGACCCAATAACTAGTATATGTGTGTGTGCGTGTGTATGTGTGTGTGTTTAGCAGAGCCACGACTATGTGGGACACTAGCAGTCGCAATCCAGATAGCGAGCGAGATAACAAACAACTCTTTCCCAAACATATCGATCCGCAAACAGAGGGAGAACCTGGTGGCAGCATCAACACACACACAACCCCCCCCCCCCCCCATCTCCCCCTCCCTTTATCTCTTCTTCTTTTTTTCTTTTCTTTACTTCCTGTCCGTGAACGCTGCAGAGCGCCTCGCGGGCTCACAAGGATGTTATCGATCGGTTCGAAAAGCTTGGCCTCACTCGCTGCACGACAGGCGGCCTGGGACATGTTGCATCCCACTTTGAGCTCGGCCAATCCTCTATCCTCGCCCCCATCACACACACACACACACACACACACACACACACACACACAGGGCCGTTAGCTCCATTTGCCATGCATCCTGGCAGAGCCTCGTCGGCGCTTTAATATCTATCTTAAGAGTTGACAATCTTTCGGGGCAATTAAAGCAATCGATACGGTCCTGAGAGAGAGGAGAGAGCAGCCTCTTATCCCCAGTAATAGCTCTCACTAAATAATGAATACAGCCCAGACCACCAGCACACGCACACACACACACACACACACACACACAGACCTTGGTATCAGACACTGCAGGTTTTCAGACAAATGCTGACACCTCGCCCTCCGTTTAAAGAGACGAAGACAAACTGGAACGCCGCCACTCCGTTTCTAATGATTCGTGTTTTAAATACAGCGCATTGGAAGAGGAAGAGCTAACTTCAAACTAAATCAGTGAGATAGGAAGGAGAATTAATTCATAGTGGAGTAAGTTGTGATTGTCTGTGTTCGACGTTCCTGAAGTGAAAGTCGAACCATCAAAGCAAAAGATGAACTGCGTCAGGAAATATCTGGGTCTTTGAGAAGGAAACACAAATGACAAGCCTGTGGACTAAACTAAAGGAGAGAACTACAAGTCCCAGGGTGCATTTCACTGACAAACATCCATTCAGAGAGCTTCAAATTTCGTTCTGTGAAACTAACAACGAGCCGAAGCCAAAGATCAATGTGAAACGTGTTTCAAATCATTGTCTGATTCTGGATCAGTTTGGGCTTAAGTTCAGTAACCATGGCCCAGCAAACAACGGCAGCTGAGGCTCATGGGTATGGTTGTTCTTTACCAAACTGAGACACCAAAACAACGGCTGAAACATAAACCTGTAAAATCCAACAACTTATTTTTAATAACTTTATTTTTAGCAGCCGTTAACACACACAGGTCCGATCCTCGCAGCCATCTGACCAAGTGGCCTTTGTGTGTGTGTGTGTGTGTGTGTGTGAGGTGTCACAGACCCCTAGTGGGAGGGAGGGATCGTCACAGAGGTCTCTGGCTAAGGACAATCAGTCAATAGTGTCTCATTAACCTGCTTTGCCCTCTGCCTGGTAATAAGGCTGCTGGTGTGCACGCTGCAATCAAATCAAAAAGTGTGTGTGTGTGTGTGTGTGTGTGTGTGTTGGCCCCGCTTGCATGTGATTGGATGATGACAGCAAACAGCGGTTGGCTTCCAGCAGCGGAAACGACGATTGGCTGGAAGTCAGGAAGTCGAGACGGAAGGAAACACACACCGCTCAACTAACACACACACACACACACACACACACACACACACACACGCTTTAAAATGAAAGCCTGAAAATGAGTTGTAACCGACTTAAACATGCACATGTTTAAGCATTTATATACTTCCTATAATGTCTCATCACGTTTGTGCTTCTACCCTGGAGTGGAATAACAGTATAAAATTCTGCTAAAATGTAAAAGTGCCAAACGTATGTGGACATTACATAACAGATATAATTGAGCATATAAATTCATTCTCGACCTTAGAAATAGCAGTTTGACAAAACAATCTTGATCGATAAGTTCACTTACAAGCCTTAGCCTGGAGACTTCAACTGCCTCTCATGGAGTTTACAGACGCACAAACAACATGTGTCCACATACTTTTTTCTCTCTCTCTCTCTCTCTCTCTCTCTCTCTCTCTCTCTCTCTCTCTCTCTCTCTCTCTCTCTCTCTCTCTCTCTCGTCTGCTCCTATGCCGGCTGAGATGGCCGCCGGCCCGAGGCCTCCCCGTCCCCCTCCAGTCGAGCCAACTGGAGCCCGACTGGAGCAGCGGCGATCTTTTCCAGCACTCGCCTTTGTTGTCGTTCTCCGGGCCAAGGCTGCCCGCTGGAGCGAGCGAGCGAGGCTATGAGCAACAGACTTAGCCCTCGCTCTGGCCTCACACACACACACACACACACACACACACACACGCACACACACGCACACACACACACACACACACACACACACACACACGCACACACACGCACGCACACTGAGCCCTCCTCGTACGAAAATGAAAATTGAAAAATAAAAAATAACCAAAGCGCTGCAGGGTTTTTTGTCCTTCCTGGTTTAAATCCCTGTTTAACCCTGAGACGTCATGTGACACATGTTTTGACCCTCAACACACCCTCAACGCAGCGGATTTACTCCCCACCCCCTCTGCCAGTTGATCCTGACCCTGAGTTTGACCTGTCTGACCTTTGACCTCTGTGTGTTTAAGTGGAACTAAAGCACTAAAGTGAAAATGACTTTCTTCCTGCGAGGCCGTTTTCCTCCCCAGCAGCCAGCAGATGTCAGCCCACAGGTAATGATGATTTTTTGTTTTACTTTTTTGAGCCACCTTTTCTGATAAATAAAGCCCATGTGGTTATGAGATATTTATATCATAACTATATACATACTACTGTATGTGTGTATGTTTGAAATATTATAATTGTTTGTAATTCACAAAGTATCTGGTTAATTCATTTAGATGTTTTTATCTGTATTTTCTTCAGCTGCCCATCTCAAATTGTTTTAATAAATTCTACATTTAAAGACTTTAAATTGTTAATGTTAATGTTTTTCACGTCCTGCTGCCTCAAATACTCACTAGAGCACCAAACGTGGATTAAGCTGCCGCTGAAAATAGTCCCCAACAAATGCACTATTTCCTCTTGTTTGTTTGATGAATGACCAGCTGATTTATGAAGTTTGGTTGGAGGGTCCAAGGTTTAGACTGTAATCAGTGGAGGTTGGTTGTGGAGGGTGTGTGTGTGTGTGTGTGTGTGTGTGTGTGTGTGTGTGTGTGTGTGTGTGTGTGTGTGTGTGTGTGTGTTAGTGCTGATTGGGGGGTTTGGACAGATTGGGGTCGGGGGTGTTACCCTGCTGCAGAGCATTATGGGACTGAATTCTATGCTGGACGGCAGAGAGCTTATCAACAGGCTGCTGCTATTTTTAACTTCACAAACCAGAAGCATTACACTGCGCACGGGCACACACACACACACACACACACACACACACACACACACACACACACACACATCCATACACCACAGGGCCGGTTAGCGGCTTCAGCTCCAGTTTAACAGCAGATCCTTAAAATTCTCACAGAATGAATGAATAGAGGTTATCTGCAAAACACCCCCCCCCCCCCAAAAAAAAGTAAGCCAGATTCATAGAGGCTAAAGGTCATATGGAGCGCTCTACATGCAGACTATGGTGGTGGCTGGAGGGGTCGACTGGTCAGACTGGGATTAATCTGGACACTAAACAGACACAGGCTCGCAAATTCCTCCCAGTCTGCTGTTTAATCTCGGAGATAAAACGTTACTGCATGCATCTCTCCATCTCCTCCTCCTCTCTCCTGGGTTCCCTGAAGATTATTCAGTTATCTGTTTTCGGTCTGAACCAGAGTGGAAAACTTGACTTTGTTTGGCTCATTCGGGTTCACGCTGACCAGAGACAAGAACATCAGCCCTTGTAAATCAGTCACATGACTCCCGCATGTCTGGTTGCAAACTGAGGGCCTTTTCATACCAATATGTATAGTCTTTAGGTCATAATCAGAGTTCTAAAATATTCATCAAAAACTGCACCATCGCTGCTGAATTGTTCCAGAACTGATCAAAGTCCAACCTCCACCTTCACTGCACAGCACCAGACTCTGGATCTCTCGCTCTAAAAGGACTTTTTCTTTCAAGCAATGCTCTGTGGGACTGTCCTGAAGCTTGTTTCTGGACACAGCCTTTGGACTTTGCACCAGAGTTGTTGTCAAATATGTTTGGGGAAAGTCAAGTCACCAGTCAGTCAAAACAAGTGCCATTCTTCTCAAAGCAAGTCTTGAAGCAAGTGTCAAGGTCTTGACTAAGTCGAGCCTTCATAAGGGGAACTTAAAGTTACCAGTTGAACATATTCCTTTCAAATCTGTTGTTGTTCTTCTACAAATGTAAGACCTTTCAATGCACTGACTAGCTAAGATAAGATAAGGTAGAACTTTATCTATCCAGAGGGAAATTGTTGTGCAGCAGTTCCGGTACAAAGTAGGAAAGAGTCAAAGTCAATTCAGGTCCTCGTCAATCCTCACATCCGTATTTTTGTGTCAAGTCTACAGCTGTGGTTTGTACTGATAATTCAACCAGAAGTCTTTCATCTGGCCTGATCTGACCAGAATGGGGGCACTACTGCAGAAACCCTAGACAACACACCGACGGCTCGTAAAGTATCTCTACAAAGATGATTGGAACTCTATCTAAGACGAATAAGGAAAAGTCTGAATCTGAGCACCAGTCCAGGCCCTTTTGTTTACACCCACATTGTGTTTTTGGGTTGTTACCTGTAGGCAGTTGTGCTCTTGATAAACTGCAGCCCAGAGTCCACTGGAGTCCACTGCAGAGTTCAGACAAAGAGTTCAGACAAAGAGTTCAGAACGTGTCTGTGAAAATCGGGGAAGGTTTGGAGTTTTTTTTTGAATGTCCAGGAGGAACGTACGGTACTGATCTGAAGTGTAAGTACAGTATCTGTGTTTCTTTTTCCACCAGTTCTTTTTCTTTCCAGACGAAGCAGACAGGCCTCACAGAGGGGAGAGGGGGGGAGGTCTTGGTGGGGTGGGGGCGCTGTGGGCGATGGGATTGGGGGGTGGGGGGTGTTGTAATGTTGAAGCAGCGGTGGGCTGATCTCCTGTGATCTCCTTCCTGTGTGGCTGTCAGGCCTGTGGCGGAGGCTTACATCTTCCCCCGGCTTTGCCCTCCTGCTCCCCAAAACTACCCTCGGTCCCCCCCCCCCCCCCCCCCCAACCCCCGCACAGGACTTCATGTTCCTCCCCTTTGACCCCCCCCCCCTGCACCCCTCCAATCCCACCCCGCCTTGCCTCGTTATGCCCCAGAGGACCGCTGCTGCTTCGTTTAGGCTGGAGGAATGAAGAAAAAGAGGAGGGAAAAAAGGCAGAAAGGGGAGAGAACAGAAGCCCGGCGGCTACAAAGACAGTCAGTCAAGACAGACAGAAAGTCAGACAGACGGGCAGAAAGTCAAGCAGTCAGTCTGTCAACCAGACAGACAGATATAGCACAGTTGCAGAAATGATCCAGCTGTACAGACGCTGCACAATGGGACGATCATTTTCCACATCACCCCAACAAAGACGGTATTATGTTGCTCTGATACTTTCTACTCCCTCTCTCCCTCGTCCCCCCTCCTCCTCCTCTCTCTGCTCTCTTCCTACAAGTATGTGAGATAAGCAGTGGGGGGGGGGGGGGGGGAGATTAAGCCCCAAACGCCACAGACATGCTTATTTGGCCGCTGGAATCGAGTATGACGAATTCAGATTGCTGCGATAATGACGATGAGTGACGATGAGTGACGATGAGTGACGATGAGTGACGGGGGCATCGCTGCGGATCAGGTCAGTTCTGATCAGAGTTTCAGTTAAAGGAAGGAGGACGGGAAGCAAGGAGCGGTAAGACTGAGAAGGAGAGAAAGACGGAGGGAGGGAAATTGGGGAGAAGGGAGGAGTGGAAAGTAGAAGCGATGGCGTCATGTCCCCATGGACGTTGATAAGGACGGCCACATAATGATCAGCAAGTTGTAAAAGACTCAAACACAAAGATGGTACATGGCGGTAACACTCCATTGTTTGGGACAATCCACAACTTTAGCTTGACCAAATACATCAAAACTAGTCCTTGATGGGACAGTGTGTCCCCACAGGCACATAAAAAGTACCCAAAGAATGGAAACAATTCCCTAAAAAAATAAAATGAGGGTCAGATGTTAAAGATTCCTAACATTCTTAAAGGGGTCATGGAAATTACTCCTTGATTGGACAGAAAAGAGTCACCGATGGGGCAGACATTTTTACTTAATGGAAGAGAAATCAGTACCCAGTTAAACCAACCAGCTGTCCATAAAGAGCCAGAGAAACCTCCATGGGACGCAACAAATCTGCAAGTTGATGGAAACAAGTACCCAGAGGAACAGCACAGAATCCCTTAACAGGACAGATCAGAGACCCCACTGGGACGGAAACAAGTTACTGATAGGACGGGGATCACTTCTAAATGGGGCTGAAACACACCTCCAAAGAGTGGAAATAAAAGTTCCAGAGATTGAAAGGATTGAGTTTTCGAATGAAAACGTGTTCCCAATGGAGACGGACATAGTCCCTGACAGGAACCGATACAAGTTATTACTGATGGTTTGAGAGGGATGCAAAGAGTTCAGTTCTAAAAGGGACAAGAAATCGGTTCCTAACAGAATGGAAATGAGTCTCATAAGGAGACAAAGAAAGAGCCCACAACAAGTGACGAGACAGAAGAAGAAGTAAAACAAAGAATGAAACGTTTAAAGACTAAATTGTTGAGGAAGTAGAAGCTGTAGGAGGTGAGGGGTCAGTTTAGGTGAGAGGTGTGATGGGGCGGTGTGGTATGTAGGTCGCTCAGTCAGGCCCTGCTGGCACACTGACCTCCATCTTCAACTCCCAGCATGCCTCGTTTCTATCGATACCAACATTTCCCCCTCAGGGCTTGTGTCCATGAGAGTGTGTGTGTGTGTGTGTGTGTGTGTGTGTGTGTGTGTGTGTGTGTGTGTGTGTATATGGTGGGTTACAGGGTTGATCCACAAACTCACAAACTCACACACACACACAACAAAACAAACAATGTCGGTGAACTGCAAACACGCAAAGCTCAGCATCACTGTTGATACTGTCAACCACAATCTAAAGATCACTGGCTCTTCAGGAGCTACTTTTCAAAGGGAATTATCAGTCTGAGATGTTTGAAGTATGAAATCTATAATTCATTACACTGGACATCTGTTTCCTTGATGGCAATATTAGAACTCAGGAAATTAAATTTACAGTAATATTTGGTTTTTGAAAACTGTGAAAGTTTAACTGAACGATAGTCTTATGGATGTATTACTTGAGATTTGCAGTACCTTTTACTAACTGAAAGCCAAATACATACATAGAGCTGGTAGGGCTGCCCCCTCTTAGTGGGTTAGTTGACCAATTAGTCGTTTTGGTCTCAGTCGACTAATATTTCTCTCGTCGATAAGGCTTTTTATGCTTTTTTAAATGCTGAATTACTTATTTCCAAGAAATGAAGGAATACATCTCTGGTATACATACGATTTTAAGTGTTGCTTTTTGGTTTCATGATTCTTTGTGGAGATAATCAGAGCAGATCGAATGAGGGTTGAGTATGAATCTCTTTGGTTGAGGACAGCCCCAATAGCTAGTTTAAGACAGAAGCTGAAATGTTTCATCTTCGTCTGATGACCAATAATCTCTGCTGTTTTATTCAGGTGTTTAGCGTACTGATCAAAAGTTAGCAGCTAAAACTTCTTCTTGTTTCTATTCTGCATTCACGACATCATCATTCACTAATTTGCATATATTTGTACCCTACCGAACCCCACCATAACACAAACCCAGAAACTAAAAGTTTGTTCTTGAATGAAAATAGATATTTTCACAAACCACGCCGACATTTTACAGGCCAGACGTCGACAGACCTTGAGACTCACCTATTTATTGGTTCTCACGCTGCGGCCGTCACGCTGATTTATTTTGAATTTATTTTGTCATCAAGCCGTCGGCCTGGGTTCACATCACCACCTGTCCCACCTTACCAACACCATTAACTTATTCACTTCTCTCCGAGAATGAATGGAGGCAAACTGTTCTCCAAATTAATTACAGAGCCGGGGTGAGACGGGGGAGGGGGGGGGGGGGACTGGGACAGGACTGAGAAAATACCACAGAAAAAGAAAGTGGTGGTGGGTAGGGGGGGTTCTTCGTTATTTGGCCCGCTGACTCGGGGCTCAATTGTGCTGCTGGGAAACGAAGGCACAAAAGAAACAGGGGGAGTCCACTTAATCCTGGCGGGGGGGCGGTCACTCTGGAGCAGGGAAACACCGGCGCACTCATTTATCTGTTGCGGTGTTTCATTAGGACGCCACTAACTGCCGCTGGGCCTTTTGTCTTACTAATCCTTGCAATCAAACATGCGTGCAGGGGGACGAAGCAGGGAACGGGACGGGGTGTGTGTGTGTGTGTGTGTGTGTGTGTGTGGGGGGGGGGGGGGTTATTACTTTGAACTGCAGGTTTTTATGGAGAAATCAAATGCCCGGCCACCTAGTGCAACCTTTTATCACACCGCAATACAGAGGACAAAGGAGCTGAAACGCTTCGAGGGGAAGGAGGGGGTGAATATTTGCTCAAGAGACACTTAAACAAGCAGCTGGAGAAGAAAAAACAGGGACTTTCCAGAATTAATCTTTTTTTAAAGATAAGTTAAATAGAGACAGGAGGCGAGCCCCGCGAGAACGACACGGACGGACAGAAAGACGGACGCAAAGACAAACAAAACAAAGCGAGAGACGATCTGCCCGAGTTCTCATCTGATTTAAGAGGAAAAGAAAAAGAATGAAGTGGAGGCAGCAGCGGGCCTCTCTGGCTTGCTGGAAGCTTAGCGGTTGTTATCCCAGCGACTGGAGATAAAAAAAATAAAAAAAGCTGCCTCCCAGAGTCGGTGGGAGAGTGAGGGCCGCGGCTTCAGAGAGAGAGAGGGGGGGGGGGGGGGGGGGAGAGAGAGAGAGAGAGAGAGAGAGAGAGAGAGAGAGAGAGAGAGAGAGAGAGAGAATGAACAGATCCCCAAAGCATTTCCTGGTGCAGAGCAGAGGTTCGCTAGCCGCCGTGGCTGGCGGCTCCGCTCACATAAAGCACAGAGGCTCCTTAATGCATCAGTTGTGGGGGAGAATCGGACCGCGGCATTGCATGGAGGTCGCAGGAGGGCACGCCTCTCGAGGACGGACGTTTTTCTTTTTTTCCTCCTCCTCTTACTCGTCTCTCTAAACATTTCAGCAGCTTATTTGTTTATCCTCCATCTTTCTTACTGCCACCCTTTCTCCCCTTCTTTCTTATTTGTTCCTGCAGAGATGGAGGATGGTGAGTTCCTCTGGTTGTCATAAAGTCGTAGAGTAAAGAAATCACACAGGGATTAATTGGTGCTGAGGAAGAAGCTTCTGGTGTGTGTAGCAGTGATGGACCTGGAACCCCCTAAAAATATCACTCCTCCTCCCTCAGGACTCTCTTTCTCACTGGTCTGTTTCTCCCCCCAGCAGTGATTTGTAGCAGAATCTTAAAAAAACGTGCAAGATTACATTTCTGCACAGTGGAAGGATTATGTTGCAGGAGTTTGACTTTGAGTTTGTGAACTCTGGGATTTCTGCTAGAATTTGTAATTCAAGTTTTGTGGGTTAAACAAGACAAGGTTGTAATGATGTTCTGGGATTGGACTTGATTAGACCACTGGTCAGCTGGTTTCTTTATTACAGACTGGTTTATTAACAATTTGAAACTTTTTTTTGATCGTTTTTATAGAATACATTTGGATGGTTTTTGAGGTAGTAGTCAACTAGGTAGCTGGTTGAGTCAGGCTGATCGAGGCACACTCTGTCCTGGCTCCAATGATATGTCTGTCAGAGTTGCCTTTGTTTGAGGAGAGCAGACTTGAGTTATAATTTTGCTCAGTTTAACACAGATCCAAAATGTTGTTCCTAAATCCAAAAGGACAAGTAAGAAAAAAAATTGGCGCAAAACTGACATGCATAAATACATTTTCACGAATAACGGCCCCGATCCTAAAGGGACTTGAGAACAGTCAGAACCATGGACTGTATGTAAGAAGTAGACGTATAGACGTCACCCTTTGGTTTGTGAACTGCCGTTTTGAAGCCTCGGGTTTGGCGTTTTGGCCGTCACCATCTTGGATTTTGGTTTCACAATCTTGGTCTTTTGGAGCAAGTGAACAGAAGTTACCATATTTGGACAGCGGAGGAGGGATGTAGAGACGCCGTATACGGCTTTGGTAGCAACATGTCAATCAAGAGGTAGCCCCGCCCTAAAGCATACCCTGCTTTATGGTCTATTTGACTCTAAATGGACCATCATTTACTAAATTAACATCATGCTGTATTGAAGAAGACTTGACACTAGAGATTGAGACCATAAACTCATGTTTACAATGTTTACTGAGGTAATAAATCAAGTGAGAAGTAATTTTCTCATAGACTTCTGATGCTCAACCGACTGACGATAATGTAGGTTCAGAAACATCAGAGACAACTGTTGCAAACACAAATCATGTCCGCTTGGATCCACTTGGTTATTCGATGTGTTTACAGTACAAAAGAATATTATTTGGACCCAGCTCGAGTCTTGGTTACGTGGACCTCCAGTTAGCATCCAGACCTGTGCACCAGAATCAGCCCTACACTCGTACAGTACTTGTGGTGCACGATTCGTCACACTTCTGGTAACGAGTCCTGCAGCCAGGTGACCGGGCCGCTGTTGGGCCGGGTAAGGCAGCACCGTGCTGCAGGAGAACAGGATAGCAGTCGGTCACGTCTCAGCAGCTCTCTCAGCCCCGCTGCTCCCTCGGGTCGGGCCTGTGTACATTCTGCCGAGTCACCGCTCCTCTGGGGAGCAGTGGGGGAAAGCTGGGCTCAGCTTTAGCCGCTCATCCATCTAACCAGCCGGCCAGTGTTCTGCAGGGGGGTGGTTATGGGTAGATTTCTCCCCGTCCCCCGCTGCTGGCTCGGCATGGCTCTGCGGAGGCTCCGGCTACTCTCCGGAAGAATCCGCTTCGGCCTGTCCAGCTGTTGATTAAGACTGCAGGGCTGGCCACGTGGCCGCTGCCCCAAACACAGAGGGAGAGACGCAGGGTGCAGGGCCCCGCTCCACGCCTCCTTAATAATGGAAGCCGTGTATTAGCCCTGACAGTATCATTTATGGGCGAGCTGCACGCGGCGGCGGGCCAGCCGTGGGATGCTATCGTTTAAAAGCAATATGGAGTGGAATTATTTATGAGGGCACTGTGTGCACACATACACACACACACATGGACACCTCCCTTCCTCTCTGCAATGCAATGCACCATGAAGGGCAGCGATGGACCAGAGTTCGGCGTTACGAGTGTGTGTGCGCACTAATTCAGATGCTTCATACTGTATCGTGCGAGCGCCTCTGGAATGTCAACAAGCGCTACAGCGTGAGCCTACGGTCTCTCTCTCTCTCTCTCTCTGCACTCAGACCTGGTCAGCAGGGACTGCAGCACCAAAACACCGAAACACACCATGGGCGAGACGAACCCGGGCCAATGAGAGAACACCATTACGTCAACCTCGTTTGTTTCGTGTCATCTCACGACGAGATGCCGAGGGAAGGACTGGAAAAGCGGAAGCTCTCCGTTCGCTGCAGAGTGAAACATTGAACAGCAATAAAAACTGTAACATAATAACGATTTTCTCTGACAATGCAAGTTCTGTTTTGCGACTTCCAGTTTGCATGTTTTGCATTGAAAAGCCTTCCATCTCAAAGCGGCACAATCCCTCCTTTTCCCTGGTAGGGTTTTGTATTTGAAACATCTGCAGGAAATTTGGAGTTTAACTGTAACAAAAAAAATAAAATAAAATATAATAAAATAAAACTGAAAAGCGCATGGAATTAAAACAGTATCAGTGTCAAACAAAGACAGTGTTTTGAGCAGAGAGGTGACATGACTCTTTTTTTGTTCATGTTATTTAAGAATTCACAGTAAGTGTGGTTCATCGCTGCTTGTCTGAATTTCTCTGACTTACTTCCGATCAGTTCATGGTGCGATCGCAGCAATAAAAGCGTTGGTTTCACAGCAGAGTCTTGTCTGTGGGCCACTGAGGGTCATCGTGGGTAATGTAGTATTTAGAGCCAGTTTATGCACCGAACTACACATAATACATCAAAATGCTACAGTGAGTTCAGGGACACGTAAGGACTACATGTAGAGTCAGGAGATAACGGCTTGTGTTGTTGTCTTTGCGCGTCCTCTGGGTGGGCTGATGTGGTGTGGACACCCAGCGGAGGCCAGATAATTAAAGAGCAGATGTGAAGACACTGAGCCGCTGCTTTCACCTGAACACAGCCAGGTCGACCTCTTCGCCGGCATCAGCCACACCTGGCTCTCACACACACACACACACACACACACACACACACACACACACACACACACACACACACACACACAAGAGATGGAAGATGAAGAACAGGAGAAAGACAGACAAGGACAACGAGAGGGGAAGAGGAAGAAGACAACAGATAGGGGAATGAAGAGGAAAGGAAAAGGGGAAGAAGTAAAGGAGGAGCAGGAGGAAGAGGACAATCGCAAGTAAACGAGAGGTGCAAGATGTAAGAAGAGGAGAAAGGGGAGAGAAAGGAAGAGGTGGAGGACAGGAGAAAAGAGGAAGAGAGGGAGCAGAGGAAGAAAAAGATGAGGAAAGAGAGGAGGAAGAGTAGACACACACCCAGTAACAGTAAAAGTAATGTCAGAGGTTACTGAGTGCATGTGTAACCACGTATATGTGCACTTGGAAACATGTGCTCAGCGTGTGTGTGTGTGTGTGTGTGTGTGTTTTGTCACGTATGCCTCTAAAGTTTCACAGCCCAGCAGGAGAGGCTGCAGCCGGAGGGTCTCACTTCATACGGCGCCAGCACTATCAGACACACACATGCGCGCACACACACACACACACACACACGTATGCACATTTACAGATAATAGGATACTGACATCAGCGTGTGTGTGATTAGACCTGATGAATGAAGCATGGCTATCTTAACATTTCACAAAGACCTGGCATCGCCTCATAATGAAGCCGTCTGTGTGTGTGTGTGTGTGTGTGTGTGTGTTAGGTCTGTAACTGCATGGTTCAACTCTTCATAATGACTGAACGCAGACGGCCTGAAAGAAACACACAACAACACAAACACACGCGGTACTCGTGTTATTTCCACAGAAACGCCGACTGGTTCTCCACCAATCACAGCCCGTTCTGTGGAAACAAACTAAGAACCACTGTTGCTGTAAGCTGAAGAGACTCCACCTGGACAAACCAAACTTCATTTTGCCCCCAGAGTAAGCTTCTCAGGCTGACTCTGAACCTGTAATGTCTGCTCATGTCAGAGTAGAAGTGTGTGTGCGTTGCTTTAAATACGGACTGCTGAGGACCGCAATAATGAAGCTGAAGAAGACTGCGGGGACAATTAAAGCCAGGTTACACACACAGATGTCCAATGCTAAACACACACACAATGATTAGCGGCTCTCAGACAAACGTGTTTTTTTTGCCGTTTTTTAAATTGAAAGCCCGAAGTGCTTATGGAGTCGCAATCACTTTGGTTCCTTTTCCTCAATCAATAGTGACAAAAACTGAAAAAAACGTAATCAGCTCAGAGCTGCCCATCACCACTGGACCTCCGTGTGTGTGTGACGACGAGGATGACAGCCGTTAACACATCAGACTAATTACAGGTGAGAACGAGTGGAGAGGCAGACAGAGAGGGAGGGAGGGAGGGAGGTGAGGTACATCCAGTCCTCTTCGATCTGAGCTGGAAGAAAAACACTAAACCTGGTATCTGTAAAACGCTAACTTCATACAAAATGGAAACTTTGTTTGTGTATTTATCTTTGTCTTTGCAAGGACTAGAAACAGTGTTCTTTAGGAGCTGAAGTGGCCCGACAGTTATTTTACTATAATATAAGTGTGGACAAGTTTCTCTCAGTCAAACATGGAATCAAGTATTTCAGATTTATCTTTGGAAATTCAGACTCAGCCAATCTCTGATTTGTCCTATGCTTGGTCACGGAGTAACGATAAAGTTGGGTGTCATCTGCATCATTTTGACGGTTGGTTTTATTGTTGTGAACATTTTGGGCTAAGGGAGGCTGTGAAAAATACGCCTTCTCCCTTTCCACAAGGCCTTGTTCCCTAACATAAACAGTGTTTTGCATCTGTTATTAATATCAGTTCAATGTTTCAGTTTTTTTATGCATTATCAGTTAAGGTGTATAAATGGCACAATCTTCTTCCGTTTTATTTATGGGTTCGTAGGATTTTTGTTGTTCTGCCTCAGATGTTTCGGTAGATCAGCTGCTCAACAGCTCAATCAAGGGGAGGGGTTTACCCGAAATATGTTGTCTCATCAGGGAGGGGCTGGGTACCATTTGGTAGATAGGTATGCTTGTTCTGCAGTAAATTACATTCTGTACTGTGCTCGTATATGTCCATAGATGAATTGTAATCAGCAGTAACTTACAGATCTTGTATTAATTGTATGTTAATTATTCTGTGTGACTTTGGATGTTTGGTCGCTTTAGTTCATCCTTTACTTGCTTACTTTGATTTAGTATTGCTGAATTTCCCGGGTGTGTATTTTACCCTTTGTTTCAGTAAACTTTTTGTTCATAAACGTAACTTTTTTTGCACTACTCTTGCTTATCAACCTGGTTCTTCAACATCCCTTTTTAAAGTTTTCCAGTGCCAAATCACTTCATCTGCCCTGTATATGGGGTGTCGGCACAACAGACGCATGTAAAAGTTCAATAAAAGAGGCCCAAGGATGGAGCCTTGGGGAACTCCACATAACATGTTGATTCACTTGGATCCATAGCTGTCGACTGAAAGACAATACTTCCTGTCCTGGAGATAGGACTTGAGACTAGGACTGCAACAAACAATTATTTCTATTATCGGTTATTAGTTTGGTCTGTAAAATGTTTTTGTGTAAATCGTCTATGTCAGTTTCCCGGAGCTCAAGGAAACATCTCCAAATGTCCTGTTTTGTTTGATCAACAGTTCAAAGCCCAAAGATATTCAATTTACAAAGAAAAGCAGCAGATGGAGCTTAAACCTACACATTCTTGGCAATCGTGCTTGAAAAGTAAATGAGACGATTCATTTTCCCATCAATCGACAACTCGATTAAGCTCGCTTGAAACACTTGAGGATTATGTGTGAAAGTCAAACCCAGTTTTGCACTCTGTTCAGAAGTATTATAAGGTCTACTGTGTGGAAGGCAGCACCAATACCTTGATACTTCGAGTTTTAATTGGAATGCAGACCTTTTACAAGTATTTTAAGTTGTGGTATAAATGTTTTTTGCATTTTTTAAAGTCTTTATATCAGTCATTGCTTACAGTTCATTCCTATACAAATCTGCCTACATATACTGAGAGATAATCTTTTAGTAAATTGTAAAATGTTCCTCTCAGTCGGCTCTCAGAGGATTTCTGACAGTCCATTTATTTCGTGGCGACGTCCTGCAGCTGCACCCACCAGGCCTGCTGAGGACGGAGGGAGTGAACGCATCACATGCCGCGCTGCTTACTCTCCCCAGTACAAACAACACACACACACACACACACACACACACACACACACACACACACACACACACAACAACAACAGACAACAATGCATGCAGAAAGAAAAAGACTGTGTCCGCTCTCCAGATGGGCCCTGAGCCCTAACAGGCCCTGCCAGCAACAGCTTGCACCGTGTGTGTTGAAAACAAAGATGACGGATTAAATATCATGTGGCGAGGTGGAGCGAGGGAGGGACGCAGTGGGAGAGAGAGAGAGAGAGAGTGGGGGAGATGATTGGCCATTATTAGGGATAATGGAGAACTTGGAGGAAGATCCGCTCTGTTGTTGTCAGGCTGTTAGCGATGAAGAATGGCTCCACTCCCTCCTCATCCTCCCCTCTTACACCACAATCAGCAATTTACCTTCTTTGTAATGTATTATGGCATGAATTATACAGCGTGCATTAGCATATTATATAATGTTGTGAGTGCAATGATTATCACGGTCTGCTAACTCGCAGTGTACAACACCAGAGTGTGACCAACAGTTAGCTCCATCTGCATCGATCTACATGCTGTTTGAGCCACAACGTGCTGCAAGACTCACCCAGCCAAACGAGCCACCAGCCAAACTCTGTGCATTATTTACAGTATTTAAAATTTAAAAAACTGTTTCTTACTTCTATATTTAACTGGCCATATTTTCTGTCATCTAATTTATTTAGCTTTTTAGCATAAAAGCAGTCAAATATGGTGTAAAAAATACAAGAAATCAGCCATTAAAAATAATGTAACGTGTGCGTTTTTCTGACATTCACATCATTATAAACCCCCCAAAGTTCCCCCAAATATTAGAGGACATGATCTCAACTGGAGTTAGGATAAAATTCTGATGCGAGATGCAATAATCCAGAATGACCCTTTCTGTAAAAAACACCCTCAGGTCACGACCCCCGTGCACCTGGTCTACCTCCGTGCCTCTCGCTCCTCTCCTCTCTCTGACTGAGCGAGCATTCCTCCACACTCGGTGCGCTCAGCTCTCATGATGCTTATTGGGCCAAATTAACTTATTTACAACAAGGCAATCTGTAACGAAAAAACTGCATTGCATCCCCGGCGAGCGGAACGATGGAGACGGAGGGACAAAAATCAATCAGGTTTCAGAAGCGGGGGGGGGGGGGCCTTCGAAGGGTTTTACAAAGATGACAACACTCACACACATTCAACCTGGCCTGCTCCTCTAAAGGTGGCGTGCATCACTGATGAGCTGAAGGCAGGTCGAGTCAGAACGTCACCGTGAGGCTGACGCAATGTTTTGTCTGATTATTGAGAGGCGAACAACATACAGGGGTCAAAGGTCAGTGATGCAAGATTTCTTCCATCCTCACAGGAAAAATATCAACCTTGACACTAGTTTGAAAAACTGAGGTATTGATTCTCAACTAAATAAGTTGAATCAACGCTTTTCCTCCCAAAATGTCATTTCCTGCCCTGTCTGTGGTTAAGACAATAAAAGCACTTTGTGAAGTTAAACGTCGTCTCAAATCACTTTTTTCTGTATCAAACCAGCCGTGACCTTACCTGAGATTTAGTTCTATACATTTCCAGGATTTTACAGAAAAATTAAGAGTTAAAAGTTAAGATAAGAATTATTGCAACAATATTGATACTGCAATATCAATTTGACGTAAAACACTGTGAAACAAATCCTCATTGTTTGACTCATGTCTCATGTCCAGTTCATCTCTCCATACATCTCCCCAGGGATGTGTGTGTGAGTGTGTGTACGAGTGTGTACACAGATCAATGCTGTGACTGTTCTGATAACTGAACACATGAATTCATATTGCGCGTCTGTTCTCATTGATCGGCTGCCGGTGACGACGCTGCTGCAGTATGAATGAACACACACACACACACACACACACACACACACACACACACACACACACACACACAAAACCAGAACACCTTTGTTAAATGTAGTAATCAATATGGAATCAATCAGTGAGTCGAACTAAATGTCGTCCCCGTCTCGTCTCGTCGTCCCTCTTCTGTTGGATCAGAGAGGAAACTGCGGACGGAGGAGGGGGGAGTCGTACCACCTTAAGACGACTGAGTGTGATTTAAGTGCAGGGTGAGAAGGGGGGGGGGGGCTTTAATAGAGCCTGAAGCTAATTGCTCCGGTGGCATCTTAAAGCTCGTCTCCCCCAAAAGCCCTTGGAGCCTGGAAACTGCTGCTAACAGAAGAGCTGCTGACACAGGAGGAGAGAGAGGGGAGAAGAGGGGAGGAAGGGGGAGAGAAGGGGAGAGGAGGAGAGGTGAGGAGAGTAGAGAGGAGAGTAGGGAGGGGAGGAGGAGAGGAGAGGACATGAAGATGAGAGAGGGAAAGAGAGGGGATAGGGAATGAAGGGAGGGGAAGACATATTGGAAGAGTGAATAGGAGAGAAGAGGAAAAAGAGAAGGAAGGAAAGATGAGAGGAAATGAGAATAGAAGAGAAAAGGAGGTGCAGGATATTAACAGTAGAAGAAGGGGAGCTGGAGTTTCTCTTCGCGCACCAGAAAACAAACTGAGGCCGCCGCTGTGAGTTATTCCTCAGGTCAGGAGTGAGCAGCCACACAAATTACCCCCCCCCCCACTCCTCCTCCTCCTCCTCTTCCTCCATCCCTCCTTCTGCAGTGAGAGGTGAGGAGGAGGAGGCTACAGGGGTAATAATACACCCCTAAGCCTGTCACTTCGGCTCAGCCCGGCGCAGGACCAACCCACAAAATAACGAAATATCAATTTCTCTCCCTTGGACTCCCTCCTCCTCCTCATCCTCCTCCTCCTCATCCTCCTCCCACTCCTCCAGGAGGAGGGAGGGAGGGAGTTAGAAAGTTGAGAAGGGAAAAGAACAGAGTTGAGAATATGAGAGAATCAACCCGTCCTCCTCTTAACATTAAATCAAGCACCCCAAAAAAGTTTTGATCTGAGCGCGTGCGGAGGCATCTTATCCGTCATGGACAAAGCAGCGGCAGAGAGAGCGGAGGCCACCGCCCTGCCTCTGCGGAGGAAGCCTCGGCGAGGCTCGGCGGCGTCTGAGGCGGGGAACGTTATACATATACATAAAACATAAAGAGAGCTGCAGTCCGGAGGATCCTGAACGCCTCATTACTCAAATGGAGAGCAACAAGGAAAAGTGTACAAGGTTAAAGTCATACGTTTGTTTTTGTTTTGTTCGTGCATTTTGAGCCGCAAGCGTCATGTGGACGCTCGTGGATGCAGAAACTAGAAATTGTGTCCAACCTGATACTCAATATTTCCATTTTTGTGCAGGAGGAGACTACACTCCAATCTCGCGACAATGGATACCTGGTCTAGTTTTTGCTCGCACCTCCAAAAATGTCTTCTGGCTGCTGATCCAGAATCTGTTGTAATCTCGGTATTCTAGCTGTTGTTTTTGTGACCACGGTGAAAGTATCCTCATTCGACCGGTTCGTACGATGTCTTACGAAAAAGTTGCTCCTCATTTTTTGTGCATTTTTCCCACGAAAGTCCAGCCACACGCTCGTTACACGCAGACAGTTTTTTTTAAAAGAAACTTCTGTCTTCGCAGGAAACAAATCAGTTTCGGCAACAAAGCTACTCGGTTAGATTTAGATTTAGGAAAAGATCGTCGTTTGGGTTAAAATAACAGTGTGTGATTTAGCGGTCTTTCCATGTCCTCATTCATGATTCTGAGGATAACATAAGAAAAAAATGTCATGGGATATCTACGAAATTACGGCTCACTAATTTCCCAAGTTTAATGACTAAGAAATTACATTTCTTTCAGCCTTCATCTGTCAAGATTTCTTTCACGTGAGCAGGTTTCCAGACTCCCTGTCTGCAGCATTTATTAAAAGGCGTGCATCAGACAGCTGTGAACTGTACATGAGCTTTTCAAACATCAGTGTGTGTGTGTGTGGGCAGAGGGAGCCATGGCGATGACCTTGAGGCCGGTCGGGAGCTGCGGTCACGGCTCGTGTGTGTGTGTCTATCTGTGTCATGTCGAGGCAGGGGTTGTGACAGCTCGCCAACCCAAAACCCCGGCGCTCCGACATCTGGCTCACATCTCCAGGAGCTCTTGCAACCTGGAAACCCTCTCCCAGCCCCCCAGCACCCACCCCTGCCACCTCCACCGACCCTCCGCTCACCTTCCAGCAGAACCGGCGCGTTTGTTTGTTTGTTTTTGATCCTAAATCCGCTGTGAAACCTCAACGGGAGGATTAAATCGAAAAGGGAAACAAAATGCCTTATTTGTTTTTTTTTGTTTTTTTGGGGGGGGGGGGTTTGCCACGTATATTCACACACCATCCACATCCTCACAGATCCTCACCCGCAGGATGTTTCCGCAAATCACTCAGCGCTGCAGGTAAACAGCTTCACCGAGAAAACAAACATCGTTCACACGCTGCCGCCGAGACGAGTTTTAATTGGTGAGGAGAAAGGCGAGTGGTTCGACAGCACAGATCGCTTTTATCTGCACCACGGAGGCTTTCTGGATTAAGTCTCTCTTCGGTCTGGTGGCCATTGTTTCAGAGAGGGGAAGAGGAGGGGGGGGGGGCAGCAACAAGTTATGCAGATGAGATGTTAATTAGGCGGAAAGTGAATGAAGTCTGGACCAGAACAAACCAGCCTGGAGGAAGACAGAGTGTGGGAATGAGGAGGCAGCTGCACTCCTCTTCTTCTCTTTATCTCCTTTATTCCCTCCTTCTCTCCTTTCCTAATTCCTTCCTGTCTTTCTCACCTCCCTCCTTCAGACTTCCTCTCACTTTTCTCCTTCCTCGCCTCCATCCCACGTTCCTAACACCGTCCCTTCATCCGTTCACTAGGCTTTACTTTCTTACTAGCTTGTTCCCTACTTCTCCCGCTGCTGTAATGAAGACGAGGAAGAAGAGAGATGACCCCCCCCCCCCCCCCCCCTCGCTCGGCGATGGAGGGAGCAGAAGGAGAGCGGAGAGGCTGAGCAGCGATTGACATGCTAATGAGGCAAAGACGAGGAGGCGACGGGATGTTGTTGTTGTTTTTTCTAATTTCTTGTTTGTTCCGAGTCGGAGGGGTGAGAGGTGAGGGAGGGGGTTTAAGAGCGTATCTTTAAGGATGGGGGGGAGATGAAGGAGCTCTCCTTGTTCTGGGCCACACAATAGAGGAGGCCCGAGGATGAAGGAGGGAAGAGGATGAGGCGGCTTGGGAACCTCCCAGGGGCTGCTGGGAAAAGCAAACAGCCGACCAATAGCTGATGGGCTGATGTCACACACACACACTCGGATTATCTCTAGCCAGATTATCATAAAAAAAAATAGATCACGATAAAGAAAACCTCCTGAAACACAAGATCGTATTGCGCTACCCATAAGCCTCAGTGGCCGCTGCGATGGTGAGGGCACTGAATGCCACCACATGGCTTGCTGAATTGCTCCAAAATTGATCAAAATGAGTTGATTCAAATGTCTAAAAACTGAATCTGGAGCTCTCTGATTGGATGTTTCGTTGTGGATTTCTTGGCAGCAGCCATAGATAAGAGAAAATTGGTAAACATGACTTTTCTTCAAACACTTAAGAGCCGATCTGCTCCTATGTTCTTCTCGCACAATGTTAGCGATGACTCAACCGAGAGAGTCCATCATGGACAGTCACCTGACTTCACCTAGAGGTCAAACAAACACTGGACGATGATTTTGTAAGCGTTCAGAGTTTCTAGATGAGAATAGAAATCTGCTCCGTCGCATGACGGAGGTATCCTAAGCGTCCAGTCAGCAGCTCCCCCCCCTCTATCTGTCCTCCTGTCTGTCCGTCCTGCGGCGCTCGCGTAAATTCTTCATTGTTTATTAGCTGTCACTTCCTAAATAGTACTTGCTGCGTCTTGCATACAGGCCCCCGAACGCCCCCCCCCCCCCCCCCCCCCCCCGGGAGGGAGGTGTGACGTTACAGAAAACAGGAGGGACGGGAGGCAACACAGAGCCGCGGATTCACCTACGGGATGACATTCAAAATCCTTCAAAATGCGTATTTTATTCCACATTAATCCACTTTATGGTGTACAATTTGTGATGCGTGAATTAAAGTATTACGAACAACACTGCAACTTAGTCCTGCGTGCTTTAGTGGATCTGTGTATTTGTCTTATTGAGATTAAGGTGAAACTGAATCTGATAATTTATACACCCATAACAAAGTCAATGTTATTTACAAGTGAATACACATTTGTGTATTTTAGGGGATTTTATGTGCAAGTTACGGTACATTGTAAGCATTAAACTGAGAACTTTAAGGTAGACTTCATTTAAATTTGCTGAGATTAAAGGACAAGTCAAATATATATACAACATTTCCCCATAAAAGAAGTTTATGGGTCAGTTCTGCATTAAATACTGTGAATCATACGACTGCATGATATCAGTCGGGTATATCGGTGTAGGATGTTAGCTGCAGCTAATTAAGCGCTTCATAAACCAAAAACAAACTCATTGAGCTTCTCCTCCACAGTGTTTACAGCTCGGAGACGCTCTGATGTTTCTATCAGCTACAGTCTGAACGCTCATGTGCAGCTCACAGCTGCCTGTGGTTTGGTTCCAAGACAGATTTTTGTTCCTGGTCCGTGTTAGTGCTGTGTTTCCAGCGACAGTCTGACTGACTGTCCCACTGCTGGATTCTCTGAGTGTTTCCTGCTGCAGTGCCCTTGAGCATGGAGCTGACAGCTTTTTTAGAGTTCAGCTGTGACGGCAAAACGAACGCTGGTTGGATGTGTTCTGATTTTTTTCAGATGTATAGTGACCCAGTGTTTGTAAAAAGGATTTCTTTTTTAGATCACATGTTTTCGAAATCACTCCTGAGTCGCTAGACACTTTGACAGAGTCGTTTGTGTCGCTAGTCACCTGAGTTGCTAATCACGTGAGTCATTTGTGTCGCTAGTCACCTGAGTTGCTAGTCACCTGAGTTGCTAATCACGTGAGTCATTTGTGTCGCTAGTCACCTGAGTTGCTAGTCACATGATCCGTTAGTCAGTCGTTTGTCAGTCAAGTTAACATCAAAAAAGCTCTTTTCCTTAACCTAACTACATAGGTTTGTTGAACTCCCTATGAAGACAGATGTTCACTCTGAAAAGACACTATGCATGTAACAAGCGAATATCAACACGCCGTCTCCGCCCCGTCTAAAACTGACACTAGAGAGGTACGTAGAGCTCAATAACTTTGACACTAATCAGCACTGACCCGTCTGCGGTATTTGACGCACTGTGGTGAGAATGTGCCGTCTAACCACAGATTCATGCCAGTCGCTCCAAAAGGCGAAGGGCAAATCACGGAGGACTTGTTGAGGCTGAAACAGTATTACATAGACACTGATATCAAATATTTTCAAGAGACACCCAACATATATCCGACCGGTGAGAGAGACGGGAGAGCAAGTTGAGTCCTGCAGCTGAAAGAGAGCGAGAGAGCCCACAGTAAAAGAGCATGTCAGTACATTTTAGAGGACACAGCCTTGCCGAGTGTCCGTTTTAGAACTAAAGCGTTTTGACGGTATTAGCTTATAACCCCCCCCCTCTCTCTCTCTCTCTCCCTGCACCCTTGAAAGCCTGCGGTGACCCAGGGATGTGTAAAACGGGGCGGCCAAATGAATTGCTCAGGCACTCGAGCTCTCCGAGCCATTACAGCGAGGAGCGGCCCTACCTGTGTTGAGTCAGCAGTCCCGCTCACTCTATCCGTCTAATGGACAGCGCAGGAATTTAATTAGCAAGAAGCCGCAGAGCGGGTTATGGAGAGGGGAGGGAGGGAGAGAATATATGTGCAGAGAGAGAGAGAGAGTGTGTCCTGTGTGTGTGTGTGTGTGGGGCCATCGAGCGGTCGACCCCTGCTGTCATCCTTTGGAAACCCCGTCCGTCAGCGGGGACAATCTATGCTCTTATCATCAGAGTCCTGTTTGTTTGTCCTACAGGGAAAGAGGGGGAGAGAGAGAAAGAGCGAGAGAGAGAGAGAAGGGGGGAGAGAGGACTGCCTTGCTCCAAGGCACTGTGGTGCAGGAGTGAGAGGTCAGCAGGGTCAAACAGCTGATGAGGTGTGTGATTGATTCAGTTTTCTCTCTGCGATGACACCAGCAACAGGCGGGGGGGGGGCGACCTCCGAGCAAGGCACTAAAGCTGCGTTTTCAAACCGACAACCTCGGTGCAGACTCCTTCATTAAAGTGAAACCAACTGTCTTTGCCAATAACAGGACAAATTCACTTTCAATAAGTGCAGAACTAAAGTCCTTTAGCAGGTTTTCGATGTTCATGCTGCTCTTGTAGTGTTACACAATAGCGTCATTAGCCAAGTATCAATCATATTATAATTCGAATTGCAGAGTCAAACTTCGCAAGCTGAACAGAACAGAATCTGCGGCTGAGTTTAAAGCAAAAAAAAACGTATGACTCCTCATCCCATCCTCTCCTCTCCTCTCCTCTCCTCCTCCCCTGTCACCATTCAGAGCTGCGTCTCCTCACACAGCGGCTCTACTGTAATTAAGATTGTGCTGCGATTCAAGGGAAGAGGAGCGAAAATGGTGAGCGAGTAAAGAAAGAAAAAACAATAAAGGAGTTGTCTGGGTTTCTTTTTTTTTTTTAAAGTGCGGGAGACCCCGGGGGTGGGGTGAGGAGGGTGAGGGAGGGGGTAGGTTTTTACCAATTAGCTCGGTCACCGGGGCCCACGTTCCCAGACACTTTCGCAGCTTAATCAAGTGGAGCTTTTGTCTCGTCTCTGAAAACACTTTTCTGCTTTAAGTGCGTGAATGAGACGGAGGGCCCCCGCCAGGGGCTGCCTGCGGAGGAGTCGGACGCACCGATCACACACCGCTAACGAGCTGGCGACCTGGACGAGCTCACACACACACACACACACACACACACACACACACACACACACACACACACACACACACACACACATAGAGGCAACAGCGGCTCACAAAAAGTGTGGAATCCATTACTGAGGAACAGGACACAACATCACACTGTCTGCATTGTAACAGCACGTCACAGCACAGATGAGCTCTCTACTTTAGACTCTGATAAAAGACAGTTGCCCAGTTGCATTGTGGGAAACGTAGGATCCAGTATTTTGGGGAATTTGACCATGTGATGTCCGTTTTGTTTTTGACTCTAAAAAAGGTGAAACTTAAAGCATCTCGACTTTTGGCGCTATAACAGCAGTTTGACTAAATAAACTGACTGGTTTTGAGTTGGAATCGGAGGAATTCTTTCAATGTACAGCAGCTTAAAGAGTGCACAGAGCTCAGTTAGATAAATAGATCTGGTTAACTGCAACACACACACACACACACACACACACACACGCGTCACGGATCAGCTCTGAATTATGATTTTTAGAAGTGTTTCCTTCCCGACCGCAGCAGCAGCGTCCGCGGCGGCTCCGTTGGGATAAACAGCGAGGGCTGCCAGCGCCTTGTGGCTTGGCACGGCGAGCCGACACAGCCTCATTATCCCCGCTCTCGCTTTTATTCACCACCGCCGCCACCAACCAACCCCAACCCCATCGGCTCGCAGACGCAGCGACCGAGGGCAGCGCTGGAGAGAAACAGTTCAATAATTCAGTTATCAGCTCCCCAACCTCCACCTCCACTAATCCTTCACTTGTCAATAATTCAAAATGAACATCTGACGGTGTCGACTGCGCGCACACACACACACACACTCACAGAAAACAACAAAAACAAAAGAAAAGGCGTCCTGATTCCACAGAATGAGCTCTTTGTGTGCTTCACCTCCTGGACTCGGGCCAAAGAGTTGGACAGTTTTTCCTCAAATATGCAAAGAGCTCTCTCTCCCTCTTTCTCTCTCTCTCTCTCTCTCTCTCTCTCTCTCTCTCTCTCTCTCTCTCTCTCTCTCTCTCTCTCTCTCTCGGACATAGCTGTCCTCTTCTCCTTCACCCTCCCGTCGTGTCCCTTCACCTACATCTACTTTCTGCTCAATTCTAATCCCCGAAAACAAAGATATTTTGTTAACGTTTCTTTGTGTTTGGGTGTGCGAGGCTATCTGGTTGTTCAGGTCTCACGCAGAGCGCCTCCTCCTCCTCTCCTGCCAAGTCGTTCCCCTCAAAAAGAAAAAACCCGCTGAATATTCACAGTGTAATTAATCAAGTGATCATTCTCATCAGATTCTAACTAATGAGCCACTTTTGTTAAAGACAAAAGGACACATCTTCTCCTTATCACGGATCCGTCACATCTCCTCCATAAGCCAGATGTCACACTCGTTTTAAAATACATTAAGGAACATTTAGGCATTCATAATGGGGGGGGGGGGGGGGGGGGGGTTCTTTTCATTGGGGGGGGGGGGGGGGGGGGGGTCTTTTAATGCTAAAAAGTTATGTAAACAAAACATAAGTGATTATTACTTTAAATCAGGGAATTGTCTCATGATTCATAGTTAGTTGACCAAGCTCAGCTCACCTGTGAATTATGGGATGTCCGTTCATTAAGTAACAAAAACATCAAAATATCAAAATATATTACTTTTTTTTGTTCTGTTTAAAAACCGTTGACCTTTACGTCTGATACTCCGGCCATCAGGGGGCGCCATCACTTCAGGGAAGACTTCTTTGACTTTTGTTTTGATGCTAACAGACCGCCGATGAATCAACACAGCGTTCGGAACGATCTCGCCAAACTAGAAAAAAAGCAGAACAACAGCAACATGGCGTCATCGCTCCGACCTTATTTCTTCTCTTCTTCTTCTTCTTCTTCTTCTTCTTCTATTTTTCAGCAGCCATACGGCACTCTGGAGCGTCTCTCCTTCCACCATCTGTGGAGACTTTCCCTGCAGACACTCGCAGCTGTCCTGGTTCATGTCGGCGTTCTCTTCACACAGCAGCGTCCCGACGGCTTCACACACAATGGGAGTGTGTGTATGTGTGTGTGTGAGAGAGAGACAGGGTTTGTGGTTTTTTTTTGGCACAGAACTCTCTCACTAAGCCTTTCAAGATGGACGAACGGACAGATACACGCACGGATTCAGTAAGAAGGAATCAGATGTGTCTCCTGTACAAAGGTCAGAAGAGTTCAAGAGGTCAAAAGTAGTTTTCTGCTGTATGAGAGTATAAAACAAATACTACTAACACTCGTCAGTACTTATAAAGAGCAACTTAATTGATTTGCTGCTGAGATCAAAAACAGAATCTGTGCAGCAGACGTGCAGATGTCCTGACTTCTAGTCCCAAAACACTGGATCCTACATTTCCCATAATGCAACTGGATATTAACACAGACACACGCTTTCCGTTGGTGGCCTCCAAGTCCATCGACAACCCTGATGACATCATTATGACATCATCAGGGTGTACGTGAACTAACCACTAACAGCCTTATTGATGTGTAAACCTGGTGTAACGGCCCTTTAACTGCCCTGTTAATTATTACAACTTTTACTGCTGAAACCTAGTTGCCTCTTCATTTAATTACAAAATAGATCGCATCTTTGTCCAGTTTTTTCTGCCTTCAGGCGACACAGAAATGAAAAATCACAGCTTGTTGTTTTTTTCAGTTTTGTCTCTGAAGCTTCAGCGCGAACAAAAAAGCACCGAGCAGGAGCCAGACACCATTTTGTTGGCACGGCTGGCACACAGTCTGGCCTGCTGTGGGGGCTCTGGTGAGGGTCTGTGTAGCTAAGGATCCCCCCGCCATCATCAGGGTGGTGAGGGGGGGGGGGGGGGGGGGGGGGTCCTTAGCTTCACAGAGCCAGCACATTTCACCGCTACCTACATCCCTACAGGACGACCTCCGCAAAAAAAGACCTTAAGATCACTGTGTGTGCGTCGGAGGAGGAGAAGAAGAAGAAGAAGAAGGAGAAAGAATGAAAAAAAGATGCAAAGGAAGGGAAAGGACAAATACAAGAAGAGAAGAAGAAAATGAGAAACAATGATGAAGAGAAAAGAAGAAATCAAATCAGAAAATACAGGACTGAAGAAGAAATATTAGAAATGTGGGAACATTGTGGAGAAAGGAGAGCAAAGAGAAGATAAATAGAGGTGTAAAAAAAGCTCATAGTTTGTTCTCCTCCACTCTTCTTCCTCCCTTCTGCTTCTCCTCTTTCACTTGACTCCTTTAATTTTACCTCCCATTAACGGGCAATGATGCAGAATTAATGGTCTTCGCCAATCCACTGCTAAGATCTGACCTTCAGGTCTGATCAGGTCCGGTAGGGTCCAGTTGTAATGCAGCAGTGATCATGGCTCATCATCATCATCATCATCACCATCATCATCATCACAAGAGAATAAATCAATATGTTGATGACATCTCTACTGCTGTTCTTTTCCACTGTGGCAGCTGGTATATTTGTGGAGCATCCACATGCTGCTGTCGTGTTACTGTTCGCTCTGATCTGATCCAACTGTCCTCCAGTCTCTTATTTTGAAAAATGTATTTATACAGGATGGGTCCTGGCAGGTTTTTACTTGGATGTAATATCTACAGTCTTCATCACACAGTCGAGGAGAGTTAAACGTACCCCCCCCTCCCCGAGACGAAAAAAAAAAAACCCGGTGTTTATTTCTATGAAAGTCCAAGATCAAGTTCAGACGCCATTACTCAACACAGAGGTACAGTGTGTGTGTGTGTGCTATGTTTGTTTGTGTTGTGTTCGGGATCAGTCGGCTCTGGCAGCCTCTTCAGCGAGAGCAGAAATATGTTCCAAGCTGGAATATTTGCAGTGGGGAAATCCGCCGAAAGCTCGGCGTTGACAATACACTCTAAACCGGATTACCTGACTTCACCGCGCCGCACGTCGAGGGATCAGCTGATATCTGCCTCACTGAGGGGGGGAGGGGGGAGGAGGAGGACACCAACCTGAACGCTCTGAACTGCTCCTTCATTTCACCCAAAACCGTTTTATTTCTTCTGCTCAAGCTTTAAATTGAAGTGATTTTTTTTTTTTTATATCAGTAAGTCCACATGTCTTCAACACACAATCTATTTATATTTTATTATAATTACATTTGAATATGATCGGATAGAGGAGACATGTTGGTGGGATTTAGCTCTGTCAGAAAACGTATTGATCGTGTAAAATATGTTTTTGGTCCTGAGTTTTGGAGGAGGATTTAACAGTTCCACTGAGCTTTTTTGAACCAAAACCAGCTCGTTGTCGTTGCTTCTCGTAACTTAATTTGTTTTATTTGTTTCCCCACGCTGTAGAAAAACAGGTTTGTTTCTTCTTCTGCGTTCCGTCTGTGGTCGACCTGCTGACAGAGTGCCGACCATGTGTTCCTCTTTATGAATGAGCCCCAAAGCTCATTGACCATGAATGGTACAATGTGTGTGTGTGTGTGTGTGTGTGTGGTGGGTCGGGGGTGTTTCCGTGGTCACAGTGTGTACCACAACACAAGTATGTGGGGTTGTTTTTACGCCTTAAATGGCTCCACATGATGACAACTGGAGCAGCGGCAGGAGAAGAAGAAGAAGAAGAAGAAGAAGAAGAAGAATAGGAATAGAAGGAAACGTACGAGAACCACACACGCGCACGCAAGTCGCCATCTTTGACTTTTCTCTGGTAGCGACAGGAATCTTCATCAGACCTGCTGAGAGCTGATTTTGTCTTTAAACGTCACATTTAAAGGGACAGTTTGCGTTTTCTGCTCTCTGTTACAGTTTGATCTGGATATCAGCTGCACAAAAACAAAGACACAAAAAACTGTCCAGTGAACAGTTATTAATTCTGCCCCACAATGTTTGCACTGAATAACACAAACCAAAAGATGATATTCACGTTACATCACTCTGATACATCATTGTCGCGCTCGCGCTGGAGGATACGGGCGGAGCGGTGGATCAAACCCCCCGAGCTGCACCGACAGTTTTGAAGAGGTTTTGCTTCACAACATTTCACTGATTTATGGAGCTCCAAATTAAAAGCTGCCGTTTTCATATTCAGTCATTCTGCCTCCCTGTTTCGTTTTTTTGCTGGTTCAACTTTCCTTTCTTTGACTTTTAGATTTCCACGCGCACTACATCATTCTGCACATGACGATCAAGATGCACAGTTTCCACTTAAAATCTTTTGAGTCTTAAATCCCGACATATTTTTTATCTAGCGAGCTCCTGAACGCAGCACGCCTCCAGCTTGGGGAAACAACAGAGAAGTAAAAGCAGTGAGTCCTGCTGCATTTTGTCCTACAATACTAAACATTAAACAGATACATAAAGGACACAACAGACCTTGTTGTGAGCAGATTCATTGAGGAACTATTTTCTTTCCGCCATAGTTCCTTCATGAAACTGCTCATTTGGTATCGCGAGAATGTGAAATAAAGCTCTGAGAGTCTTAACGTGTTTTGAATTGACGGAAACGTCAAAGATGGAGGAGCAGAGGTTTGTGTGTTGCATGTGCATGAGTGACTGTGTTCAGGTGAGTGTGTGCGGGAAGTCGTGTGTGTAGTTTAGGGGTCGGCTGGTCAGAGCTCCGGCAATTAGTTCAGAGACGAAGCTCCAAATCTCTTTAAGAGCTTAGGAGGACGGAGGGAAGTGGGTCAGACGTCTTTACACAAACACACACACACACACACGTGACGCACGCTTGCTGTTTGCGTGGTATCAACCCTGCAGGTCGTGTAAGGTGAACTGGAAACCTTCACATTCTGTAGGTTGGACCCTGGTTATGTCACCTGACACATGATATCCTCCAATTGTGCTGCCGGAGAAGCTTTCTGAAGGACCACGTGAGGCGAGATGAAGTCACACAAACACTTCTACGTCCTACATCTAGTACGCACCAGTAGATGGACACCAAAAGTAATAATGGGTTAGGTTATTAAATCCTAATATACAGTATCAAGGCAGTTTAGCTGTACAACAGAAGTGACGGTGTTGAAACGTAGCCACGGACTCTACTTCAGTTTTAAAGTGCTTCTCTAGACTTTTCTTTTCATTTGGTTCTACTTCTCAATATCATGCTCAATATTACTTTTCTGTTATACTTTCCATTCGGCACTGGTGTTAGTATCACTTTCTATACACTTTGTATTTTTTTCTCTTGTATTTAATCTTTGTTGTTGCATTTCATTTTTTCTATTTTAGTTGAATTGATTTATTAACCGTCATAAACTACTAAATAGAAGCCGTATAGAGACATGTAGAATATCAGCAGATTAATACTACGGTACAAGTGAAGGACCTGAATGCGGCTGCACCTCTAAAAAACAAAGCGGCTGGACGAAAGAAAGAGAGAGAGAAAGGTATAGAAGACACTGAGGAGTATCTTGAAGAGAAGATTGTTGGCTACACCTCCTCTCCCCAAAAGTCTTCCCCCTCTCAAGCTGAATGCTAAATCATCTTAAAGTAATCTTTAAAGTAAAAATGAATGATTCTGCGTCTGAAGGAAGACGTCAGCGGACTGAAACCACCTCTGTGAAGTGATCCACCGCGGAGCCACTGACTTTAATGCAAAACTCATTCTATCAAACTTTTATGATTCCATCTCTCTAATTATCTTTAATTGACTTTACTGCGCACATAAATATTATCTCGTTAGTAATAAACGTTAACGTCTTTATTTCAGGCTGTGATGGTTCTTAATCACAAGGCGCAGAGCGGACGAAGTGCTGCCGTCGACCTTTTCCCACCTTTTGTTCGAGAGCGGGGCTGCACACCACCAACTAGCCAGCCCCCCCCCCCGTGTGTGTTGTTAATGGGGGGGGGGGGGGGTATCCTAGAGGTTAAACGGCTTGATGATAGGGGTCATCAGACCCCTATCACGGCCTCCACGGTTTGACCTCCGACCTTTCGGCACGTGTTGAGCGTTCCTGCAGTGGCAACACCCGCTGCTGCTGCCGCCGAGGGTGAGCTCGTAAATCAGTGACGGGAGCGGGAGGAGGGTGACTTTTGACCCCCAACTTGTTCCTGAGACCGGATCAATCGCTGTCAGATCTGGTCTTTAACATACAACTGATCCACTTTCACACCTAGATCAAAGCTGCACCCCTCGTCATTGTCATTTATGATTCATTCATTCATCATTTAGGAAGCTCAAACCACAGAATGATTTGTTACTTAATGGCTTAAAGTGTCAACTGAGTAAAAGAACTTTCACTTTTCAACCAAATGACCTTTTGTCCCCAAATGACCAAATCCGGCGGAGGACTTGGACCCCAGAGACCAGGGTTCACATCCTGCCTAGATTTACACAATAAAAGCATCTGGTTAAGGATCAGGAAAGATGACTTTTGGTTGAATATGGTTAAAAACACATCCTTTCTGTGCAACATTTAACCAGGACGTCATCTTTCCCTCAACTTTTAATGAGAGCTGCGAGAGTCTAACCACGACCATAAAAATGTCATTCATGCAGAAAGAAATTAAATAAAATATGCAAATATGTTGCAGATACACTCAGTATTCAGTAATTTTGCGACTTAAATATGTTCTTTTAAAAAAAAGTTCCCTTGGTAAATGAACCAATCTGATTTTTTCAGTTCAGATCAAACACCAATACTTTGGGTATCGGCTAATACAGAATATCAATCCAATAGCAGTGTTTCTTTAATGAGCTGTGTGGAAGTGACTGGGATCATTATTTTATGTGTCAGATTTGTTTTCCTAACTTTGTACAATGAAATGTAACAAATAAATACATAGATATAAATGCACTGAATTGTTAAGGTATCCGATAGCAGATCGGCCCGTTGTTGCTGATACCTGATTCGACTATTTGAGTCAGTATCTGTCCGATATCCGATATCAGTATCAGTGCATCTCTAGTTGAAAACTGTAGCCACTCCGGTCTGAAACGAGAGCAACAGGAGAACTATAAGGAAAACCAACACCTACTGTACGAGTACGACAAGAAGAAAAAAATACAATTGGAGAATAAAAAGTGTGATAGGCAGGACAAGTCAGAGTCAAAACGGCAAGATAATAGAAAAGAAATGTCCTAAAACGGGACTTCAGCCAACAGAATCTCTTCAAGTGAAAACAGAAACACTGACAAACTGCGAACACCAACCAGCTCAACTACCAAGCTGAAACCAACTTCAGCCCTTACGTCTTTTGAGGTTTGTTAACCGTCCCGCTGCTGAACACTCACAGGATTAAATAATAAATGGTTGGTGGTGCGCTGCGGTTTCCGCTGGCAACACCGTTGGTCCTCAGCCCCCCTCCATCCCGAGCGATGCGGGCATGAATTTAATTACCGACTCTTTGACGTCCTGACAGGCCACGCCTCCGGTCCTGCCAGCCCTCTGAGGTCAGTCCGAGCTTCACGTGGCTTTTAATCAACGCCGCCGCTCCAGAGGAGCTCCGCTGCCTTAAATAAGAGGCAGGAAGAAACCCGATCCTTCTTCGCCCAGACTAGGGGGGGAGGAAGAGGTGTGGGTGGGCATCCAGTTTTGCTCGTCTCCCTCTCAAGAGACTAAGTCCTGAACACTCAAAAAGGCTTCAACATTCTGGAATCAAATATAAAACCTAAATTTAGCAAAAGACAAAACCAAAACCAACATATTCTCAAGACTTGCCACCACAAATGCCCTGTGACAAGCAGCCAAACCCCAGTTTATTCAACCTCACTGAGGGTTTCTCACTCTGTGCCAAGATCCAGAGCTTTTCCGACCGAGCGTCCACCCTCGAAATAAAACCGCGAACACGGCGACTGCAGCAGCAGCAGCAACGTTTTCCTCTTGGACTGAAGGGAGCTCAGTGTGAACCTGCACACAGCTGATCGCTGCGACCGCACAGTGATAACACACACGGGGGGGGGCATAAGTCTGTGAGAGGGAAATGATTGGAGTTATGGTTCAGAGATCTTTCCAGAACGCAAACGAGTGTTTGTGACTGCCGACGGGTCCCGGATGAAACTTCACTGCTTTTTCTGACATTAAAAATGTTCCCATGAATGTCCTCTTAAAAAAACTAATCTTTTAGATTTTCTTTTTCCAGTTGGGTCTGCATTTGAACCCCACCAAAAAGATTTCCTCAGCAGAAAGAAATCAACTTGTTTCCGGCAGAAATTGACAAACAAAAAAAGGAACATTGGGGCATTTTGAGGCAGTTCTGCAGCTTTCAGTCATATCGCATGATCTTCCTCAGCGGCTGGAGTTTATTAATTTAATCATCACACTTCAAATTTCCTGAGCACTTTAAAGACTTCTAGTCCACTTTTGCTTAAACGTCTGCTCCTGCTGATGACCATGGGATGTGATCGAAAGGTCCAGAAGCAGCTGCTAAATGGACCTTGAGGGGATTTGATTCCAACGTCAAGAATTAACTTTGAAATTCAATAAAAACGCAATTGACTTCAGAAAATACTTGAAACCTTTATTGGAACTAGGTTGAAATATTTGATATTAATATTAATGAATGAATTAATAAATAATTAATTATTGAATACGATTTTTTCTCAGAAAATAAAACTTTGGGGACTTGATTACAGACGGAAAATGCTAAGTAGAACATATTGAATTATCAGTTTTCCCAGTGAAGGAATCTGATAGTGGATCTTGTGGATTATTTTACACCGACGCCGTCCTCCTTTTCTCAAGAAAACTCCAAATCCCCAAACAAACTCAGGAGCTCGGTGCCAAGCACTTATACAGTCTGCCAAACGCCTCCTCTGCATGCTCGCTGCTGCACGCACAAATACTCCAACCAGCCAAATCATTTTCCCGTGGAATCAGTGGCAAATCGGGGGAAAACGTGCTGAGCAATCACTCCAAAGATAATTGTTTTTTAAACATGGAAGGTGTGCCAGCTTCACCCAGAAAACACAGCGACCTGCTACCGCTCTCAGGGGGCCCGCCGGGGTGACGGGGTTCTGGCACAGACCTTTTCTTGTTTCCTCAGACTTCTGCTTTACTGACCGCTGATGAAATTACGCCTGTCTGCAGCTGATAACACGCTCGCTGGGAGAGGGAGCTGGATTCTTCATCCTCAAACTACCAGATAAACAAGTGTCATCGACACACTGATGAGTGTGTATCTGAACCCTAAAAAAGAATAGATCTGGAGAATTTCTGGAGAAAACTTGTTTTTCAGCAGAAACTTTTTCAGCTACTTTTCAAAAAATATCTTGAAACAAGCATTTAGAAGAAGTTCTGAAGCTTTCAATCAACTCACATGTTCTTCCTCAGCAGATGGGAGTTTTTTTCTGAGCACTTTAAAAGACTTCTAGTCCACCTTCGCTTAAAAGTCCAGTCATTCATTGTCTGCACCCACTGATGACCATGTGAGACGACTGAAAGGTCCAGAAACAGCTACTAAATGGACCTCAAGGTGAGATTGTTTGCCAAAAGATTCCGACGTCAAGAAGGAACTTTGATGTTCAAGACAAAAAAAATATGATTTTAGAAAACACGCATCTGTAGCCATATAACCGCAACATCTTTGGTTGAATTCCGGCCTCATGACCTTTGTTACACGCCATACCCTTTATCTCTATCTGTTTCCTGTCTGCCTCCACGCTATTGTCCATCTACAAAAGGCTCCCCAAAAAAATTATCTGAAAAAGACAATAATACCCGATGAGTTTAAATCTGACATTTAAATCCCTCCAAGAAAACAGTCCAACGTTCTTTGGAATGATTAAGCTGCTTGACCTATTGTCCAAAGTTAGAGTACATCTGCTTGGACCGGTAGCTAACGTAACCCGTCGATGGAAGTAGATAATGTGGCAGATTTGTAGACGGATTACAAGCCACAATCAAACTGGAAACTAGAAACAGTAAGTGTAAAACAGGAAAGCATGTAGCTAACATTGACTACTGCTTTCAGTCAGGGATCTGTCTAACGCTCTGAATGTTCCGTCAACGAATATCACAACTAAATGCTCGATTTTTGGCCGAGGATTCCTGTCACCAGTCGATAAGTTCCAGAGTATCGGTGCTATTTGTTTGAAGTAATGTGACACTTTTCAGCCACGCATCACAGAATGCCACAACAAACAGGACTGTGGAGCGTCAGATGTTGCGAAAGACCAAACAAAGAGCTGCAGCTTCAGCAGCTCGGCGACACAACACACACACACACACACACACACAAAGAAGAAGAAGAGAACTTACCTGCGTGCACGAAGTAGGCCAGGTAGAGATCCAGCTCCTTGACGGAAACTCCAATGTGATGCGGCTGCACGCACAGGATGTGGTTCGAACACTGCGGAGACTTTACCAGCCTCTCCCCGTCAGTGCTTTCGAGGGGAATCCCTTTGAATAAAATCACCATGACCAGGTCCAGCCTCCACACTTTGTCCGCCTGGCGCAGGCAGTCGATCCGCCTCATCTTGCCCTTCTGGTCGGGGTTGGACAGCACGCAGCACGGCGGCTTCTTCCCCGTCACCGTCAGCACAAAGTCCTCCCGGAACTCAGGCCGGATGTCCTTGCGCAGCTTGGCCAGGAGGCGCGACGCCCACTTCTGCTTAACCTCGGGTTTCTCGCCGAGCAGCTCGTCCTTCACGGCGCGCTCCTCCTCCTTGGACATGCGCTTCTCGTGCTTCTTGAAGTACTTCCTCTTGCGGGCCTGCAGGTTGAACCATGTGTAGGCGAAGGCCCGGACGTGGGGCAGCAGGGCTTCGATGAAAGGATGGAATTCATCCTGAGGGACAGAGAGGAGAGTTGTGGTGAGACGGGGAGGGAGCAACAAGTTAATGCAAAAGTAGATTTAAGAATGGAAAAATGATAACAGTATCATATGTATATATATATACATATATATATATATGTATGTACTGTGTATCATGTTGCTCCATCTCTTCATTGAAGCTGTTAAACAGACTGATTCAGCTAAACCACAGACTGTATATAAGAAGTGGACGCAATCGTGACGTCACCCATCGGTTTGTGGACTGACGTTTTGATGGTTTAAGTTCGTCAATTTCGCCGTCGCCATCTTGGATTACAGCCGTCGCAATGTTGTTTTTTTCTGCAACCGATAAACAGAAGTGACCATATTTGGAATGCGGAGGAGTGACATAGAGACGACGTATACGGTTCAGGTAGCGGCAGCGACCTGTCAATCACAGTAAGCCCCGCCCTAAAGCATACCCTGCTTTATGGTCTGTTTGACTCTAAATGGACCGTAATTTACTAAATGAACATCATGCTGTATTGAAGAAGACTTGAAACTGGAGATTGAGACCATAAACTCATGTTTACAATGTTTACTGAGGGAATAAATCAAGAGAGAAGTAGAGTCATTTTCTCATAGACTTCTATACAATCAGAGGAGTCGCCCCCTGCTGGACTTTAGAGAGGATGCATGTTTTAAGACACTTCCACTTTGGCTTCACTCGGCAGAACTGGAGGTTGCCATCTGAGCCGAACGTATCCGGTATCTTTGGATCTCCACTAGATCTGGAAATAGGTTTCTGAGTTTGAACAAAGTTTGGCTGCACAGTACAGTTTGTAATGATTAAAAAACTAGTAGTGAAAAGTAAATTGTAAAAACTGGACACTTAGTAATTACTAACTTGTTTTTAAAGATGCCAGTGTAGCTAGATCAGGATTTGTTTTTCCTAACATGGGGTTTTGTATCATGAACAGAGAAAAGAACACATTTCTACACTACAGAGAAACGCCCGGAGAACTCCCCAAAGGGATACTATTTTAAAACTTTTACAGCTTCTAGATCAGCGGGAGAAGAACAGAAAGGAGAAAAGAAGGTAAGAGGGAAAGAAAGATAAAAAAGGAAGGAAGGAAAGATGGAAATAGGAAAGAAAGTAGAAAGTATAAAAGGAAGGAAGAGAAAAGGGAAGCGGGGAAAGACGGAACATAGAAGACAAGATGGAACACAGAAAGGCAGGATGGAATAGGTGGAAAAAGAGAAGAGTAGAAAGCACAGAGGCAATAAGAGAGAAGAGGAAACCAAAGGAAGGAAGGAAGGAAACTAGAAGCAGTGAAGAAAAGAAAGAGAAAATAAAGAAGGAAAAGAATGGACATCGAAAGGAGGGTAGAGAAGAAGTAGAAAGCACAGAGGAAGGACACAAAGAAGGAAAGTAGGAAAGGAAGGAAGGCAATAAGAAGCGATGAAGGAAGGAAAGGGGGAACAAAGGAGAAGAAGTAGAAAACGCAGATGACACATAGAAGGAAACTAGGAAAGGAAGGAAAAAAGAACAGAAACAAAAGAGGAGAGTCAGTAAGTGAGTAAAGACGAAGGACAGAATGAAAAGCATGGTGAATAGAAGGAGTTCAGAAAGGAAGAGAGGAAACAATGACGGAGAGAAGGAAAACAGCAGATACAAAAGGAGAGAAGATACGAAAAAAAGAAAGAGATAAAGTGTTTTCTGGAGTTGTTTTATTTCAGGCTGCAGCAGAGAGTCTCTCCGAGACTCTTCGCTGTCAGTTCAGCCTCTTTCTTGGCTCCCAGGCAGGAATGTGGGTCTTTGGGGGTCTGTGTGGGGTTCTGTGTGGGGGTCTGCCAGCCCCCGAATAAACACAGCGACCGACCAGAATCACACAAACCAAACAGCCGAGCAACAGGCCAGCGGCAGCCGAGCGGGAGGGAAGCTGCCGCAGAACGCAAACACTGGCGCTCTGGGTCGCACCGCGCGGAGGATTATAGCGGCATTAAAGGTGCATTATGTGGCTTTTGGGCTGATGAGGGCTGTGTAGTTATTACCAGGTGGGAATGTGGTTAGACGGCATGTCGTGGATTAGACCCAATTTGGGGTTGGTTACACCTGCCCCCCTCCCACAACCACCACAAAACCAGGCTTATCCCGAGCAGGAAATGAACACATTAGGCTGAAAGAGAAAAGTGTCACAACACGGAGACGGGAGGCTGAATGAAGCGTAGACGGGAGGCACAGAAACAAACACATCCACAGATCTTAAAAAGGCTAAAGGAGGAGGAGTTAGAGGCGGAGAGAGGAGAAGAGCTTCCTGTTAAAATGTTATTACAGCTTGTTGAGGCGATTTTTATAAAAAGCACAAGGTCTCCGTAAACTCGGAGGCCGGCGAGGTGAGCAGCTGCGCTGTGAAAACCTCAAATATTTAACGTATTAATGTGCCACATCACAACACAATTAGCCTCAAATCTAGTCTGAGAAGCAGGTTTTTACTAAAACGAGGAAACCTTCAGACGGTGTTTTGTTCTTGAAAGGCGTCACGGCACTACGATTAGGAAAAACCTAGAAACGTGGTGAAGTGGGGAACGAGCCACACTATCTCTGGATCTGAGTATTACTAGTGAAGACAACATACCCCATACCTATATGACACTTTTTCAGATTCCTCATTTTGAGAAATTTTTACATTTTCCAACGAAAAACCAAAGCAGCTTTACAATTGTGTCTCAATGAAATATAGTTTAAAGGTAAAGTTTTTTAGGGTAAAACTATGACTTTAAGGAGGAATACATGATAAAAGAATGAATCAACAAGCCTATGTGTTTTAGCATGATGACTTTTGACAGTCAGAAAAGTATGGAGGTTCAAAACATCTGTCCACAATCTTGTTTGAAGACAAATGGCACTGCAGATCATGTGACCATTGGTCCCTCAATGAATGGGCTCCACCAGCGAATAATAAAAACATTAGAAGTTGAGCAAGTCTCAAGTCTCTGAAACTGATTTTCATAGCATATTAAAATAAGTGGGAATGAATGGCTGCCAAATCTAGATGAATGTTTCTGTAATTCTTTGGCTCTGCAGGTAAAATGAGTCCATGAGATTTGGAGTGGCCCTATAAATATTCTTTTGTTTTGTCCTCAGGGTTTTTTAACGGCAACAAAGAAGAAGAGGAGAAGCTGAACACAGACGGACAGAAAACATCTTCACGGAACATTTCTTATTTGGATAAAAAACCCTCAGAGGGTTACTGAGCAGGACCGGGTGGAGGGGGGAGGAGGCAGGGAGGCTGGAGACCCCCCCCCCCCCCCTACTGAGCCACGTATTGAAAAAAAAAACACTTTGACTATTCATAGATCAAAGACGCTCACACACATCTTGATACGTGCAAATGCCTCCGACTGGGGTGGCATGTGGATACTACATTATGAACTGAGCACACACACACACACACACACACACACTGCTTATTCACTTATTACTCACTTAAAGTTGAAAATGGAAAGATACAGACAAAAAAACCTCTTGAAACAAGTTGATTTTTGTTTGGAAGCAGGTTGAAATATATTGTTTCCCTTCTCTCAATGATACACATTTTTTAGGAGGATTTTATAAGAATTTTTTTGTAACTACTTTCAAGGAATGGGTGTCTGCTCAACAATCAAGAACAATGAGAGTTAATGGTGAGCTGCTTTGCTTTAGCAACAACTTGAAATATTCCAACTGAACAGGCAGATTTTCTTTGTTCCTCATTTTGTGAAGAGCATTTCGATGTCTTTTCAACATAAATCAAATTGTTTCAAGACTTTTCTACAACTGAACGTCATTCTTCTTGATTCTAGAGCAACAGTTCGTCTTATTCAACATACCAATGAACAAATCTGAAAAATTCTTGGAACGAGTTGATTTGTGTGGGAATTGTTCCACCACACAGGCAGATTTGTTTTGGTCCCTTGATGTAAGAAAACCAAGACGTTAAGGACTCAATAGAGATGGAAGTGACTTGATAAGAAGGAGGTGTGTTCTCAATTCAACGACGGGCGAGTTAAAGGTGCGGATAAGTTTGGAGCTAACGGATAGAGTCAAAATAAACTCCAGTGTGTGTGTGTTCCTGGTGATGAAGGAACACCGATGGCTCACTGGTGTGTTTTTAATGGAGGTCAATGGCACAGAGGAAGAAGCTACATCAGGCTGTGATACAGTCTGAATATGAGATTTGTTGGGATCCCTCACACATTTTGATGATCGTTTAAAAACAGCCTCTCATATTTATTTCGAGGTTGTGGTTTAGATCTTTTTTTCAATATAAGAAAAAGGGGGGGGGGGTGTATCTACAGGCTGTGCATTAGAGCACCAGCTGCATCGGTTCTCTTTTATATATATATAACATTGTTCAACCCCCCACACCTTGTCAAGGGGTCTGAATACAGCACATTGTTTCTTCTTGGAGACTGTCCAGGCGAACGGGTTTTGTCTCCAAAAGCGCCTCCAGCCGCTCTGCAGCCAGACCTGCCAGCCCTCTTTCTGAGCTCTGAGATTCTCACTCCAGGACGGGTTGGGAACGCCGCCTTTTTTTGTTATTTGCGGTTTTCCTGAGACGTGTTTCTGTTTGTGCGCATCCTCTGGCAGTTATTAGGACGACGAGCGGCTGCCGGACAGATGATGTGTTCAACCTCCACACACACACACACACACACACACACATTCCACAGTGGATCTGCAGCTCGGCGGCTCTGGATGTTCGCTGCAGCCACATACCAACATTCCTCGCAGCCCAGTGCAGCGTTTCAGCTTCCTGAGCCACTCACACACCGGGGCCTCCGCCGCCGCCGCTTCACACTCTCAAACCAAATCCCACTTAACGAGTCACTTGGTCTCATATTCAGCCTTAAAAAACGTGCTTTTCTGCCGGCGGGGTGAGATAATCCCTCTTGTTGTCAGCCTCCCCTCCACTCAGGAATCTTTTCTGAAATGTGTCTCGAAACAGAATAATCCTGTTTCTGCATCTGTATCAAGAAGAATACTGATACAAGCTGATTTATATGGAAACATGAGATGGTGTAAAGCTAGTGGCTGGTTTTTTTAGGGCCTGTTTAATAAAAAATATAAATGTTATAGCGGTTCCGGTTTTCGCTTTTTTTGTACCTTTCCTAATTTCCGATTTAGAAAACAAAAGAAAATTTGACCTTTTTTAGTCAGTTAATGAATCTCGTTCTCTGTGCAGCTTCTGTTCTTACAGGAATAAGGAAAAACAAAACAAAGCAGAATCAAAAGAGTTATTAATAAAAGACAATTTGTATTGGAAATGTGAGATTATCTCAATCCAAGGACTGTGCTTATTTTAGGACAATAAAACATTTTAGGACGAGGATTTTGGGAGAATTTGTGCACCGCAAACAATATCCATCGTCACACGCCTCATATTTGAGCTTAAAAAACCTGCTTCTGACTCTTAAAATGAGTAAATATTCAACCTTTCTGGTCTAATAATCAGAAGCTGGTGCTCTAGTCTTCAATTGAAGACAGAACAAAGCAGATCTCTGCAGTAAAAATCAAGGAAATGACCCTTTAAAGGAAAGAAATATTGATTGATTTGCGTTGGAAACAAAGTTTTGTTAACCCACGGGCGTTTTTTCGGCTTGTTTAAAGATTTTCCAGCTTCTGTAACTGCTGTTTTTCACTGTGTTTCCACTTGAGCTCCGCATTTCTTCATGAACAAGTCATTTCTTTTCACATACTGCCTCCAAAAAAAAAAAAACGTTCTGTTTCTGTTTTTCCAAACAAGCTCAAACTCTGTCAGTTGGTGTGAGATAATCTCTCTCGTGCACTTTTTCTCTCGTTTCTGGAATTTATTTTCTCTCTGTAAATTTGTCAGCAGTACAACGTTTAATTGGAGCCGGTATTCTTAAAAAAAACTAGTCTCATCTCATCTGATAGTTCTTCTGTAGGAGCATCGCTGATTGAAAAGGCTGCTTCTAGACGTGGCGAGGAGGGATTAGAAGCAGACGCGCGACGCGGCTCCCCGGGGTTCTTTCTGCGCCTCCTTCAGGGGTCTCCTTCTTTCTTTCCCCTCGGAGGAAATCTCCGTTTGTAAACCCGCGAGGGGGAGAGTCTGGGAGCTGGTGGCCGAGGTTTATATGCTGCCCCCCCCCCACACACCTCTGCACCTTGGTGCAGATGTAATGGGCTCCGAAACAACAGGCCTGTGACAACAACCCCCCTGAATGAATCATTTAAGGGGGGGAGCAATAATGGTAATCCTCCCTGCCTCCCCCGTCTATTGACACCCACACCGGCACACTGGGGGAATTATCGGCGTGTCGCTCGGGCTCAGCGGCTTTGCCGGCGAGGCCTCGCCACTAACGGCCGGCAGCAGCCTCGACCGCACAAACGTCTACGCACAGACGCCAGACAAGTCCCCTGACATCTGGGAGCCAATCAGAGCCTAAAGAATATGTCAAAGAAGTGAAGGACTGGAAGATCCATTTTTGGACTTTAACGGAGGTCATGGTCATGTTTGCAGGAAATGCAGCATGGAACCATGAAACCTTCCTACATCCTACACGATACCTTTCTTGGTTTTACTGCTGGTGGACCGTTTGTTTCAGTGACTCCTCTGACTCCTGGTTTATGTTTTTTTATACATATATACTGTATATATATATATATCCCAACATGTTTTTTTGTAGTATTCTAACTCCTGCTTCTGTGACCACAAAAATAATATAAAGAGAACAATTAAAATGCCAAAAAATGAAGCCAACTAAAAAGCTAGCTTGAGAAAACGTATTCGAAGTCTGCTAGAAATCAAACATCCAGATTTCGTCAGCGCCGCAAAATTCTGAAGCGCCATGCGCAAAAAATGTGTCATAACGGCACAAAAATCACCAAAAGTACCACGGGCCAGGATTAATAGGAGCATCTTTAAAGTGTTAATTTACAATTAAAAGGGCTTCGTTTGAGGGCGCCCCCCGCTGGTTGGCTGAGGGCCAAAATGCAGACGCTTACATCACTGGCATTTAATGCATCTGATTTTATTTAGTGTTCTTTGAATCCGGCAGCTCAGCAGGAAATCCTCCAACGTTTACATCCCAAACTGTTTTTTTTGTTTTTTATCAATCAGGAAACACCAGTTCAAGTTTACCTGAAAGTGTTTTTCAAATAAATCAGCAGTTTTAACCAACATTAACTTAAATATACATATATTTACATTAAATTTGAAATGTGAAATTAAAATAGGGTGTTTGGTCCAGGCTGGTTGGATTGTATCAGGATGGACAAAAGGCGTCAGTGAGCAGCTCGTTACGCACACAACCACACAAGCTGCTGTTCAATGTCGGAAAATAATCAAAAATATCTGATGAATTAAAACAAAAATTAACTAAATGCAACCATTAAACAAAAAGAAAAAACATCTGCTCGATAAGACTTTTTCAAAAGACCAAACCAGTAAAAAAAAACATCTGTTTAAACCTCTGAAACACTTTTTTTTCCAAACCCTCCACTGAGCAGGATTTATAAAAGCGACTCTGTCTGCTGATTATTGGTTTTACTGCCCGATAATCTGATTAAACCTTAAAGCTCCTAAATGTTTCCTGCAGTTTCAGATCGTCTTCGAACGCGTCTCAACACAGACCGAACCTCCAACCAGAAAATCAAGATGACAAATCTGTTCATTTTTTTTTTTGTGCCAAATTTTGGATTCAACAAAGCTGCAGCAAAAAAATCAGAAGAGTCAGGAAAAAAAGATGACGAACCGAGACGTTTAAAACAGCCAACACCAACTAAATGTTCCACAGCGGATGAAACTGCATGATCTCCTTCCACTGTGTCCCTGGATCGATAAATCCACTCATTTAGAAATTGTTAAGAGTTAAATATCAATGAATGATCTTCTTTCTGGATCATAAAGAAGGAATAACGGTTTGGTTATAAATAATTAAAATATGACATCTAATTTAATTTCCAAGCCAATCCTGGCAATGAAATGCATTTTAAATAATTGGTGGATTCATTTAAAAGAAATGTGTGTGTCAGATGCTGAAATAAAAAATATATATATTTAAATATAAATCAGTGTGATTCAATGTGTTTTACGATTTAAATCTATTTGTGTCGATGCGCTGGGGTTAATTCAGGAGATTAAGACGATAATTCCTACAAGAGGAAGCCAAAATCTGCAGCCAGAATCTCCATGAGGTCACACCCAAAAAAAGCTCTTAAATCCCCTTTTTCTAACCTCTGACCCCAAACACAACACTGCGGCAGAGCAAAAAACATTTTTTTAAAGAGATAAAATTAGGTCAAATTTAAGTTACTAACGGATAAATATGCAAAGAGGTTTTATTTAAATTCAGGGATTTTGGGTCTGTAAATAAATCCCAAATCATTTAGTCACCAGTTCCGTCATCTGTGTAGGTGTGGAATGACATTTTCTGCTTGCTGCAGGTCTGCTGCTGTGTCACCTCAGGTCACCTCTGACACAAACATTTTGGGTGTTTGTTTTTTCTGCAGAGACACATATCTGAGTCAGGCCTGCAGGTTCCTGCGTGAGGCCTGGACAGCAGCACAAAGGAAGCAAACTATAATTAAATCCACTTAGATTTTTTTAACAGAACAGGATCAAACCTTCAGGGTTCAATACCAGCAGCCGAAGATAAGAAGAAGAAAATGGGGGGGGGGGGGGGGGACTGAAACTCCTGCAAAGCCTTCATGCTCCCTATCTGTACATTGATCCTGCTCACATTCTGCAAATATGAAACCTCCTTCAACAGAAACATGTCATGTAAACTACCACAGCCGTAAAAAAAGAGAAAAAATTATTCAAAAATGTTCCATCATGTCTCACTTAAACTGAACTGAAGTCAGTGTGTCTAAAAGTGTCTCTGTGGAGCCACAGTTGGAAAGTTTTGGGGCAGAAGAGAACAGAAATAACCTGCGAGTTCACCCGTCCACATTATTGTGCGCAAGTATATAGCATTCAAACTTTACGGTAAAAAAAAGGAGGAAAAACGTCCTGCACAAACAACCGACATCCACGTGAAACTCTACGCCGGAGCTCCGGTCAGGGCTGAGCCGGGAAAGCGGGAGCCAAAGAGCTGGGGGGGGGGGCTTTTAAGTCAGTCGAGCAGCCGGGGACAAAGTGTCTGCTTAGCCCGCAGAAAACCGAAACAACCAGCGTCTCGAACAACCACAGAAACAACTGCGCGGTGTGTGTTATATATTTATATATATATATAACTCATGTTAACGAAAGGAACTTTCGTTAACATGAGTCCGCCATGTGCTGCGGCGCGGAGGAAGACGAGCGCGAGAGGCGAAAGAGAGCGAGCGAGTTGCAGCGCGTCCGCGGACTCTATAGAACCGTCTATAGAGTCCATACGGTCCTCGGTGTACAGTAAGCGGGCTATAAGAGAGCTCGCGGAAAGCTCGAGCTGCAAAAGAAACACCGTTAAGATAATTTAAAAAAAAAGTTTGAAGAGCACACTCACCTGTGTTAAACATAGCGGAGAATACATATCTGTCGGATCTAATCTTAGATCTGGAAGAGGTGTGTGTGTTTGTTTGTGTGTGTGGGGGTGGGGGGTGTTACTGTAACTCCAGCCTGTGTGTATGTGTGTGTGTTTGCGCGTGAGTGTGCGCAGTGATGTGTAACGTGAAAAAAGGAAAGAACAGAAAAAAAAGGAGTGAGAGTGTGTGTGTGTGAGAGAGAGAGAGAGAGGGGGAAATAGAGCCCTCCTTTTGCCCCCTTCGCTTTCACATTTCCAACCAGAGCTGAACTTTGACCTCCGCCTCGGGTTACATGTACTGTCCGGACCTGTTAGAGGCCCTCCGCCGGGGAGCGCACAACTTTCAGCCCAGACACGAAGAACATCTCCGGCAACAAGATGAAAAAGTCCCGTTAGAAAAGCCGAAAATTTCCACACAAATAAGAAAAAAAAAGAAAAGTCACAGGGAAGCCCTGTGTGGTGTCGGAGCCGGGGGGTTGCGAGGCAAGAGCGGCCGGTAGTGGTGGTGGTGGTGGACGATGTAAATCTCCAAAACGTCCCGAAACTGCATTTCAAACCGCGGGAGATCCGCGGCGACCGGCGGACCTCGGCAACATGTCTATCCGTCCTGCAGCGCGCTGTGGCCGGCGTGCGGCGGTGCGGCTCCTCGGTGCTCGGGACTGGAGGGGCGCGGTGCAGCAGCAGCAGCAGCGGAGTCCCGGGAAAAGAGAACTGACCAGGAAGAAAGAAAGAGGCAAAACGGGATCCCTGAGCTGCCAGACGGCCGCCTCGCCTCTAAAACAACCGACAGCTGCTTTCCGTTAATTTATCTCCAACAGGAGGAGACGGTAAAGAATAGAGAGAGAGAGAGAGAGAGAGAGAGAGAGAGAGAGAGAGAGAGAGAGAGAGAGAGAGAGCGAGAGAGAGAGAGAGAGAGAGAGAGAGAGTCGGTGTGTTGTCCCGGACGGAGAGCGGAGCGCCACCTCCTCGCCGCTCCTCATGCCTTTTCTGCTGCTCCGAGCTCCGGGACCTTTACTCGCTGCTCCGCCGCCCGGACTGCGTCGGTGTGTGTTTTTGCGTGCGTGCGTGCGTGCGGCCGCGGGACAGTGCGCACGGACCCCTGCAGAGCTTCAAGTGATCACACACTGCTTATCGATCAGAAAGAAACGCCATCGATCCCGCTCACGCAGTTTCACAAACAGGATCCGGTGGTTATGCTGCCGCTGCTGCGCGCGCGTGTGTGTGTGTGTGTGTGTGTGTGTGTGTGTGTGTGTGTGCTCCGGGATCCCGCCGCTCTGGAGAACGTTGAGATGAAACTGATCAGTTTGATCGGTATTGATTAGAAAACACGAGGTGGAAATTTCTCTGCAGCTCTGACGGAATGTTCGCCGTGTTTCTAAATAAACAACTTAACGGGGTCCAGTGGGCAGCGGAAGCAACAACACACGAAGTTCATATGTTAAGGAGGGATAAATGGAATTAATCACAGCGGAGAGCCCGTCTTGCGGCTCCGCCAAAGTCCCGCGTGCTTCCGCGCAACTTTGGATCGTAACTCCCCGGTTGACCGCCTCTCCTCCCCCTGCGCTTAATCAAGTCCAAGTCCAGCCTGCGGCTCTGCGGCTCCGCTCCCTCTCAGCCTCCACTCTCACTCACTCCACAGGCTTCCTTTTTTTTTTCTTCCTGTCCCGATGTGCGCGCGAGACATAAAACAAGCTCTAATATTTCGTGCGCAAAAGGCAACTTTTAAACCACCGGAAACCACCGAACGTCTCTCCGCATGAGTTACAACAGCCGCTTCAGAGCGAAGTCAATGTGAAGCCGACAGTCGGAGGAGGAGATCCGTGAGATCTATAGAGATCCGACAGGATCCACTCAGTGCGGGGAGACTCTTTCAATTACATGACTTTGACTCGATTTAAAGCCTCCAACAGATACAGCTATTATTGTTTATTAATATTATTATTAATTATTTTCAGAAATCACATTTACATAACACACTTATATAATTGTAAGACACGTGAGATTTAGTTACAACGGCGACCGTGGCTTACTGGGTAGAGAGGGTTGTCCGTCACCGGTTCGATCCTCGGCTGCACCGTGTCGTGTCCCTGAGCAAGACACTGAACCCCTAACTGCGATGGGTTAAACGCAGAGAATAATTTCCCCACTGTGGGACTAATAAAGGAATGTTTCTTCTTCTTCTTATATAACTCCACCGCACGTGACCCCCTGACCTCTGATGGATATTCAATTGTATTATTTTTTCTATTTATGCTTTATTACATTACATTTTATTGCTACTATATATATATATAGTATATAATCTGCTGTTTTATTTGGACATACTGGTTTTGATGCTGATTTTTTTCTCGTTTTGCAATCTTTTCTATGTTCGGTGTGAAGTTTTTGTCATTTTCAACCATGCTTTTTTTTTTTTAATATCGTCTTGAATGACAATAAAATTGAAGTTGAGTCCTGCACAAAAAGCCAAAATTAAAACAAAAGAAAAAAGTATTTCCATCTGTTGACTGGAGCAAAAGCTGTTAAAATACACAAGTAGAAAGGTGGAAGTTCTGCACTTTGGATGTCAATAAAGACTGAAATATCAGGGCGTACTGAAGCGTGAAAAGTACTCATTCAGCAGTTTGAGGCCCCGCTCAGAGATGAAACCAAACAGTATTACAATGAGATGTAGGTGTACTTCAGTAGCTGCCAGATACATGGAGAAGTATAAATACGGTGTATTTGTGTGATCACAGTGAGGCTCCTCTGGTCTCTACAGGTGTTGAAACTCCCGATGAACCGAGCTGGTGGAGCCAGTTTAACAGCGCCCCCTACACACAACATCCACACAGCTTGTACAGTAAAACATGCAGAAAGAAGTACTTCAACCGAAACACATCAATGAATGAACATTTGGAGCTTTCACAAGATAGTGATAAAATGTTGAAAAATCCCAAATTACATGTTGCTGGATTGAGCATGGGAGCTTTTAAATGACACAAAAAGCCACCTTTAAAGGATCCTAAAGTCTCACCTGATGCATGTAAAAGCCTTTACGGGGACATAAGAGGAACGTTGGTCCGTAGACAAGTTACCATCAAAACCCGACGAGGCCTCACACACTCTGCGGGTCCCTATAGGACCGTTAAAAGACGATACAAGAGGAGCTCAAACTCCACAAACAGAAGCATAAATCACCTCCGAGAACCGCAGATAAGCTGTGAAACTCCAGACGGAGATATTGTCTCAGTATTTCAGACTAGAGACACCGCAAGAGGTAAAAACACCACAATGAAGTTCCGGTTACGCTCACGCACGTCCCGTCACACAGAAGGACCGCAACAATATGGGACATAAAGTACCACAATCATTAGAAACTCACCACAGCATATGGAAGAATATCAGAAGAGATTCAACTACCATTACTGACACACTTTGAGTACTTTACTCAAATACTCAAATGTCATATTGATATTTTGGGAGATAAAAATGTAATAAAGTCAAATAAACTGACTAATAGGTGCAGTTGACACCTTGTAAATCCCTGAAATGGAACATGAGTTGAATAAGGTCACTGTAAACAGACAGAACCGACATGCAACCCTACAGAGAATATTAGGAATATTGGAAGAGGTAAGAACATGGACTACTCAGACACACAGGGATATTATGAGTTTATTATTTCGAAATTATAGGTGATAAAAGTGCAATAAAGGGACTAATAAGTAAAGTGGTGCCTTTAAAAATCCCTACAGGATTATTGTAAGTAACTTAAAGTTGTAATTTAAGAGAGAAGAAGGGAAATAACAGACATGATCAATAATTGGACCACAAAAAATATATTAATAATAATGTCGAAAGAAAGACAACAAACTCCTTAATTAACTAGCACCAAATACACTGTAGGAATATTACAGTATCACATTTTATTGAATTATAAGTGTTATTAAAGTGTTGTTAAGTATTATATGGATATCATTGTGATATAAAGCACAATTAAATCTACCTGTGTGTTTATCAAAGCCATCACATAAGAGATAAGATATCATATAACACAATAAAGTCACCATAAACTTAATGACACGCGCACATTTCTAGGACCGCACAGACTCGCTGTATAGCGTCACTTTAGGGCACGTGAACCTCTGCGCCGCCTCCAACTGCGGCAGAGCCAATCAGGAGCGGCGACGCCAGAGCTACCGCCGCTTACCGCTCCACGATTGGACAGAACCGAGGGATTTGAACGCCAGAGTCGCGTCTGATTGGACGGTGAATTAAGGTAAAACAGGGAAAAAAGAGGAATACGTGCACACGAGAACACGCTTGTTCACTGCATTCCATTTACGGCCACAACATCTGGTACTACCAACAATAATTACAATAATAGTAATAATAATATTACAATTAATAATAATGATAATAGAGGAAGAGACAGACATGGTGTTATGGAGGTATTGTAGAGTTATACTCTAGTTATAATACCGTTATAAAGACTATACTTGCGTACCATTGCAAATATAAGAGGTGCAGGTGAGAAACCTTCACTCGGGATGCTTCATGTCCGGCAGCAGAGTCAGTCTCTGAGGAGCTCTATTGGAAAAATAATCCATAGAGAAAATAGTGTGACTGCAGTCTTGGCACGGCACGGCCCACCGGCTTCTCTCTGTCTGTTTGTTTGGTTTGGTTCGGCTCGGCTCGAGTCGCAGCAGACTTTACAAAAGTTGCATTACTTCAGTCGTTTTTAAAACGTGTTTGTTTGTTTTTCTCCGCAGTTGCTCCTCCCCCCCCTCTCTCCTCCTCCTCCTCTCCTCCCTGTCCCGCTGGATCCACATAACCCGGTTCAGCTCGGTGTGACCCCGGTGCAGCATGCAGCGCTCGTAGATCAGCCCGGCTCCGTGCAGCGGGGAGCCGCTACAGCCCCCGCGGCGCTGCGTGCATCCCGCTGCGGGCGGCGGGGAGCGCTCCCTCCCGGCCGAGACGCGGAGTCGGTGCGCTGGCCGCGGCTGCTGCTGCTGCTGATTTAGAAGGGCCGCTGCACAAGGCTCCGTTCCTCGCATGAAGTGTTGATGAGAGCCGCGCTGTGATGACCGTGCCTGCGGGTGTGAAGGGGGGAGGAAACCAAACTGCTGTCGGTGCAGATATTCGGGGGAAGCGGAGGCTCTGCAGCGGACCCGACCGGCGGAGGTTTCACGTGCAGATCAGCAGCTGCAGCAGCGCGAGCACCTGAACTCTGCTGCTGTTACCTGCTGACAGCTGAGAGTTTCACTGAACAGAGCATTCATTCCAAGATTCCACATGATTTCTTTCATTTCCAATATATAGCTTAATGTTAACAAACTCTTAATGTGAAAAAGAAAATTCGAAATGAACGTGACAGCTTCGAATGCAGCAGTTAAACCTCACCACGAAGGCCATTTAGTAGCTGGAGCATTCGACTTCCTCAGCAGATGGAGTTTCTGCTATTTACACTTTGTTAAGGACTTGTCATCCATGAAACTCCTCTACTGATGAAGTCCGTGAGATACGTCCCGCATCCAGTCTACGTGGAGGTGTGCAGTTTGGAAGCAATGGCTGTTTTTACCATACACTAATGGTGCGTTCACACCAAGCGCGGCGCGAATTATTCGCGCGAGTAGATTACACACAGTCTATGCACAGACTGGAGTGATGCGAATTTGCGATGGCGAGGCGCGATTGACGCGAATTCGCCAAATCGCCCAAAACGCGTGAGTTGAAATTTTTCAACTTCGGCGAAAAAATGGCGTGACACTGTGGCGCGATAGCCTATCAGCGTTGAGATGTTTCTCCTGTCATCACTGACGTCTTGCAGTTGTTGAATCAGGAAATACTGTAGCCGTCTGTGTTCACCCAGAGCTCTACTCATATCAATAGAGACCGGACCAAACTATGTGTATAAATGTGTGTGTGTAAACCATATGGTACAAACAATGAATAGACGCTGCCGTATTTACGTCTAGGTGACGTTATTGTAAGTGTTGATGGAGCTGCTACAATGTTAGCATAGCCTAGCACCGATCGATCCGAACTCCATTGAGAAGACAAGTACAAATCGGCATCATTACGTAGTTATCTCGGAGTCACTTTTTGTCGGTTTATTGCCGTTAAATCACAGCCAAATCAGTTTATTTTGTGTTCATACAGCTCGATAAAATCCACGGAGCTCCTCATGGACAATGTTATGAACCCAGACATGACGGCGTTTAGTTTCCCGGGATATCTGTGACTTCCACAACACGTACCAAGCAGAAATATAGGTTATTTTTTCCATGGTTAATGGCGGGCAGTTGAACGGCTTTCAGGGCGATAAGCCCCGCCCCCTCTCCGGCGTGTCCAGCGCGATTCACGCGAATGAACACAAATAGTCCCTGGCGAGACCGGCGGCGCGAATGACGTGAATACGTTTGGTGTGAACACGGCATAAGGCTCTAATTAAAGGCAATATCCTGTTGCATTATGGGAAATGTAGGTTTTTGGAGTTTGACCCACAACGAAGGACTTAAAAGTCAAAATATGGACCCCAGATTTGATGGAGAGGCATCGATAAATCCCCAAAGTAGCTCTTTCATAATATTTGGTGCAGAGAAGTTCATGAGCCAGGTAGCAGACCTCTATTTCCTTCAGTTGGAGAAACAACCAAGCCAATCAGAGGCCGGAATAAGAAAAGGGGGGCGTTGTGTTCCTGTGCAGAAAAAATGGCCACGACAAACAGCAACATGGGGACGAGAAGGACGTATAGAAAATAGAACCTTCTATTAAATTTGGTCTCAGTCTAAATAGATATTTTGGTCAGCAAAACTTTCTGGCCTTAGAAGTGTCTCCACATAAAACCCTTTAATTATTCTTCATTTCAAATCCTCATTAAAGTGAATTTACGAGACGGGGCCCTTGGCGTCCCCAAAGCCGGAGTTTGTCTTGTGAAGCACCTGTTTGTTAGCGGCTCTTTCTAAATAAATCTGTGTCGACCTCAGCTGACCTCTCTCTCTCTCTCTCTCTCTCTCTCTCTCTCTCTCTCTCTCTCTCTCTCTCTCTCTCTCTCTCTCTCTCTGCTGCAGGTCTCTCAGTCCTCCAGGCGCTGAGCCGCGAGTCGTCCGAGGTTAATGAACAGAAGCTTTTATGTTAATAGAAGGACGGCCGGCGTGATTTAACAAGACAATCCGCAGATTTACTTTTTCGCTCAAACACATCCGAGGCCCGTGGGCTCCCCGGTTATTAGCCGGCTAAACAACGGCTCGCAGACGAAGGTCAAGACAAAGAGAAGGTAATTAGATTACGGCAATTAAATTGGGTTTTCAATATGATCAATAATCTTAATGTGTGATCATGGATTACTCTCTCTGTGGGGGGAGGCTAATTCGCACTGAGAATAATTGTTTTCTGGCTTTCTGTTTTTTTTAGCTCTAGTGAAAACAAGGTTCATCATATCACATGACGGCTGCGTTCACACTCAAAATTGAAAATGTGATTTTATCGCTCAGATCTATATTTTTAGTGACATGTGAACAGAACAAACAATCTGCTGGAATCTGACCTTTATTAATTCAGATTTGTATTACTTTTGTGCGTGCTTCTGAATCTGAATAAGTAGAATTTTTGTCTGTGTGTCCAGATTTCTGCAGATATTTTCCTCTACTTTAATTACATCTGACTTTTCAGTATAATGTGTTTGTTTGATTAAATAAAAAACCCAAAGTGGCAGTAAAGAAGCCTGAGGCGCCATCTAGAGCCGACAGACGGACACTACAACACAGGAACATATTCTGCACCATGATAAAGAGTCCAGCTGATCATCAACATGTCAATATATGAAGGGGACTGTATGTAAAAAACTAAATTGTTATTTAAATAAATAGAAAAAAATAAAATAAATGTATTACATATTTTGAGAGAGGTGCATGATTAACGTGAATGCTGTGTTTATTACTTCATATCACAGTCAAATTGCTTACTGTGATCAATTCATATTTTTTCTTACATCTGGAAATGAGAAATAACTGCAAGATAAACTTAAGAAAAATGTAATAAAATTGATTATTCTCAATGAGCAGAAGGAGAAAAAATAATAACAATAAAAAACTCTAATTAAAACAACAATGTTTGTTGAATAAAAGGCGTGTGGATGTGCAGATGCATTTAGGTGAGTCTAAATTTGTTCTTAGTATTCACTTTTTTTCTGCAATTATTTATAAATATCAATATTATTTATTGGTATGAAGACAAATAAAATGTTTGAAACAAATCAAATGTAATCCAAAAATATTTCGACACAACCTGGAATGGATGCAGTTTTACTGATTATGTTTATACATTTCATTTTACTATAGTAATAATAATAATAATATAAATGACAATAATAATAATACGAGAATATTACTATCAATGAAATATCTAAAAAGAAGAATGAATCATTTAGAATTTAAATAAATATTTGAACACATGTTGAATTCCATCAGAGGCAGAAGTGAAGGGATTATTTTGGAGAAAATGACCCACAGCAGCATGTCATCTATAATCCACCCTGTCAATCACTCGTTCATTCATAGCTTCACACTCATTGACTGAGACGACGTGCTCCCTCGCCCCCCAAAAAACGGGGCAAGACAACAAAGAGCTTCCAGAGAGTCAAACCGCCCGGCGACAGAGATTTTTGTTCCTCGCTTCTTTAAAGGCTTGTTTGAGGGTTTAGACTTAGTTTAATATCAAGTTAAAGGTAGAATTATGTTTATGGGCACACACACACACACACACACACACACACGGTCCTCTTCCCCCAGGTGCAGCCTCTTCACACACACCCGGCTGAGTTCACACTGCAGCTCAAACTCTCCTTCAGCTTCATTAAGATCAGCAGAAGCTTAACAAAGTCAGACCCTCGCCATCAGCATCACACCACGTCAGCCGTCACCATGACAACGGATCATCGCAGATCGTCACAATGGAAAAGTAAGAAGTAAAAATAAACCTTGAAGTCTTGATGGACGCTACTGAGTCAAGTTTAAACACAGTACAGTATGTTCTTTTCTTCTTCTTCTTTACAAACTAAGCTTTGATCAAACCCACTGAACTTTACTCTACAATCTACTGGAAATCACAAAGTTTCTATAGGTGACGTACAATCAGTCGGAATTCTGGGGGAATGTGTCTAAAATGATGCGTCAGTGCTGGGTTTGAAAGAATATAATATAACATTTTGGGGAGAAATCCTCCTTCACTGGCTGGTTGAAAGCAGGTCTTTCACTTTAGCCAAATGCAGGAACCAATGCAGACAGGTAAGAGAGTTCATTTGAATGTAGATGTACAACAAACAAACAAACACATCTCTGGTTATTGTGGATAATCCCCTGAACACACCGGGGCAGCTTTCATTGGGACTATTTATTTGGTAGCTCCAGTGATCATCCAGCATAGCCAGAGCTCATTTTTGAAAGGAATGAGGTGTCAGAAGGCACAGAGTCTCCAAACCTTGCCAAATAAAACCAAAACAACCTTCAAAATAAAATATGTTCAATTTAAATGAACTCACACTTTTAAATCTGCATCTGCAAATCATACTATTATCACAAGCACATCAGATAGATAGATGGTATAACTATGTTTATAGAGGTAGTGTCATCAGAGCAAGGTTAGAGAAGAAGAAGAAGGAAGAGGAAAGGATAGGAAAGGAAGAAGAAGAAGAAAGAAAGGAGGATGGATCGAAAGAAGGAGAAAAAGAAGAAGAGGAAAAAGAAGAGCTGAGATTGGAGTGGAGTCAGAACATCAGAGCGAGTTCAGGTTATTATGGGAGATATGAGTTACATCCCACAACACTTACAAGCAGCCGACCAATCAGACGTGAGCAGAAACTCAAAAACTCGACATGGACGTCACCATGGAGACGGGTTGATGTCGGCGGCGGCTTGGGCTAAAAAATACTGCAGGACCACAAAGTGTGTGTGTGTGTGATGGGGGGATGGGGGCTCCACCTGCTCCCACTGAGCTGATGCCAGGCTGGAGATCAGCCAACAGCACCAGGCCTGAAACCAAGCCTCCGCCAAGCTCGCACAACAAGAGAGAGAGGGGGGAGTGGGGAAAAAAGGGAAAGACAGGAAAACGGAGTGATGAGGAGGTCAGAGAACCAGGAGAGAAAAGGGGAGGAATAAGACTGTAAAACCAGGAAGAGAAAGAAGTGATGAGGGAACATTTAACAGGAAGAGGAGTAAAGTCTGAAAACCAGGAGGACTGAGAGGAAGAAGGAAAAGTAGAGCCATGTGGATACAGAATAAGACTGTAAAACAAAAACAAAAAGAGAAGAAAGATAGAACAAGAGACAGGGAAAGGATTAATAAGATAAAGGTAAAGAAAGGGAGGAATATGTCTGGAAATTAAGGGAGTGAAGAAGAGAGGAACATGGTGGCAGAATGATGCCAAAAACAGGAGAACAGAGAGAAAAGATGAAGGAATTCACGTAAGAAAACAGAGCAGCCTAGAGAAAGAATAAAGGCATGAAAAACAGATCGGAACTGAGATAAAAGAAGAATAAAAAAGATAGAAAAAAGAGGTATGAGGGGTGCAATCATTTCAGAAAACCAAGTAAAAGAAAGGAGTTGCTGACAGATCTATAGCTTTGTTTCTGTGGCACATTATCTGTCTGATAAACCAGTTAGAAACTGAACAAAGTGGAACATCTAGCAGCTCGACTGACTCTAAAAAAGTTTGATATGATTTTTTCTTAACAGATACTCCTCCCTGTCAACGCGAGAATAAAAATGTATTTATTTATAATATAGATTTAAAACCGCACCCCGGTGCTACTAATTAGCAGTACGACATGTTAGCGGTTAGCTTCTGCACGCTAGGCTCTGAACTAATTCGCTTTGAGCGCAGATTTCTGTGAGCCGTCTGTTGCAGGAAGCTGCTGGTCTGACTATTTACAAGTGTCATTATTGAAGAGATATCTCCATCCTTTCAGGTAGCTACTAACGGCCAGTAATAAAGCAGGAATACAGCTTATTATTTGGGGGTGGGGGGTCAGAATTTGGCAGCAGCAGTCGGGTCCGGGGTGAGTGTTAAAGACACAGGTGCATGCTGGGTTTTCACGTCACACCGACACACACACACACACACTAGAGTGTTCTCCTCTCAGCTCAGCTCTCTCGCTGTTTTTTGGCAGTTTTTTTGGGAGGCACCAATAACATCATCACTCGGACGATGAACTCGCCTCGCTCGGATGATGTGAAACTCGTCTTCAATACTCTTGACGGTGCTCAGTTTATGTGTGTGTGTGTGTGTGATGGGTTCATGTGGCTACAACAGAAGAAGAGGAGGATGAAACAGGAAGGCAGTTGTGTGGTGAGAGGGAGGCAGGAGGAACAGATGGCCTGGCAGAGCAATGGGGAGAGGCCGGAACCCCCCCACGCCCCCCTCTGACCGACTTTCATTGATGAGCCAGTGTGTGTGTGTGCGTGTTTGCAGCACGTGTTACAGACACATATGCCATCGCACGCTACCATCGAGAACGGCACCACCCCGACTATCTCAAGTTTACGCACAAAGATTCAGAAAAATCAAGGCCGCTGCCACCACCCAGTATCCGAGCACACGAACCTGTGCTCCCACCGGCACATTGGACGCGCTCATACAAAAACAAACAAACAGCGGCAAGACAAGTGGAACGTTTTTTTTTTGCTGATTCTCTAACTCTCCTCCAGCTGGTCGGATGTGTTCTGATAGTGTCATTTGTTTCTTTTGTCATGATCACTTTGATTTATTTTTTTCCTGAGAGTCTGTGTGTAAAGTATGCATCTGGAGTCATGACGTGGTTAGCCTAGCTTAGCTTAGTGTACTACATTCCTGTTTTGTCTTTCATTACAGTTTCGTCTTTCTGCAATTTCTAAACCCCTGATTATCTTAATATATATTTATCGCCGCCTTTCAGTCCGATTTGTTAGTCTGTTGTTGATATATAAATATGGTAACTTCTGTTCATTGGTTGCAAAAAAAACAACATGGCGATGGCCGTAATCCAAGATGGCGACATCGCAGAACTCGAGACTTCATAACGGCAGTCCACAAACCAGTGGGTCACGATGACTACGTCCACTTCTTATACACAGTCTATGATTTTATCCCCTTTATTTAACTTATGCTAAGCTAGGCTAAGCACATCCGAAACACACCGGTAGCAGATGCCAGTGTTTCGGGGGGATACATTTTGGACGAGTGAGATGTGCATAGCACGTTTGCACACCGATTTTTTTTTACTTCATTAATTAATAGTATGTGATGGACTAATCGTTTTGAATCATAGTAGTTAGCAGATAAATCAAGAACAGTGACATTACAGTTGCAGTCCTAAAGGTTGGTCAGCAAAGACTCTTCAGGCCTCTCGGTGCCGAATATTAACACCCTCGTTCTTACCCGGACAAACGGATAAAACCGAAAGTATTTAACGCAGCAGTTTTTTTTTTAAAGGAACCGATCCGAAGGTGCAGCCAGTGAACGCAGCATCGTCTCCGTCCTGACCGAGAGGAGGGTCAAGGTAAGAGAGACTGCTGGGAGGGACGCAGGAACGAGTCGAGTCAGCGGTTCATCAGCGTATGGATGGCCCGTCTCCTCCTCTCACCTCCGGCCTCCCTCAGAGAGAGAGAGAGAGAGACTGGTGTGTGTGCGTGTGTGTGTGTGTGTGGTATCAAAATTCTCCGTGTGCTCAGTTTATGGATCCGGCCGAGGAGAAAAGTTTCACATCATACAAGCTAACGAAAATATCTGTTAAGCGCTGAAGGGAAAGCAGCCCGGGGTCAGAGGTCGACCCTGACGAGAGACAAGCTCCTCACATTTTTCTTCTTCTTCTTCGTCCTCTTCTTGTTCTCTGTCTTACAAATCTAAACCAGGCTCACACACACATATATATTAATGCCTTCGCTCTTCCCTCGGCAGCAGATTGCCCACGCACACCAGGTTTCACCAGGACCCAAACCTGACTGGAGGCCCCCCCCCCCCCAAAATAAAATAAAAAATACTCTGCCTTCTTTGAGAGGAAGAAGCAGGAAGCCTGCGGGCGAAGATGGTGGGGAACGTAGGCAAGCTGTCAGCAGGGCCGGGCATATGCTGGACCCCCCCCTACAAACTCCTCCACCCAAAACCCCCCCTACACCTCCTTCTGTCTCGTCTATGCCAGGAAACCAGTCTGCAGACCAGTAAACCAGTCCACCTACAGTAGTTTGGAGGGTGTAATATATGTTTGTAATTGTACTTATTCACGTATTTTTGAACCCCAGTACTACATGTGAGACCGTTGAGTGCTTGAGAGGATTTTGTACTATATTACTGTATTCATACTGTTAATCAGTTGGCATTAAATGTCTGGTCATCTTGTTTACTTGTGTATTTCATCAGGTTTTTTTTTTTTTTTTTCGCCAAAATTCTTTTCAACTTATACAAAGAGGACACAACAGAGGATTGAGACAAAAAAACGTTTAGTTAAAGACAGGAGGACAATATATATCTTTAAGATTTTTTCTGATTTAAAATCTTTTTTTTCCTTGTACATACATTTAACATTTAAGAACTTCTTTTGTTGCGTAGAGAAGATTCTTTTGTAGAAAAACGTGTTAATATTTCTCAAAGTAAGATATTTACAAAGAACTGTTCTAGTGTAAGACTTTGAATGTATCTTATGGGCACCAGGATTTAAGCTACTACTTATTCTACTTTTCATCTTTTAGCTTCTTAATGTACGAAATGTTTGCATTCTGAAGCTGTTGTGTGTTCAGTGGTATATTGTATTTGCCCCTGTCCTCCAGAACTTGAACAGAACAATGTGCCGCTGTGGGAGAGTTTAACGTTTTCCTCTTCGGATAAACACGCAGTGTTTGTTTCTGCTGAAAATAGGATGTAGAAGTTATTTAATACTTCTTTTTAATCATGTTTTCTGATTTTTTGTTGTCGCTGCTGGTCTGTTGTATCCACCTGGACATGTATTCGTGTTGCTCCACTGTGGTTTATTATGGTCTGTCTTTGCTCATTTGAACTGTATGTTTTACTCTGCCACATCAGGGTAAAATAAAGATCAAATAATATATTTTTAAGAACAAATTTAAAAGCCTCAGCTTTGTCTCGATAACGTCACGCTCTGTACTTTGACATCAGATCGGCCACTACTTACAGGTTACATAAGGCTTTTATTATTTTACTGTAAAGAACAAAAATAAAAAATAAATATCACAAGCTGAACTGCATGACTTTTATTTGATCTACAATTGAGTAAAGCTTTCCTCCAAATTGAAGAAAAATGTAAAAACCTTTATGTGATAAAATATGTAAATATTGTGAGCATAAATGTGTTCACAGAGCAGAAACAAGTACAGAAGAAATATAATGTAATATCACATCTAATATGAAACACAATGTTGTTTAATGTGATGCGGTCTGATGGAAGGAGCGTGCTCAACAGACTGACAGACGGCTGCTTTAATCGCCTCGTTGTGTTTGTAATGGAGTGAATTCACCTGAACACAACAGTGGAAGGTAACAAGGCAGGCACCATACACACACACACACACACACACACACACACACACACACACATACACACACACACACACACACACAAACAGATGTGCAGTCTCCCCCCCAAACACAATATGAAAACAACAGAGGAGACCTGCCAGCTGTTCACATAAAAACAGGGAGTCCGCACACCCAGCTGGAGACACACACACACACATACACACAGGAACTGGCAGGTGCGATGGCAGGATGGGAACCAATGGGATCGCTGCATTAATTACAGCCAGGGGATGATTGATCAGGAGCTCGTCAGACTCTTCGTTAAGAGACGTCACAGAGCTGCACCCCGATTGGACAGCCGATGAGCCAATCAGGATGATGCACACAAAAATAAAATGTTTCTCAAAACATTTTATACCAAAATAATAAGAAAAAGATTCGTCAAATAGTTTATGATTTTATCTGAAACAGGTTAAAAGCCTCTCTGTCTAAATCTGAATTGTCCTTAAAGTCCCACAATGCCAAGCTGTGGTCCCGGGACCTCTTGGGGTCCTCAAGGAGATTACAGGGGTCCAACAGCCGAATCAAAGAAAGATTCATTTTTCTTTTAAGTCAGGAAAATAAATATATTTAAACAACAGCTACAAACTCAGATCCTACAAACAAACTGATGAAAGATTGTGGTCTGATGTGGTCCGATGTGGTCTGGTGTGTACATGCTGTCGGACACCATGGTGTATCTATGAGATTAAATCTGATCAGCTGTGTGTTCTGTTCTTGTTGTGCTTTGAATCTGAACCTACAGGAAATTCATCACTCTAGAATCACTAATCCCTCAAAATATGATTCATATTTTGTACTATTTTAAGCATGAATTAACCTTATTTGGGTGTGGCCTATAATTCATGCCTTATTTAATAATTTAATATAAATTTGCTATAACTTGAAATAGTTTATATGTTTTCAGATTTTTGTAGTTCTTCATTTAGTTTTGTCTGTTCGAGTTAAACTTTTACCTCATTTCTTTTGACCAGGTTACTGTAAAAACAAAGAGACTATATAGACAAACTGATGTGCTATTTGACAACATAGAGCGATGGCGATGTGGTTGGCGTCCGTTGGTTTGAGGCCGCGGCTGCAGCCAGCTTCACGTCCGCTGTGCCCCCCCCCCCCCCCCCCCCCCCCCCGCTCTAATGCCTTTTTAATTGAACGCTGCCACCGACCTGTCGTCTCATCTCACGCTGTATTTCTGTATCCAGAGATGTGAGGGGGAGGAGCTCCGGCAGTGGGCCTTTTGTGGCCCTCGGCGGCGGTCGGGGGCCCCCCCCGTCTCCCGCCGTGTGACTAACGCGGGGCGACAGCGCCAAGGCGGCGGCGGCCGATTGCCAGGGAGCCTCGCACCGGATCTGCTCGGCTCCGGGCCGCCTTTGTGCGCCCGCCCGCCCCGCTATCTTCCCACAACATGCGCTGCTGTCGGGGGGCCCGAGCGGAGCCAAATCTGCTTCTTTTTTTTTTCAAGGAGAGAGAAAGCTCCCCACAAATCCTCTTGATGCGCTCCCGCTGTCCCCTTTAATGTCTTCATTTACCATAGCCAGTGGGCCTTGTAGTGGTTTGAAGTGGGAGGGGTGGGGTTGGGGTGGGAGGGGTGGGGTTGGGGTGGGGGGGTGGGGTGGGAACCGATGACTAATTCATACGGGCATTGTGTTTGAACTTGCACGGCTGAGAAATTCATGGGTATTCGCGTGCTGTGGTTCCGCGGAGGCCAATGCGAAGCCTGTCGGCTGCTGACTGGAGATATTCACGCGCGCTGTTAAAGCGGTTTTGTGGAATTAACAAGCAGCTGACATGAAATACACAACTCACATTCCTTCTCATCAGGCATGGATAAAAACGATGAACGTCTCCGTGTCAAGGATTGCTTTTACTCAAATGGTTTGAATTAAAAAAACAAAACACTGAGAAAACACTGAGAATGCAGAGGAACACATGTTAGAGATGAGACATTTTCAAGGATCAAATCACAAATGAGCAAACGGGACGGGACAAAGGCTCGCAGTGCATCTGTGCACAGTGTAATGTCTCCCTCTGCTGGCGGATGGATGGTAACACATTCATCTGACTTCAATACGAAACAGAGTGACATCTGAGAGCCAGAGAGGTTCAAACAGAAGTCATCCAGCCTCTCCTACTCCTTCACAAGGTTAAAGGAGGATGAGGATGCTGCCACTCTTCCTTCAGTCCTAACCCAAATAAAATGCCACATATAGATGATGATGATGATGATTTAACCGGGGGAAAGTCTCCAGTTCATCCAAGACTAACTCTTGTTAGTCTACGACAACATGAACCAGGGTTTTTTTTTTTACTGCAGGAACTCTGGGCACCAAAATAACTCCTGCCTACCTTCAACTTCCTCTTACAAAACCACCTCCTCATACCTCATTGACCGCCTCCTACACTACTTCAGACCAACTTAACCACCTTATCCTACAAGGCAGAACATTTCCAGGAAGTGAAAAGACATGAGAATGATGTCTAAAGACAAGGCGGGGTTATTAGCTTAAGTTGAAGCACTGAGAGGGTTGGAAGCGTCTGAATTATAATTGTGACATACTTGTATTTTACCTGACAATTTCTGTCTTTTCAGGAGTATTTTGAGACTGTTACTTCTACTTCTACTTAAGTAAAGAAGTACTTGTTCCACCACTGAGCGTAATTATAATAAATAATAGAGCGTAGATGATAAAAGTAATTGAAGTCTCAATTGTTCAGTTATCCTGAAGAGGTTCAACAAATAAATGCCATCTTTTAAAAAGCAGCCTTCATTGAAAACATTCAGTGTGTTCAGGCTGTGTGTGTGTGTGTGTGCGTGTGATGAGTGTACTCAGAGGTGTGTGACCTGAGTGTGGAGGAGAGTGATGAACGCGGCGGCGGGGAGGGGGGGGAGGACAGCGAGGACGATGAAGGATGCTGCGGGAGGAAGTGGGACGCAGGGACGCCATCACTCACCGACCCCGGGCAACCCCCTCACCCCCCCCCCCCCCCCCCCCCCACCCCCTCTCCTCCATATGTGGACCGGAGTGAAGATATGGATCTGGGTTTGTGGATGATGCATGTACTGGGGGAAACACCCGGGCACACATCCAAACGTGTTTGTCATGAAATCTGGATCAGTCCATTCACCTGTCACTCGTGGACTTCAGCAGCTTCTCATTCATTTATGAACACAGTTTTAACCTCCAAAGTCCACCTGAACAACTTCCTACAACTCCTCCTACCACCTTAAAAGCCCCTCTACAACACAGCGTATCAAATGTACCATGTCTTAGCTTCCCAATGATGACTTTAGTGACCGATTCCCCACTTCCTCAGACCACCTTAACTCCCTCCTAAACCATCTTGACCACCTAATTAATCCATAACAGTCCCCCTTAACAACTTTGGATACTTCCTCCCACACTTACATTTCCAATGACAACCCTAACAACCTCCCCAGTCTTCCTTAATTACCGCCCACATTTCTTCCGTATACCTTAACTCCCCTCTAAATCTTCTCGGATCATTGGAACCACCACAGACCACCTTAATCTTGTTATGCATCTTCTTACAACACCTTGACTTTTACTCACTCCACTCTAGTCCACCGTAACTTCCTGCAACTCTACGATACCAGCACACACGAAAACAATGTCTAAGGACAAAGCTGGATTACCAGATCCCCCCCAACAGCTCCAAAGTTACTGTGTGTCTACCGGTTTACTTTAAATTTACATATACACAAAGTTTACTACACCTCCAACGATACCTCCTACACTTCCTCAGACCACCTTAACTCTGTCTAACACCTCCTCAGCTACATCTTACAACAAAGAAGACTTGAAACTAGAGATTGAGACCAATGTTTACTGAGGTAATGAATCAAGAGAGAAGTAGAGTCATTTTCTCATAGACTTCTATACAACCAGAGGAGTCGCCCCCTGCTGGTCAGTAGAGAGAATGCAGCTTTAAGGTGCTCTTGTTTTATGTAAACATATATATTCTTTGAAGTGTATTTGGAAAAAACAACACAGGGCACCATTGACTCCCTCTTATCTTGTCGGACCTCCTACACCGCGATAGGATGCTAGAGACCACCTTAGTCATGTTGTGCACCATCATTGACAGCCTTCTACTCCACCTTAAACCATTCATAAACCATAACAGTTCAACCTATGCTTCCTTGCCTACCTCCTACATAGCATTAGGTCACCCACAGTCCACCTTAACTCCTTGAGACGACACAACAAACCACCATCTTAACGTCATCTTAAACCTCCTCTTACCACCGTCACATCAATGTAACCCCTTCCGAATAACACTTAGTCCACCTTAACAACCTTCTACTCCACCATAGTTAAATGATACCTAAACATCTTATACTTCCGACCACTTCAACTCTATCCAAACACCACAAACCACTCCAATACCACCTTAACGTCCCCTGACACCCTCCAGACCTCCTTAATTAACACACCTCAGCTGCACTTCCAGCTCAGCTTCTTGTCCTGGTTGTCCCAGTCTCTTCTTCTCCTCTTTCTCCTCAGTCCATCCTCTCTTCCCCCCCTCCCTCCCTCCCCTCCTCCCTCCCCTGGACTGTGTCCGGCTGTGATTGTCGGCTGTGCAGCAGTAAATGGATGTGCCCTCTTGAGCGAACGGGTCAGCACTTATTTCCGCAGAGCTTAATGAGAAGCACATGGCTGTCCTTTCCCTCTTTGGGCAGCGCCTCCTCCTCCTCTTCCTCCTTGCGCTCCCCTCAGGTCCATCCAGTCAGCCGAGACCGTAGGGGAGGCTTAATCCCTGGGAGGGAAATAAAGGAGTGGATTGACTCCCAAAGGAGGGTGAAGACTCACTCAAAAATAAGAAAGAACAGGATAATGTCATAAGATATAACAGAAGAAACCAGAATAGTCCACCATAAACACCTCCTTTACCTCCTTGTATCATTTCAGTTCCCTTATATACAGCTGCGCAACCTCCTTATACCACCTTCAGATATCTCACTGGAACACCTTACCTCTCAACTACACCTGTTATTCCACCATAACCACTTCCTAAACCACTTAAATACCGGCTATTCCCTTTATACCATTTCTTTCTTCAAGTATACAACACAAATCACCCCCCCATGCAACCCTACTGTTCTCCAGTGCACCATCTTAACCCCATCATATATCTCTTCATACTACCTTAATTCCCTCTCATACTTCAACTGAATGCGTTTTCTCTCAACCAAACCTCTTCATTCTACCTTAACCTCAACCAAACCTCTTCATTCTACCTTAACCGCTACCTAAACATAATAGCCCCGCTTTAAAAACCCTTCTTTGCTGTCAGAGTTTTCCCCACATACTACCTTAACTCCCTGCCCTCTCTCTTCATACAACCATAACCCTTTTTCACGTTATCTATGGAAATATCACCTCCAGCACATTCTTATACCCCTAATTCCACCTTAACCACTTCCTAAAGTACCATTGTTCACTTTAAAAACCTGTTACACCTCCTCGTCCCAACTACGCCTCTGTAAATCCCCATAACCACTATTTTTCTTTTTACAAATCAGAGGCACTTGTGTTTCACTTTTTATGCCATTTTCTACTTGTGCTCCGCTTCCTCTCAGTCGATTTATCATGTAAAAACATTTGGTGGTTCCAGTTCAGAAAAACTACAAAATCAAGATCCAAGTTTATATAAACGGACATTGAACTGGTCATTTGATTCGTACAAAAGACAATTAGTTGTTAAGGTGACCACACGTCAGTGGGGCCGTAAAGTGTTGCCACAACTCCCCGAGTAGAGAGCGGACGCAGCTCTGGAGACCAATGGCTGGCTAGTTCATGTACAAAGGGGAAAACACAGAGAAACTGTGAGGGCAATAACAGAAAGTAGCAAAAGTCCCGATGAGTTCTGGATCCGCAAGGGGAACATTTGTTTCCGTGTCCACCTTTTGTCAGTCAGTCATTCTCACGGAAGTGAGATGACCAAGACTGAACTGTACGAGTGTTTATCTCAGAGTCTGACTGAGATGTTGAAGATGTTTGGTGCCATGTTAACATGACAGAAGAAGAAGTTTGTCTGTCTGTGTGTGTGTGTGTGTGTGTGTGTGTGTGCGTCCAGCTGCAGACGGACCGAGGCCCTGGGAATAGGTGCACCATGAATATTCATATCGGAGCCTCTGGATGGAACAGCTGCCAGAGAGAGAAACAGGCTGCTGGGAGACGATCGATCGCAACACACACACACACACACACACACACACACACACACACACACACACACACACACACACACACACACACACACACACACACACACTGCTGGTGGAGGTGGAATCTGTCTGTTTGTCCGCTTCAGGTTACCGCTGGAGACACACAACAACAAGGCGCCGCCGTCGCCGACATGTGGCGTCGACGCGGTGGGGTCAACCCGCCGTCAACTCGTTTTTACTACAGGAGTGAGATTGACACCTGCAGACATAGCTGCTGTGTTGTGTATGCTGGACAAAGATGAGGTTTACGTGTGTTCAGCTGCAGTCCCCCCCCCAAACTTCCACTGCTGTGATAAACCTCGGTATTGAAGTGAATGGGAAAAACATGAATTTCGTCACTCCGGTTTTTGCTTTTACACATTGCCTGAAACACCACTTTACTTTTCACGCTTTATATTAATTCTTATAATGTATTTTTGTTCCTGTTTAAGAGGTTTTTCCTCTTCTTTTTGAAATCGATAGATTGTCTGTTTGACCCTTAGACAATCTATCCCTTCTTTCATGTCATGGAAGAAGTATTCAGATCCTTATATGTAGTAATACCACAGTGTACAAATAAATGCTGTGCATTCAGAATCTTACTTTAAGTACAAAAGTATTATGATCAAAATATAAAGTACCAAAAGTGAAAGAACTCATTGTGCAGAATGATCCATTACAAAATAATAAATGTAATAATATTGGATTATAGTTATTGAAATTACTTTTATCAGTGGGGTATAGGCTCAATCACCATTGTCTTACCACGCACGGCGATAGTGACTTAACAGTTATTTATTTAAATGAAAGTCTTTGAGATTGCCCCTTAATACCCTCGAGTAACTCGGACCAGAAGAGATTCAATGGGACAGTCAGGTTCAGGCCAGTTAGGTTCCTCATGGACAACATCACATACGTGAGCGAGAACAAGTTCCCCGAGGTTCTGCTCCTTCAAGATTAAGTTGGGGCAGATTTAGAGAACATTAGCGAGAACATGTTATTGTGTCTTTCTTACATATATCTCACATAAAAAAGCTGCTTGCTGGTTGATTATTTTGATTGACGACCACTTTTAATAAGTTTAAGGTTTGTGTGTGTGATGTTGGCTAAATGATATGTCTGTATCTTCACGTTCTTCACAATCAAATATTGTCTTGCTGCTCAAATAATCAATCGATCATGTGATTAGTGGATCTTTTATGAATGTTCTTGGGCAGCCACTCGGACAGAACAAGAAATTTGAACTTGTTTTCTCTGTTTTTCCAGATTAGTTAAAAATAAAAATAATTGCTTGTTCCAGAATCACCAGCCTGAATGAAACAGACCTCTAGTAAATAGTTATGCAATTTAACAATACATTTGTACTTTGTTAGAGTGATCTCTGCTCGGTATCTTGTCATTAATAGATTACACAAAATGCATTAAAAGTCCAGCTTATACAATATTTTTTCCCAGGGTTCCCTGGCTGATGTGATGTTCCCTCTTGTCTCTGTCGGAACTTAAAAGGAGAATCAGATGTCATTTCCTGTTTGGTTCGAGCTCTTCTTTCCTGTTGGGGGAATATTCTCCAGCAGGCCCCGGAGGCAGTTTCCAAAACTCTGTTCTTCAGGGTTAAATCAAGTTCCCTCCAAACTTTTCCCCCTAAATATTACGATTATACCACTGTACTCGTCCGCTACAGCGCGGGAAGGGGAGGGCGTCCAGATGTTTCGGCAACAAGCAACAAGCTGTGTGCTCCTCAGGAGAGCCGACCCTCACGTGTCACTCAGCTGTTTCTGATTCACGCACCTACGACGAAACCTGCATCTCCGATCTGTGCACGATTCACTAGGTGTACTTCTAATCATGTGAAGTTACATTCATGTGGTGATGCAGTTAAGACTGATTTGTACAGTTGATTTTTACAATATTACCCAAAAAACGTGTATTTATGAAATCTTTTGCATTTTTGGGGAAACAAGAAAAATTGTTTTTTAATACATATATATATATATTTTTTTCACTACAAACAGGAAGTAGGGCTGACATGTTTGAAATCTAGAGCTAACACGATACCAGAATTTCGGTTTGCGATACCAAAGCGATATGATATAAATAATACATTTGACGATAAATCCCAACTCACAGTTCACAGACAAAGTTGTCTAAATAAAATCTAGAATATAGTAGTGTCCTACACATGGGTGCATATTATTTTTTTTAATTCTTGTTCATATGATAACGTCAACAAACCCAATTTTCACGGAGTCACAAAGTCATTATTTCATAATCAGAAGTAAACTGTGTTTCATTATTTTGTGATGACCTGAATATTTCCTCGTGAAGACAGAAGAATTATCATTTATAAAGTACATATTGTCTCATTATTTCATCATCTCTACATAATTACAAGCTGTCAAAAATGATCTGATGACAAGAAAATAAATCAATATGTTTTAAATATTATTACCGTTTGTCTGAATATTCAGGACGGAACGTCTGAGTGAAAAGTTATGCAAATTATATCTAATTATTTTGTGATCTCAACAAATATAACTGTGTTCTTGTGATTGGGTTGTGATTATATCGTGATCGGAAGAAAACTTCAGCCTTCAGTTTGATCGAGATATGAGTGCAGATTTTTGAGTGCAATTTGATTTCTGTCTCATTCGGAGCGACAAAGGGTCATCTGTGTGCTGCCACCGATCCAACTTCCTTGACCTCTGAGCTTTAACGTTCCCGCATCTCCTCCTGCTGCCTCCCAGAGTGCGAAAAAGGAAAAAGATTAAGCTCTGTGTCAGATCTGTTTATTTCATTTTTCCGTGGTACGCCTCCGTTTTCTTCACAGTGTCCCAGTTATCGGTGCGACATGAGCCAAATGTGTTTGGGGAAACTCATGTGTGTCGTGGAAGTGAAGCAGAGAGGGGAACAGATGGGCTAAATTAATTAGCCCATGTATGTTTAAGTAGAAAGGTATTTATTTGCGTGAGTGGCCGAGGGCCTGGAATTAAACAGGGGAGGAAAAGGGGGAAAACAGGGACAGGGGAGTACTTCCTTTTTAGCGAATCTCCAGGAAAAGCGACGTTTTCACAAGCTTGCAGCGATCGGATTGCAACGGAGAGTGGTTTCAGGGAATTATAAATAAATCAGAGTCAAACAGGCGATCTGGTCTGAGGAGGAGAGCTCTTTGTTTACAGCCGACTCTGGAGACCTGAAACGGACCCTCCAAATAAATAAATACCACCGCTACAGGAAGTTCAGCCGCTTCCCCTCAGGCCCAGTTTAGTTTTATTAGCTACAGTCCTGCAGAGATACCAAACAATGAGACCTGCTCCCCAACCTCCTCCTCTTCCTCTTTAAGCATGTATGCTGCTCTCTCACTTCAGCTGCATTTGTACAGGAAGCACAGGAACTAAAAATCATACAAGGAACTTCTTTAAAAAGATGAATTCTTATATATAATCTATGAGCAAAATGACCACACTTTCAAATTGAGAGACGTTCATTTGTGACCCAATATACGCAATTATCCATAAAAGATTACAGACTGATTCATCTACAAGTAAACTGGCGCAAGTTTTATTGCTATGTTTTGTGACGGCCACGTTAGCCAGGTCTCCTGTCTCCCTGACTTTGTTGACCCGTTGCTGCGTTTCTTTGCACGTTACTCACTGTTGACTGTTGATCAGCGTAATACCATGAAACCAAAGAGCAGGATGTAAATTGCATCCTTGTGCACGATATACAAACAGAACAAGGATCCAGGACATTCCTCAGGAGAGCCACAACGTACCTTTGAATCAGCCTCAAATAGAGAGGAAGTTGCCAAAAACAAACCATTCTGCACAAAATAATGGGATACTAAAAAGCTTGGCTGGAACTTTGTAAGGACGGACTTCATTTTCAACACGGCCCTACCAGCTCATCCCATGAGTGTGCCACAGGGAAGTGTAAATGGGCCATTGTTGTTCTGTGTGTATATACTGTATATAAATTTATAGTGCAAAATCTGTTTGTTTGCAGATGATACCGTTTTTTACGCTTCAGTTAAAACCAGACGGCAACCTCTGGTTCTGCCAAGTGAAGCCGATGCGGAAGTGTCTTTAAACTTGCATTCTCTCTACTGACCATCAGGGGGCGACTCCTCTGGTTGTATAGAAGTCTATGAGAAAATGACTCTACTTCTCTCTTAAACTCTGACGGCCCGCCCACGGGCTTTTGGCGTGTTAAGTGTACACTTGTGTTATGTATACAACTGCTATGTATAGGTAGGTACTGATGCGACATATCTTTGGAAAGCTAAGATTCTTGTGATTCGATTTATGCAAACCCTTTCAAGATACAATCACAACAGCAGGTACAATCAACGCCTCAGTCAGACCACCAACCAACAAACAAACAATATGAAGCATCATAGTATTCCACCCCTCGATAATATTCCGACAAAAACGGTCTTGTTACATTGGTAAAGGTCCAGACGATCCAATCCAGTAAAATATTTAGTCCAAAACACATTATTAAGTCCATAAATACCCGCGGACTGCTGTTGCATCATTTCAAATTAGCCGGCAGATATGCCAAATTATTTATGTATTTTCCAACGTAACTCCAGTTCGCATGTAAACATTGCCGGTATCTGGGTCTCAAAATGACGGCTGCACTCTGACCTTTCGAATGACACGTCATTTAACCTATTAGGAGCTTCCATGTCCTGTCTACAGCCTACAATAGCCAACGAGAATCTGCGTTGAAGGAAAGTGCCTGCCCCTCTTCTTTCGTGTAAAGCTAGAGCCAATTGCAACCGATCATTCGGATGACTGACGCTTCGTATAGCCAATGAAATTTCGAAAATAACGATATACAGCTTCAGGGGGTAGATTTAGAGGCAGAACGCGGAAGTCACCTGCGTACCCCTGCTTAAAATGCAAAGTGTGGTTTTTGAGAGTTTTGGAGACTTTAGGAAAGTGAATAATAGCGAAATAACTTATAGATTACTGTATTTCGACATAAATAAGCTTTAGATTGAATTATGAATACACATTTTTACACAGCCTAGGTATGTAACCATGGGTCTCCAAATGGTTTTTTTTGGAAAGCTCCTAGACATACCCTTAGAAAAACGTGTAAAATATTTATTTTCTGTGGTATTGTTATCAAATTTGAACTTGGACTAGGTAAGGCTTCATGCTGTGGTCCCATTGTGTTTTCCAGCTAATAAGTCCCATCTGCAGGCATCTGTTTGCAAAAAAATATCCAGGTGGAAATAAAAACCTTCTACTTCAGTGTGTTCAAACTTCTATTACGTAATGCCAGTAGCACTTACATTGATTCTGACTGTTGGGGAAAAACTTCAGAGTGTTACCTTTGAAAAGAGACCAAAACCATGCAAGTACAGGGTTGCAGGGTGTGTTTTAGGGCGGGCTTACTGTGATTGACAGGTCGCTGCAGCTACCAGAGCCGTATACAGAGTCTCCACGTCACTCCTCCACAATCCAAATATGGTAACTTCTGTTCATTGGTTGCGAAACAACAACATGGCAACGGTCGTAATTCAAGATGCCGACGGCAAAATCACCAAACTCAAGGCTTCATAATGGCGTGACGTCCACTCCTTATATACAGTCTATGGTTAAAACATTGTAAGGAATGTTAGCGGGCTCTAACAGAGAGCTATTTAAACAACCATAAACCCTCAAAAAATTTAATCTATGCTATTTGATGTCTCGGAAACTACGTTTGCCGGACACTCCGTTTAAAAATTAGCAACAGGATAAATATCTACCAGCAGGGTTTTCCCACTTACAGACGGAGAGGAGACACTGGATTCTCGTCTACGGTGGATATCAAGATTAAAACGGAATTATAAGATGTTTTAGGGTACAATAGAAAGAGCAGAGACAGGAAAGCGCTCATGACGTTCAATGCCTTTCCGGTAACTCACTTTGATCCCAACACTACAGCATTGCGACAGATTAAGTACATGAATGATCGACACAGACCGATAGCAAACACACACATAAAATAAAAGAATAGATTTTAGTTCCTTCAAAATTAGATATCTCTTTAAATATATTTTTCTGTGCAAGCAAGCGTTGAACTCGCATGCATGCATTCTTTAGGCTTCGTTAATAATTGAGGCGACAGGCCAGAGGCGGGTTTTGCAGTGTGGAGGTGGTGGAGGGGGCAGTTGGACAGGTGTGTTCAGGGTGAGGAAGGGGCAAGGGGAGAAGGAGGAGGGGGGCCTGGAGAACAACAGCTTGCTCTCAGCAGGGGTCCCAGGGAAGGAGCAGGTGAGGAAGGTATCCATTGCAATGCTCTTACACCGTCTACCCGACACCGGTTCAGAGAGGGGAGGGTAGAGGAGGACAGGGGGGACGAAAAAAAAAAAAGCCTGTAGCTGATATCAGAATAAATATCTGCTCATATTTAACAAGAAAAGGAAGTCAGTCATAACTGCAAAAAACTTCTCACAGTGACATTTGGTTCTACTTTTTGGGGGAAGGAACACGGCAATCCAAAGCTACGTCAACTCAGGCCACCTGCAGTACAGATCCAAGATCAGTGTGCTCCTTTTTCTCAGATTTTAAATCTTCATCTTAACCTCACTGCATAGAACTCGTTGGAATACCTTTAATAATAAGAAAACATGAGGTCAGGCATGCTGTAGCCAGCAGGTGAGAAGTAACTACAGTACACTTGTCTTCTCAATGGGACTTTTGTCTTTAGATCATGATGATTAACCGTCAAGACTGTACACTCCAGATTGGCTCTTGCTCGCTTTGGGATGCCATCAGCCAGACCACATGTCGAGGTGGCCTGGCTCGCATTGAGTTCAGATCTTCGAGAGATGCCAACAGCATGTGGGCACAATCTGAACAATTCATCAAAACGTATCAAAACGTCTCCATCATCTTCCCCTCCACATGGGAGTTCCTCTTGCAGAGGAGAGCAAAGGAAAGAGAGGAAAAACCGAGTCCTGTTAAGTTACTGCTAAAGTCCTGATATTCAAAATAAAACCTACAAAATAACTAAGGACTTTCATTCTTAAGAATTTATAAGAAAACGTGTTTGTCACCGAATTAGCAGAGCTTTGTCTGCGGCTATTCTTCAATAAAACAAATCGACTTATATTGCAGCCAAAATAACTTTTTGCTGCTTACTTTTATGGACTTTTATTGTGTAGAATGAGATGCGTTAGAGAGAGAGGGCTGAGGTGTAGGGAAGGTTAACCCCAATGATGTCAGCTGCACAGATGAGGTAAACCCCCTCAGTAAGGCTGACACTGAGCCAGAGGTTAAAGGTCAAGGGATCCGGATCCGCCCGGTCTGTTTGGAGAGAGTCCCTCAGCAGCCGTCGTCACCCATCACTCACGGATCAATACGCCTGACGGGATTTATTTAATCAAGTTGTGTATGTTTTTCTCTGTGGCAGAGATAATAATCATGAAGCTCAAATGTCCGACCGAACGAACATCCACAAAGTCACACTGTTATAAACTCTCAAAGGACTATTTTCTGCACATACTGTACATCATCCTCCGGCAAATAACAAATCAAGAATGAATTGAATAAAACTCCTTTCATGATAATCCATAAAAATATTCAAACTACTATTTCCAATGTCAACAATGAACCTTAAGTCTTCTAATGTCTTTCTCTTCTTATGATGCATAATTTTGTTCAGTAGAGCTGGGTATCTAATCTCAATACTTTTAGATCTTTAAATACTAAAAGTAACAAAAGTTGGCATCAAATGTCGTGTCAGATGTTGACGTATAGTTTCATCAGATAGTTCCACTATAAATTAAAAAAGAAAAATGTGCCAGTTTTAGATCATTTTATCAAGACAAACTTCTCGTAATGCTGCTTATTTACAATATTTAAGAACTTTTTAAACAGGGGGTATTGTAGAAACACAAGTTGATATTTTTGAATTACACTATTCTCACTTTACCTGATTATTTTGATTCCATGTACTCTAGTGTAGTTGACATTTGTTTTATTCTATTCTTATTTAAATTGTATATACCGGTTGTAATTCATTTATTTATCTGTATTCCATAACGGATTATCTTAGACAAGAAGATATTTACCATTTAAACATTTCTTTTTTTTTTTTTAAATGTAACATGGCTACTCCATGATTGCCCTACAGAGAGGTCAAAGGTCACAGTGGACCGGCACTCTTCCTGTGGCAGAATGATATAAAAAGTAAGGACATTGTTTGGACCCTCTGAAACCGAAGCCCCAGCTGACCTGCTGGTTCTGGTGCCAGGACTGAGCTGTGTTTGTGATCTCCAGCTGGGTTTCTGCCTCGTCTGATTCCTCCTCATTTCACTGGATTAATTAAATCCGCTGCTCGCTGATCCCATTTCATTGTCCTCCGGCCTCTCTAACAGACCTCTCCATTCACCCCCAAAATGGGTCTTTAATAGGGCGGGCTCGAGTCGAAAAACAAACTCCGGGGCTGAGAGTGTGTGCGGGAGCTGAAACGTGTCCGGGGTCAGAGGGGGCGAAGGACAGTTTGGTGGATCTATACCGCTGAAACCCACGTTGTATAATGTCAGTTTGTTATTCTATGTTCACCAGAACGCTGCTTTCTTAGCTTCAACTAATCCTTCAAATCTGAAGTCATAATTTTAAATATATTTTAGCTTAAGGATAAACCCATTGAGATGAACCATCTCATTTTGAAGAGGGTCCTTGGTGGTTTGTAGGTTTTCATTATTGTTTTGTTTTTGCAAAAACAGCAGAGCATTTTGGGAATTTGCATCATAAGGAATGTAAACAGCAGCATTGAAACAATCCTCTGGGCAGATAATGTGGTCAACATTCCACTTCAAAGAAACACTTTCCATCAACTTGAACTATGTTTGAGAAGCTCGCATCATTGACGTGAACAGGGTGCGCTCCTCTAGCCTGAAGGGAGTCTTGCGCTCTGTCCTGCGGTCCGCCATTGAAGCGCAGCTTGATCCGGGATGCCGAGATGGACCCAGGTCTTTGTAAAGACGTGGGCACAACAGTCATCGACCTGCCGCCGCTGGGTTCTGGTTAGCTTAGCTTCCTTCTCGGCTCTCCTCCCTCTCCTCCCGGGGCGGCGGACTCAGCCTTCAGTGGGCTTTGGTTCGGCAGATCTGGCTGGATGGTTGACGGTGATCGCCTCAAGGTCCGCTCCGCATAAATTGATCCAATCCCCACGCTTCCTTCTCTGATGTTGAGGAGTGTATTCTGTCATATGCCATAAGTGCTCCAGTAATAAAAAAAAAAAATACAACTAATTAAGACAAAAATGTAGCAGATTCATTGGAGCTACCGGCCGCAGCATCTACATGCACCACATGTATTGGAAGTCAGTAGACCGGATGACCACCAGAGATGGTTTCGAAAACCTGGGTTTTCAGCGTCAAAACTCTCTAAACAAGACTCGTAAAACACTCTTCAGAGCACCTTAAAAGGTTCTCAGTGGAAACATGTTTGTGTTGTGGTTTCATTCGAGCCTGAAGAATCCCGAGCGGGGTTCCCGTTGAGGAACGTTGTTGTTCAGAGTGTGGAGGGCGAGGCCTCTGCAGGCCTGCAGGGGCCACGCTGGGATACCTAATCTGCTTCATTAATGCTCCCAGTCGACCATCAGCACCGAGCTCCCACAGTCCTCTCTGGTTTCAGTGCGTCCTGTCCGAGGCTCACCTGCAGCTGTACCTGCTCGATCGCTGAACTGCATCGGCAACGGGGTCACACTGGAAAACACTGCAGAGACGAGAGCCTCAGCTTCTCCCCGTTTCACTGATACAGGCTTTTAAAAGCACTGGACAGCTCTCAGATATTTTTCACATTTATACATATTTTATTGTAAATGTATATTTACAATAAAATATATATGTATGTATATGATTATTTGCAGTACTTATTTATTTTCTCTAAATAATATTATTATAATAATAATATAATATATAAAGTGAAAACCTAATTCAGGTGCATTTCCTTTATATATTTTTGCTGATATTCGGGAGATACATTTTAAAATGTACTCCTTAATAATTGTGACGGTTTCACTCTAAATAAACGTTACATTTGTTTTTCTTAATGTCTGAGTGGAAATATTTCAAGTTGACTTCGACCACTATAAAATTACAACAGTAAGAACTCATTGCTGTCCAATGAACAGCTCAAAATGTTAACTTTTCGGGTTTTTTAAGATGAGAAAATGCATTCTTTAATAAGCCCAGTTGGTTTTGAAAAGGATTTATTCACAAATCTCCTAAACTATAACGCTTTACAATAATCATTCAACTTGGAAATACGTGGTCTTCACAGGACAGCGAGGAGACACGAAATACAACCAGAGTAATTAAGTAATCAAAGTCGAGCGAACAATGTGATTTATCAATGCGAATGTATCAAAAACGCACAGTCCGTAGCCGAAATGTAATACCCTTGAGTTGATCCGTTAATGGCTGCAGGTTCTGTTAGCGGATCGTTTCACGTCCACAGAGCAAAGCCTCTCCCCGCTGCTCCGCCGAAACCCAGAATCGGCCCGTGAAAGCCCCTCAGCACGGAGAGTCAGGAAGGGAAGATGGAAACGATTAGGAACGTGCAGATGTACGGCTGATTAGCAGAGAGGACGGATCCAGTTCGGGAAAGCAGATCTGCGGCTTCAACTTCTGCGGGGCCACACTGGAGCTGGACGGAAGCCCGAGTGTGTGTTAGTGTGTGTGTGATCAGTTCAATTCTTCTGACTTTCTGACATTGATGGAGGAAGTTTCAAGTCAACTACTTGAGCACAAATACTAATACCACTGTTTAAACTGTTCCACTGTGCTCTGAGGCATCTCCGTGGTCTAAAAATGCAGCCGCGCATGCACGAAAAAGAAGAAACTTGTTTTTTGTTGCAATCCAGAGTTGCTAACAATCCCTTCATCTATGGTCTTCATGCTATCAGGCGAGTTTCCACCCAATTGTCTGTGTGTCCATTTTGAGGCTAAATCTAACTTTTAGTAAAGTACGCTCCATTTGTACCACCAGTACATTCTTTTAAGTAACACTGTACTTCTGCTTGATTCAGTATTTCAGTTTTTCCCCCACAAACACACAGAAACTGTATGTACTGTAGAAAACATGTAACGGGCCATGTGGCATCCCCCCCCCCCCTGTGGCGGATTAAGCAGGGAGCCAGCTGCAATGCTGGGGGGTGGGTGGGGAGGGGGGGGGGGGGGGGGGGGGGGGGCGGACATGCTGCCATCGGCCTCTCCAAGGTGACCCCTGGCAAAAGCTGGCATCACATCTGTAGCCGAGGCCCGGCCCGTTCTGACCGCCATCAGGGCAGCACCAGGCTCCTCTGTGCCCCGGCTGCCCTCCACGCCGTCCCGGCTGGCAGGCGGGAGAGAGAGGGGGCCTCCCGCTGCACGGAGAGGCAGGGAGGGAGAGTCGGGTGGGCAGCAACCCCATCACCGGATATTAGACGACTCTGCAAAACCTACGACGATGATCAATGCCAATGTTTTTAAAAGGATTTCTTTCTGCAATATGCTGCGGTAAATAAACTACGGTTAGGCAACTAAAAAACCTTAGGGTTCAGGTGTGGTATTTGAAACTATGGGGCCCTTTCACACCTACTTTCTTTTGGTCCAAAATTTCAGACTTTTCAGTTTGAACTAAAACCACAATTACAGGAAACCTCCCACGGACCAACAGCCTGACTACATTAAATGGTCTCTGTCAAACTAAACCATTGTTTCAGTTCGGTTCTAGTGTGACAACATAATCTTTGATGGTTTGGACTTTTCAAACCAGTTACAGGAAGTTCCGGCAGACAGGGAAAAAAACGAAACAAAAGAAAATGAGCCGCTGGTAGAGAGAAGGAGATGCAGCTCATGTAGGTGATGAAGAGGGGGACATAGGTGTGACATGTAGAGTTCTTTAGTCCACTCGCATCATTGCAATATGAAACTGAAACAGGATCAAATGTATACAACCTTCCAACCTTGGTTCGGACCGTCGAAGAAGGCCTTAAAAACACCTGGTTAAGGTTCAGGAAGTTGCTGTAATTTAAGTTCATATCGATGTTGGTATGGCTGTTGATTATGCAAAAAATTGAATTAAGGTAATTAACTTTCTAATTGTCTGGAAAATCTCGTCTTTAACTCCTGGTTGCAGTGAGGGTGGGTGCTCCTGGTAAATAAAGTTACATCACATTTCCATATTGACCAAATGATTAGAACAGCTCACTGAAAAGGTGTTTTCAGTGAGGAAAACTATTTCTGTTGGTAAAGAAGTGTACAGATACTGAACATCGCTGTTTATCAGGTACAACATGAACCCCCCCCGGAACCCTCTCAAGGACCGCTGGAGGTCCTGGGACCCCGTGTTGCGCCCCACAAGAATAAAAGGAACGGAGAGGACATACTCCCCTGTGAGTGGGTGTTTCCTGTGTGTGGACGAGGTCTCCCTTGATGCCCCTACCAGCTGTTTGTACTTGGCTCCCCCGGGGGGAGGCGGGGGCAGGGGCTGTGGGGCACAACACGGCGACAGGCTCGGTGGGGTCGGCGGGCGCCCCGGACCGGACAGCCGTAAGTAATGGGGACCGGCACGCACACAGGCACCGCTCTGAATCAACTTAATTAGATGAGGAAGGGGGGGACCGGGTGTGTGTGTGTGTGTGTGGGGGGGGGGGGGGGGTCTGGCCACGGGACAAACCTGAGTGTTTGTACACACACTGATAAAGAGGTGATCACTCCACATTACTGCTAATGAATGAGTCCTTGGAGGTAGATGCTGACAAACACTCCATCACATCCTTTTTCTTTTCTTGGACGCTGTTAAACGGCTCTCTGATGTCCAAACATATGGTGCCACCGTGCCACCGTTTCAGCAGCTTACTCCTCTAAAAATACTTTCATGCTAATTAATCTGTCTTCGCATTGGAGATTAAATGCGTAGCTGGGGGATCTTCAATTAATAACTGCACGGATCACTACTTTCCTGCACTTCCGAAACTTTACACTCCGTGTGCCAGTGAGCTTGCGAGGAAGACGAGCGGTGAGATGATGCTGCTGATGAGGAGATAAAGATCTTTTTTCTAGAATGTTTTCAATAGTGGTGGAGCTTAAAAATCCTGGTCTGACTTTCCCGCCTCTCTTTATGCAGATATTAATAAAGTGAGGGAAGAAAAGAGTTTGCTTTTACAACTGTCAGTCTGTGCGCGGGAAAACCTCGGTAAACACAAATGTATTATATTAATCTGGAACATAACTCACTCCTGTTGAAATGTTTATATGTAAACGTCTAAAAACAGTCAACTTTAAATCGGTGTAAATTACTCTATTGGTTTAGTTTGTGTTTTGGGATCTTTCTTTGAGACAAAGTTGCTCTTAACAGGTAAAAAAATTTTTTTACAGTGTGGTATTACTACTTTTACTTGTAACACAGTATTCTTACAGTGTGGTATCAGTAACAGAGTATTGATGTTCCTGGTCTGCATGCTGGTGGACTCTTCTGAGTCACATGACCCCACAGTGAGTCCATGTCCCCGCCGGACACCGCGAGGTGCCACACCGACCGCTGCTCTCTAATCACACTGATGCTGATGTGCAAACATCTGGCAGCGTCACATAATCCCTCCAGCCTCTAATCAGGATTAACTAAGTAGCACTCTTGATTTTATCTCCATTTGTCTAATTGTTTAATCACGCAGATTGTTATTAAAGCATTAATAGGTTATCACTGCTCACAGAGGCATCATGGTTCAGCTTCTGTGGAAAGTTGGGGGGGGGGGGGGGGGGGGAATTGATGTGATTAAAGGGACATTTCACAGCGTCCCACAGCTGGCGCGATGTCGCTGTGATAGGAAATAATTAATTAGGACGAAGCCGTATCTGTATGTATGTAATGTTCACATGTTCTCTCTCTTCCACCCCCCCCCCCCCCCCCCCCACACACACACACACACACACCCGAAACAAAAAGAGGGCCTGAATGCATTTCATCACACATAAAGTTCAGACTAAGGCGTGTCATATCTGATGTCTGTGTTTCTGACGTGTTCTGCAAAATATCTTGAGTATTTTTGGGATATTTTGCCTGCATCAGGACACAGCATGAGGTTGGTTAGTTCCACCTGTTGACAGTCCTGCTGGCCACAGGTTCTTTCTTTGTTTCTGATTTGGTGACTCCCTTAACAGCTTCGTTTTAGTTACTCCCTCATATTTTTGATCAGCTGACAGATTGCCGCGACATGACCTGACCGTAGACTGTATATAAGAAGTGGCTGTAGTCATCGTGATATCACCCATAGGTTTGGGAACGTTTTGAAGCCTCGAGTTGGGCGATTTGGCCATCGCCATCTTGGATTATGGCCATGTTTGCAGCCAATGAACAGAAGTTACCATCATTTGACTGTGGAGAAGTGACTTAGAGATGCTGTATACAGCTCTGGTATCGGCCTGTCAATCACAAGGTAGCCCCGCCCTAAAGCATACCCTGCTTTATGGTCTATCTGACTCTAAATGGACCATAATTTACTAAATGAACATCATGCTGCATTGAAGAAGACTTGAAACTAGAGATTGAGACCATAAACTCATATTTACTGAGGTAATAAATAAAGAGAGAAGTAGTCATTTTCTCATAGACTTCTATACAACCAGAGGAGTCGCCCCCTGCTGGTCAGTAGAGAGAATGCAAGTGGAATGCGGAGGTTGCCGCCTGGTCCTGACTAGGGTTGCAAAATTCAAGTATTCAAGGGTGGAAACTTTCCATGGGAGTTAATGGGAATAAAAGGATATAACAGGGTTAATCGATCAGGCTGTATTTGCTGATAAAAAAATATTTTACCATCATTAGGAGGACGTACTTGTTAACCTTTCTAATAGTTTAAAAATCAAGAATTTATTTAAATAGGGTTGTATTAAATGAAAAGGACTGGGGCTGCTCGAGGGTTAACATTAGCTTTTAGGGTTACGGTTAGGTTCAGGGGCTCGGAAATGCATCCTAAACGACGGTCCTCACAAATATCGAAGTACTAACAATATGTGTGTGTGTAGGGGGGGAAAGGGCAAGTCATCTGACTGCATGTCTGCAGAAACTCCTCGGTGGTTTCCACACCAGAGCACCGATGGCTGTGTGACAGAACAGGTGATATTCACGCAGAAACACACGCACACACAAAAAAAAAATGGCAAAAATCCACTTCTGCCAATCGAGTAAACAGCAAACACCCGGAGCTGCTGCCTCCCTTTAAATGAAGACTGACACCTTCGCTGGCAGCCAAACACCAAATGGCTGCAGACCAAGAACTGTGTGGCACACAGGATAAGATGCACAACACACAGCTCCCAAATACCAGATGGCGTTTCTGGATTCTGTTTCCATTTTATTTATTTCTGTAAAACCACAGACCCAGCAATCAACGACACTCACACTGCAACTGCAGACGCCGTCTCTTATATAAAATATTGAGTTTTTGCCTCTTATACAGACAAACATCTGATCAGACACGTTTAAGATAGATGTGGTGTGTATTCAAAGTTATTAGGGTTCCAGGATTAAAACCTCTGCCGGACTCACAGCTGGACTCGGCTCTGATTGGCTCCCAGTGGTGGAGGAAGTACTCTGATCTTTTACTGAAGTAAAAGTAGTAAAACCACCGTGTAAAAATACTCGGTTACAAGCAAAAGACCTGGATTCAAAATCGTACTTAAGTCAAAGTACAAGTAACAACCATCCAAATATTCCTAAAGTAACAAAAGTAAAAGTATTCTTTATGCAGATTTATGGATGCATTAATGTGTATATTCATTTAATGTTGCAGCTGGAGCTCATTTGAATTACTTTGTATACTGCTGGGTAGTTTAATCTATAAGGATATTTTAGAATCTATTAGTTGATTTATATCTTTTATGTTAATGATTTGAATATGAAAAGTAAGCAAAGCTGTCAGATAATTGTAGTACAAAGTAGAATATTTGTCCTGGAGATGTAGTGGACCTCAACTCTGTGTACTTGAGTACTTAGTCACATTCCACCTGTGTTGGCTGTTTTCTCTGACAGACGCCTGATATTCATTCCATCAGGCCAGTTTGCAGCAGCTGAACTGGAAAGCTTCCACAAGGCAGGTGGAGCTCCTTTTGAATTAGAGAAGCTGCTTCAGTACCGGAGCCTGGTGCCCAAGCCGAGAATGCCAAACGTCTGATAAACCGCACAGCTCGGGATTCTTTAGAGAACATGAAGGAAAATTCAGTTCTTTAACGACCAACGCGTATTTTTGTCCATCGCTGGTTATGTTAAATACACGGAGAGAAAAATTGGACACAACTTAAAAACGAGCCACCAGATGGGTTACAAACAACTTTAAACAGGTGAAATGATGGGTACCTACGCTTGACACCATCCCATTGAGTATTTCTAAAGAGTATTACGATTTAATAAATGTTTTTACAAGCTATAACACACTGCAATTTAGCCAAATGTAGCACAAAAGGACAATTTTAAAGTATTTATTAATGTATTTGTCAACAACTATATCTGTAACTGCTGTATAAACGGATAATAACAGCTGGACTATATATTTTCATACATTTCAGCAGTAATGATATAAATTGATCAAATATGAGGCTTGTATCTGTTACTGTGTTACTGTGAGGAGCTTTTAACTGGTTATAAAAACAGTCTCAATGCAATACTGATGCCTCTAAATGACCCACATTAGTAGGCGGCACCATCACAGAGACGATTGTCTATTTCTATATAGTTATTGTTAATATTTTCCACCGGGCGGAGCAGACACCGCAGCAGTTTAGGTTTAGCTTTACATATAGAAAAATGGCGAAACAACAAAAATGATTGGCCGAGATGTATAGGCTTGTGGCTTCGCTGTTGTTTCAGAACCACGGACAGCGATCTTTGTTGCGCGTCAAGTATGTGTCTCTATGTGTGGCGCTGTCCAAAGTACGCAAATGCAAGATTGATAGTTGGACAGACCACATCACTTAGTTCTGCGCTTCCGACCCTAATTCGGTTCCCCCTCCCATCGCAGCAATCCAGAGACAGAAGGGACATGACGGGAAAGTGAAGGGACGGTCGACTTGAGAGAGAGAGAGAGAGACAAAGAGAGAGAGAGAGACAGACAGAGAGACAGAGAGACAGATGCAAGGCACAAACAGCTGTTTTTATGCGCCTATATTTAGGCTCTGCTAGAGCTACGTTCTTTTGTGGGTGTTCTGATTGAACAGATGTTAGCTCCATTACCTGCACCAACTTTAGCTTTGCTGCCGGGCCGAATGAAGCTAACGAGGGCGCTAGGCGTTAGCTTCGAAGCCTGGTGCCCTCTGCTCCTGGTGTCGAGTTTGAATGTGTTTCATATTTTTTCTTTTCAATAAGGAAAGTAGGTGCAAGAATGTTCTCAAGGTTACAAAATGTATTTCTTCAGTGCGTTTTTTATTGGGCATCATCTCCATGTTTACGCACGTAGTGTCGAAGAGATTGGACCTGAAGCGTTTGCTTACCCTCGTGAGACACAGCTAAAATGTGAGCCGTACGTCTGCATAGATTACATTGACATACATTGTCTGGTTGCATGACAGCCAGTCATGGCTTGTATTCATTCAAACATTACAGCAATGGTGGTCACCCGGGCGGAGTTCTGCATTCTGCTAATGTTTAAGGTATAGTATAACAAAACCTGCCTCAGTGTTTCTATGCAAGTACAGAGAGAGACAGAGAGAGCGAGAGCGAGAGAGAGAGAGAGCATATGTAGAAACCAGCAGCGTCTGTTTGATACTGAGCCTCAACTGGCAAAGAGCCACAACACAGAGCAGAGTGAAACAATGCTCACTTTGTTTAACACAGATCCTTTAGGTTCACAGAGGGGGGGGGGGGGGGGGGGGCACTCTGTCCATACACCTGTCCACCAAACACATGTGATCGTATCTACTAACTAGTATTGTGTGTGTATCAAAGCCTCCTTTAGGAAATCACTGGGCTTTTTTTATCTTTAATTAAACTAAATATATTTGAATATTTGAGGTGTTTTTAAAGATCTTCAGCGGGAACCAATGGGCTTGGAACTGAGAGCCACAAACAGGAAGTCAGACCGTATTGAGGCACGGACTGGTCTAAAAAATGGGATTTGTTAACAATAAGAAAAGTATAAAACATCACCTCTCTTATCCTCCAACAGTTTGTGGATATCGGGGATATTAGCATCATCACCATCATCATCATCACTGTCCTATTGTTTCTCCTCCCAGCAGGACATCCACCACAACACACACACACACAAAACAACAACCGACCGGCCTGAAGAAGAAGCAGCTGTCTTGGCTGGTAGCCATGTTTCTCCAGGGAGGAACAGACATGGAGCAGGAGGTAGAGGAGGAGGACAAAGAGGGGGTGATGAAGAGGAGGGAGGAGGAGATATGGGGAGGGTATTGCTGGGAGAATTCCCTAACTTACTGAAATAGAAAATATTCTATGGCAAGTAAACTTAGTATGAAGTCTTAATACTGAACTGGAAATCAAGTTTGCACTCAGCGGGTCAGTCAAGGAATTTAATGTCAGCCGTAACTATCTTACTTGTCTTAAAGGTAAAGTGTCCTCAGGAGTTTTTGTCCCTTTTATAGTCCTTGCACTTGGTTTACTAACCACAAATAAAAGCTCATTCACCCAGGAGACCGCTGTTTGTGCCCCGCGTGAAACCAGAAGCCAACGTTGTTCTATTTGTGGCGTAACCTCCGCACTAAAATAACTCCACGTCCGTAGTTATATTTTAACCCAAACCTTTTTCTACAACTAACAAAAGTACTTTTGTTGCCCAGTGAGGAAGGACATTTATTTTGAAAAATCTGCACGTTTTGAGTGGAAACTGACGTGTGTTGCTTGACTTTCGTGGTAAACCATACGAAAAACCTTTCGTAAAGACCGTTGTGTGAGGATAAGTTGACGTATGTGTGTGCCATGTTGACGTAACATGTACGCAGGTTAACAAGTAGCCTGTGTATGTGATTTAGTTTTTTATTTCTCATCTATGATTTTGTGTTTGTTATATGAACACTAATACATTTTAGCGATGGCCATTTGATCTTATGCAAGTCTTTTCTTCTCATTAATATCAATATTACTTTCAATGTAGTGAGGGATTGATTGCTTGGGATGGTTGGGGAGCTGTTGCATAACAATTCAATAAAATAGTATTTGAATAAAAAAGTATTATGACTGAACATCAAAGTGGTTAACACTTGGTTTCTGGGTAAAGGTTAGAGTTCGGTTCATGTTTAGATCAGGGGCTCGAAAATGCATCATGTCAACGGGGGTCCTCGTAAGAATAGAAAAGCAACAACGTGTGTGTGTGTGTACTGGAGCCTTCCAACAACTTGAATCAATCGATCTCGTCGTGTCTCATTTGGAATAATAATACACCTGAATTAATGATGCAGCAGAGTGTGTGTGTGTGTGTGTGTTACAGAGAGAGAGTATCTTGTATCCGTGTTCGCCTCGGTTGGGTCGAGTTGATGGCGAGGCGTCAGCAGCAGGTCAGAGGCCAGAGAGGCAGATGATCCTCTGGATACAGTAACATGCTCACACACCTTTAGCTCTGCTTGTTTACATCAATGAAGTCTTTGTTTTTCTTTTTCTGGCGAGTCAAAATGTCTATTAAAACCTGAAAAATGAGCGATCATTCCGATTCTTATCTGATATCTTTACATGATATATTTTTAGATTCTCTCAGTGATGTGGCTACCATTGATTGGTCACTGAGGTCAATCCTCTGTGGCTTTGTTAAAATAATATTCTATGGGAAATTAGGGGTTGAAGAGTTTACATTTTCCAATTAAGATGAACTAATACAATGTGGATATTTTATAGGTTGATTTTAGTCACTGAATATATTCATATTTTCAAAGTCATAATTGAACACCTTATAAACTATTAACACTCACATAAATTCACTGATAAAAAGTAAATAACCTAATCTCCCATCAACATGACGATGCCTCCATGACGATGCCTCCATGACACACAGCCAGCTCCGTCAACAAATGCTTTTTCACAGTTTGGTGTGGAAGAGCTCGACTGGTTCGGCACGGAGCCCTGACCTCAACCCCCATCCGACACCTTTGGGATGAACCTGAATCGCAGACCGTGAGCCAGACCTCATCGCCCCAACATCAGTGATGCTCCTAGTGTCTGAATGGGAGCAAATCCACCGCGGCAACTTCATGACGTTACACCGTCACACATGGCTCCATCGGTCACCTTAGATTGTTCTTCAGACCGGTGATTTAGATAACTGAAAATCACAATGCTACGAAACTAAGACTGTAGGAAATAAAATGTCAGAGTCGTCCTTTACGGCTGAGGCCTCCTCCCCGGGTCGGCCGGGTTTCCCCCTGCAGTTCGCCTTGGGCTCAGCTTTCCCTCGCTAAGTCCAGCAGCACAGCAGCGGATATTACAGCCCCGAGCCTCGGCTCACTTATTGGACCGAAGAGCGAGAAATAAAGAAGCTGCAGGGTGGAGCGCTCTCTGCTCTCTCTCCGGTATTACAGGGAGAAAACAGAGCACCTGGGTCAAGTCCTCCTGCTTGTACACACACTCTAGACTTCTGTCCAATCCTGAGAACCTCTCTGACAGATTCAATGGAGAAAGTAAAAGCTGTCTGGTTCAAACATATACTCAGCCCACAAGGACAGCGGGTAGTTTCATTTGACCTGAGATTAACATCTTTTGTTTATTAACATACCATGAAGAACTTTAACTACACAGGAAAGGGAAGGAACAGTGAGAGAAAGGAGACAGAAAGAAAGAATGGAAAAAAGAGGGAAAGGAAAGATGAAAGGAAAGACAAATAAAGATAAAGAGGGAAAGGAAAAGATTAAAGGAAGGAAAGAAAGGTAAAGACTAAATAGAAGATAAAAAGGAAAGCAAAGCAAAATAAGAGAAAAGAAAAGGAAGAGGTAAAGTAGGGAAAGGAAACAAAAGATACAATGAAGGGAAAGGATAGATACAAGTAGAGGAAAGAGGAAGAGAAGGAAAATAGAATGGAGTGACAAAGGGACAGGAAGGAAAGGAGCCATGAAGGGAAAGGAAGGAGGGAAGACAAAGGGAAGAAAAGAAGGACAGAAAGGAAAGATAAAAGGTAATGAGACATGAAAGAGGAAAAAAGACTGAAGAAAATAAAGTTTATAAAAAGAAAAGAAGGGAAAATGAACAGCAGGTAAAGATAAAAGGCCAGGAAATGTGTCAGGAAAGGAAACAAAAGGAAGGGGAAAAGAGAAGAGAAGGAAAAGAAATGAATGACAAAAAGGGTCAGATTGAAAGGAACCATGAAGGCAAAGGAAGGAGGAAAGAAGGAGAGGAAAGATGGCAGGAAAGGTAAAAGGTGAGTGGAGGAGTGAGTCATGTCTGTCAGTCGGCGGACAGCCTGAGACACAACAGGGGACTCGAGGACTCAATGTGTCCTCACACTTTTCCACGCCACGGGAGGACGAGACTGCCAGGACGAACACACAGACAGACAGACAGACAGACAGACAGAGAGAGAACCGTGGACTCAGGAAGTTCAAGCAGACAATTCTAATCCCCCAATTTCCTCCTCTCTAATCATCTCTGCCGCTCGTGGCCGTCTCCAAAATTGGAAACATCTTCTCCACAATATGACACTCCCTCTGAAACACACACACACACACACACACACACACACACACACACACACACGCACACACACATACATAACCTTCAGGTGCCGTCTCAGTGTGGACGCAGTGGTGCTGAAAAGGTAAAATTAGTGTGAAAACGTGACTCATTTCCATCAGCTGATTAAACTATGAGTCACAGCAAGGTCGGGTCGCTTCACTTTAAAGGACAGTTTTGCTCATTCTCTCAGATGAGAATATCCCCTCAAAGCTTGTGTCAGAGAGGACGGCTCTGGAAGTCTGAATGGTCTTTTCATGCTTTTATTTTGTAGAAAGTCCTCTTAACAATTATTTAGTTTTGCGCGTGGAGAACAAAACGCTGCAACCGGACCAGTTGAATAAGAACGGAAGAAATGAGCAGTCATTGGTGAAAGAAACAGGAAGCTTAGCATCAAAAGTGTTCAGATTTATACAGCTTCCTGTTTCGCTGTTTTCACAATAATGCAGCATCAAACCAGCTGGAAGGAACAGGCAACATGTTGCTTTAGCAAAGCTCTTCTTGAAACCGAAAGTCTAGGGTCCAAAGAAAAATGTGCTGACTCGATATTTTGATCGAGGGTCACCGACGCTTTTCTGGACTGGAAAACAAAATTCAAATTCCAAGTTCTAAAACTATTTTAAATTGAAATAAAACATCTGGTGTCTATACTGTTTTTTATCTTTAAGGAAAAAAGACAAATATTAATATAACAGCCTATTCCAAAGTTTTTCACCGGTGTTGTGCGAGCAGGAAATGTTGAGCTTAGCTTAGCACAACGAGCTCCATCAGAAGAGATACATTTCCCATCTTTGTGGAACGAGTGAAATAGAAATAAAAAAGAGGAGTAATTGTGGTTTTTGCAGCAATTGGCAATGTTTGTCTCTGAAGTTGGGACACTTTTCGTTCCTGGTTCTCTGCAGAAATTAGGGCCAAGTTCCGAGTTAATTCTTCTGATAAAAATGACTTCTTATTACTGATGTATTTTTATTATACAATACTTGGTGTTGGCTGAAGAAAGACAATTAAATACATTGTTCAGCCATGACTACACTGAATACTGTGCTTGAACGCATCCTGTGTAGACACTAGCAGAGCACTGAGGCTGCTGCTCTGCTGGTACCGTTTGGGACAGGAATGAACAACTTTTAACTTATTTTCCTCTTTTGCACTGTGAACAATACAAATTATGATTTTCTACTTTTAGGTTGCCGCCTCACACTTTTAAGTTAATCTTCAGTCTCCCCTGCTGATTTCTGCCCTGCCGTCTTTCCCCCTCGGGTTTTCCTCCTGCGAGCTCATTAATGTTTCGTGTCCGTCAAGACTCTCGGGAGCAGTCCTGGCCCCTCCTCCGAGAGTCCGGCTAATGAACCGGACCTCACACAGCCGCCGCCTCCTCCACACGTCTACAACAGTTCAGGCGGGAAGACTCAGATACAAGGAGGGCAACCAGGAACGCTGTGATCATTAGAACGTTCAGGCGAGTCCAAGGTTTATCTTGAGATTTCATGCGGACAAACACGGAACCTTTCTGACGCTATAACAACACATCCGATTTCTGTCAACTAAAAGATTCATCAGCTAGTATTGACTGTTAGATATAATGGATCAGCAGGTGACTCTTTCCGAATACTGAACAAACAAAAGCTGCAACCAACAACTCTGCAACACACTCCAGCTTTGGTTCCCACTTGAAATGTTGAGTCCTCCAGACTAAACAACATTAGCTTCAACTGCGTGTGAGAGAGAGAAGGATGGTGGTGCTGATTAAAAGACAGGTACACAACTGAAAAGGAACAGAGGCCTCTGACTCTTTACTGACCCACACACCCATCCACACATTCCTCCAACCTGGCAGGTAAATATGAAGGCGAACAATAACGGTAAAAGTGACGAGCTGTGTGTGAAGGCAGCGTAAACACACCTTCTTCGTCTCCACGGATATAAAACGTCCCACACGTGGTGTGTACCTTGGAGTCGTTGAGGGGTTTCATTAAGACTGAACAGAAAGGAGACTTCTAAAAACTAATAAAGACAGTTATTATTAATATTATTTTAATGTGCAAACACACTGGACAGATATGTACATAGCAAGAGGGAGAATGTGTGTGTTTAGGGGTGGGCTCTCACTGATAAATGGATTACGGGGCCATCACTAGTGGTGCAGAAATCCCATTAACCCCTGTGGTGAACGAATGCAATGCCCCCCCCCCACACACACAGACTTGTGTGTGTCTGTGTAAAACAAGAGTCCTCAGGTATTAAAGTGAACTTAAAATACAGCCGATTTTGTCTTCCGTTTGTCTCAGAGGAGCATCCACATACATCATATCCACATACATCATATCCACGTACATCATATCCACATACATCATATCCACGTACATCATATCCACGTACATCATATCCACGTACATCATATCCACGTACATCATATCCACATACAGCACATCATATCCACGTACATCATATCCACGTACATCATATCCACGTACATCATATCCACGTACATCATATCCACATACAGCACATCATATCCACGTACATCATATCCACGTACATCATATCCACGTACATCATATCCACGTACATCATATCCACGTACATCATATCCACGTACATCATATCCACGTACATCATATCCACGTACATCATATCCACATACATCATATCCACATACATCATATCCACGTACATCATATCCACGTACATCATATCCACATACATCATATCCACGTACATCATATCCACATACAGCACATCATATCCACGTACATCATATCCACGTACATCATATCCACGTACAGCACATCATATCCACGTACATCATATCCACGTACATCATATCCACGTACATCATATCCACGTACATCATATCCACGTACATCATATCCACGTACATCATATCCACATACATCATATCCACGTACATCATATCCACGTACATCATATCCACGTACATCATATCCACGTACATCATATCCACGTACATCATATCCACGTACATCATATCCACGTACATCATATCCACGTACATCATATCCACGTACATCATATCCACATACATCATATCCACATACATCATATCCACATACATCATATCCACGTACATCATATCCACGTACATCATATCCACGTACATCATATCCACATACATCATATGCCAATTCAGATGCCAAGTATATTTTTGAAATATAAAATAAAAAACAATTAGAATTTTACGAGGCACAAATTATTATTATTTATTATAGTGTCGTTGACCGTTTCTAATGGCGTCTCCTGGGCCCTCTAACTTCACACTGTGGCATTAATTGTTAATATTAATAAGATCTGATTACACTGGAGTGTGTTTACTGTAGCTCGGCTGCAGACGGCTCGGCGGCACGTTTCACATTTTACTGGAAGCCTGAAAATGCGGGTGCAAGATATACACAAACTGGCAGCGGTTCAACTGTGATTATTAATGCGTTTCATTTGAATATAATTGTACTGGATGTGCAGCGATGCAGAGAGGCAGGAAAGCGAAGAGGCATTAACTGTAAATGTTAAGACGTGTCAGTGTGAACTGAACGGACTGATAATGAAATGTTAAAAACAAAAACAGACTGATGAAATGCAGAAAATAAAGAAATTAAGAAAGATATTAAGAAAATGCGTATATATCAGAGAAATATACAAATTTAAATGTGGATCACATGGGTGCAATAAAACACGCATTACTGTATATATATATATATATATATATTAGAAGCAAATTATGGAAAATAACAGCATGGAGAAACAATGCGAATAGTGTGAAAATTAAAATGCCGGATATATTAAAGACTGACACACTTTATATTTTTTATGATATTAATGCAAAATATTATTCTTCATGGTTTTAAATGCAGTGAGCCTGGATTTCAAAACCGCTTCTATTTGGCACCATTAATATCAATATTAATATATCACTCGAAGAAAACAAATTAAATCAGCAAACAGCAGTTTTCATTGCAGTTATTGGAATTAAAAAAAAACATTTAAATATAAATGAGATTAAAAAGCTAAAATCCATTAAAACTCTAAATCTAAAAACGAGCCGACAGAAATCATTACAGCTGCGCTTTTCCCGACTTTAAGCAGATAATCCTCTTTGTGCTTTCAGCCACTTTAACCTTCTCTGCTGCTTCAGACCGTGATGGTGAAGCCCGGACGGATTTATGTCCGACTAATTGCCCCGCTATGATCATTTAGCAGAGGAGCGGCAGTGACGTCTCAATAGAATTATGAAACTGTTTGTTCATGACTGATTCATCGTTTGATTTTTAAAGGAGAGAGGAGAAGAGTTCTTTAATTATTATTTACTTTGAGATCATTTTATTGCACAGATCCCTGTTTTTTAGTCAGTAAGGAAAAGATTTTAGAAGATTTTAGATTTTCCATGTAATAAATATGAAATTCATATTTCCTGAATTCTTTTTTTAATGTTAAAGTAATTTTTGATGCAGCAGTACAACAGTATATTTGTATATAATATTCAGAAAGATTTAAAAATCTAAGAAGTACAAATAACCGGAACAATAAAAGTCGAACTATTTAACTGACACCCTGAGAGAAGTTTTCAATTTAAATAATAAATAAAGATAGCTAATACCTTTTTAAACACAACAAATATAAATGTATGGTTTATAGCGCTTTCAGAACTCAAAAACAGAGATTTTTTAAAGTTCAGATCTGTGATGTGTTTAATTCTGCAGCCGGAAAATCATCGCTTCTGCAGTTTAATTTCATTTACATCCTATGTGAGAGACATTACGTCAACAACAACAATTCAGTCCCAAAAGACACACTGTTTCCACGGTGACACCTTAAATTATAATTATTTGGGGCTCAAATTCACTAAAACAAAAAGTCACATCATTACTGTCAAAGTTTTCTCAACCAAAAAAAATAGTTGACCTGCAAACAACACAATGGAAAATAAAGATTTCTGCACATAACCGATTGATCACCATCAGATATTAATGATCTTTCATGAAGGGATAAAAATCACAAAACAAACAAAATAAAATTCTCCTGCAGCCGAGCCGGCTCAGGCCACACTCAGGCCTCCTGTCTCTACACACACACACACACACACAGCTGTGGACAAAACTCTTGCACCCACCAACCGAGCCACCACACACCCACACACACACTCCTCGGACCCTAAGCAACAGCGGCCGGCAGAGTAAAAAAACCTCCCATCAACATCCACGGGCTGCCCGCCGCCGTCCTGCTGGTGCTGACGGTGATGGGCTGCACGGAGAAAGTGTGTTCTGTGTGTGTGTTTAGGGGACGGGAACTGAGGGGGGGTTGGTGGTTTTGATTTGACTGAGAGGAATTCACAAAGTTCACGGTCCTGTTACGGAGAGGATAAAGCCGCCTTTGTCTCTTCGGCAACACAAACTCTTTTCTTTTAAATCAAGGCTGGAGGAGGAGAGGAACCTGCAGCACCAAAACTAAACCGCGGCATCAGTCCGTGGTCAGAAAGTGTTAAATGTAACGGGGACGGTAATAATGAGCTGTCCTCTAACGAACTCTTTTGGCACTTGGAGCCCTTTCATCTCTCCGCCTCATTTGGAACGAGCCGGCCACAATAGACTATTGTGAACCATCAAAAAAACCTCTCCCTCCACCCCCTCCTCGTCTCTCAGCGGAGTCACCAAAACTGCCCCTCAACCCCCGTCTGTCTGCCAGCTTCTCTCCCTGGTCGGACCCCCCCCCCTCCCCTGCCCCTTCATTCTCCACAGCAGCGACGGGGGTGTCAAAGGTCGGCCGGCCTCGCTGACCACAACAAGCTGCTTAATGTGGCCCCGGCACTTCAGCCGGGGCATCCCGGGACCACCACCGCTGAGACGGGCGTGAGTGTGAGGGAGTTAGGGGGGGGGTTTCCCTGGTGCGATTGTAATTGCTACGGCGGAGGAGATGTGTCGGAGCTCCGGAGCCGAGCGACAGCATTTACTCGGAGACCAAATAAAAAAATGTTAAATACAGAAGTTTCCTCGTTTAATTAGATGGAGCGAGAGCAAAGGATGACGCGAGTAGGCTCGGCAGAAGAAGGACAGAACGAACCCCCCCCCCCTCCCCTCCGCCGCCACGCCGGTCCGCGGCACCCGTCCGCTAACGGGACGAGACAAGAGAGGGGAGCACAGCGAGGGGGGGAGGTTGGAGCGACGGAGAAACGGGGACGCCGACAGATAAAAAACTATCCGAGCGGGTCACAAAAATCAATAAAACACAAAGCTGCTGCTGTGTGGTGAGGCGTTTCTGAGAGCCACAAGAAGAAAGAGGAAGAGGAGGAGAGAATGTTCCTCTTTTAGTTGAAGAAAAGAGGAGGAAGGGGAAGAAAGCGAAGAAGAAAGAAAAAAGAAAATGTTGTGCCAACTTACCATCCACCAGGTCCTGGCCGAGATGTCGTAGCAGAGCTGCCATTTGATGGAGCCTTCCGTGGTTTTCCCTGCCATTACGCTGTCAGCAAGCTTCATCTGATGCGAGCGCGCTCACTGGAGATAAGACATCTAATTGAGAAAATATTTGCACTGGCATGTTGGGCAACATGTAGCCTGCTCCATACCATATGGAATCATGGGTAAAAAAAAAGAAAAAAAAAAAGCTCCTTGACAATGAACCAATCTCATTCAGACCCCGTGGCAAGGTGAGCGGCAGTCATCTGCTCACAGATGGAAAACACACACCCCCTCACACACACACTGAGACACAGCACACACACACACACACACACACACAGCGGAGCAGAATGATGAGCCTTTTTTCCGCATCGCAGTACGCCTCGGGTCGCTTCTCCCTTCTTTTTTTTTCCTCCTCTGGTATAATTAGGGCTTGTTCTTCATTATCATCGTCACCAGGAGCAGAAGAAGAAGAAGAAGAAGAAGAAGAAGAAGAAGAAGAAGAGGAAGAGGCAGCCCAGGCTAAACTGAACTGACTCCAAACAACTTCTACTGCTTGTTGTTATGGTCACTTTAATGGGACGGAGGCAGGTAGAGAGAGAGAGAGAGAGAGAGAGAGAGAGAGAGAGAGAGAGAGAGAGGGCTGAAGCTCCACAGGGCGATCAGTCCTCTGGACACATGGAAGTGCTTACTACACTATCATGCTATGTTTTGTTTTGGGTTTCCATATCACCCCCCCCCCCCCCCCCCTTCTCCCTGAATCCCCCCATCCCTCCTCCAGCTGAAAAACTTGTGTGTTATGGCATAAATACCTCCCGACTGAAGGATCCGGTGGAAGTTGGGAGAGAGTGAATGCCGTCCATGAAGGGGTGGACTGACGCTGGCCGCCGGACGCTGCCCGCCTAAAAAGCACCACACACACACAGCTCCATCAGTAAGTCTGCTTTTCAAACCTCACTCACAGTTTACATTAGTGTCTCGAGAAGAAGAACAAGAAGAAGAAATGGTGGTATAAGTAAAAGTAGCAATAACAAACTTCTTCTTTAAAAGTAAAAGTGCATACAGGTAAATAAAAGTACTCCCGTTAGTGTTCCATAATGATACAGGACTAACCTGCTGCTGGAGATGGAGCTGGTTTAACCACTTTGTTGGGTAGTTGCTGAGTAACTTGTGACCGTAAATGTAGTGGAGAAAAATGAAAATATGTATTTATATAATAGATTAGGGCTTCATGGGTCAGTTATACGTCATTAATAAGGAGAGTACATCCCAAAGTACTTTTTGAAGGATAAATCTATGTTTTATTTTATTAGATAGTCAGACAAGCAAAATCTTACAGATGCTTTTTTTGAAAAGTATTTTTTGAAGTGATTTGTTGCATTTTATTACAGTCAGATGCCATTTAAAAAAAATCATCATGTTGTTTGTACTCCACATTAAGTAACCATGGTCTCGGGTCAGTTAATCTAAATCTCAAATATTGTTCCAGATGTTCCGCTACCTCTTTCCAAACAGTAAGTGGTCAAATGTGCATTAACTATATATATATAGCTTAAAAAGAAAACAAGTGTTTTTTTAATGGCTTTCTGATCTTTAAAGCATTAGTTAATAATTTAATATTCATTAATAATATTGTATCTCTTTATATCGTAACTAAAACGTATTATACAATATTTCCTCCTGAAATGTATTGAAGTATAAGTACAAAGTAGCATAACATTAGTAAAGTACAAGTACCTAGAACTGTACTTAATTATCAGACTTGAGTAAATGTAGGTATAACAAGCCACTCCTGATATCTGAGAGTTAAAACTAGAATTATAATTTTTTTGCATATGAATTGTTTGGAAATGTAATTTATTTGAGCACTTTTTGATTCACATCATCATTTAACCCCTTTAACCCTCCCATTTTTACAATGACACCTCAGTGTGCATATTGGGAAAAGGTGTATAAAATAACGCGCATCTAGAAAATCTTCATTAAATGTATGTCTTGGGTTTAAATTTTATTTTAATCCAAATATGTGTATTCATTTTTGGAATGTTAGGACTATAAGTAGGTCATAAAGTGAAGGAAAAAATGTTTTGTTTAATGTTACAAAGGAGACTAAAGGGTAAACAGCAGGGTTACATAGGTCAAAACATGTCTTTACTGTATTATTCATAATGTTTATATTTGTATACTATTACTGTCCAGTGAAAAATACCTTCAAAATGTAAACAAAATCCACCTAGTTTTCAATTCACCCACCATAGAAATATCTTTAACAGGATCAACCACCCTATAATATTTGATGTGCAATATGGCCTTCTGCATATCTCTTCCTTTGAAATTGATTCTGAAAATGCGGTTAAAATGTAGATGAAATAAAAAAAATCCAGCCTGTGAATGCAGCACTGTTTTACAGCCAACCACTGGATGTTTTAGATTTGAGAGGCTTTCACAAGATAATTTGTGGTTGGAAGTTTTTCATCTCAAACAGAAGCACGAGATCATTTTAAAACCAACAATGGAATGACATGAGTTTGTTTTTTTCTCTCCCCCCAGACCAGATAAAAGCAGCGGGGCTCATCCAAAGCAGCAGCATCCCATCATGTCGCACATCAACAAACATGTGCTTTAACCTGTAAGATAATTTCACTGTCTGTTGTGCTGAAGTTTGGGGGGGGGGGGGGGTGAAGGGGTAATAAAGGGGCTGGGGGGGGGGGTCTGTGAAGCTCAAGTTCCTAATCAGAGGGGGAATACCTGGACCAGAGCAGAGCCGCCATCAAAACAGTTCTCCCATTGTGGCGGCCAAACAGAGGAATGCGATTCAGCCGGAGATATGGAGGGACGTTCGGTTTGTCGGGGGGGGGGGGGGGGGGGGGGGTAAGGTACACCAGGCCAGGAGGTGAGGAACGGGGGGAGGGTGGGGGTTTGGAGTAAGCACGTGATCAACTGGAGAACCATTTCAGCCAATGGACAGCAGTGATGCCAGACCACGTAAAAGGTGTTCAACTCTCAACAATTTTAGCAACTGAAAAAAAGTTAAAGGTTTTAGATGCTAAAGTGAAGACAAACTAAACAGTTTAAATCACTAAAATAAACCATTAGATTAACTGAACCATTTTATTATGATAAAATAAAAACATTAGCTAACTTGAACTTTTATCGTTACTTTAACTTTAACATTTATTGTCTTAAAACAATTTAATTCAGGTTAGCTATCAGCTTTCATCAAAACAGTTGTTTTATAGGTGAACTTAACAGTGTACCGTTTTTGCAGCTAGTATAAAATATGAGCTAATTATGAACAGTTTTCAATGCTATATTCAAATATTAGCAACTTAGATTGGCTACTAAATTAACTGTTGAGCTGAGCATCTAAGCTGCTAAAACTGACCGTTACCTAACTTGAACGTAACTACTTCAACTGCCGAAGTAAATCGACACTAGTGTAACTAGCTGATTAACTGAAGCCAACACAAACTAAACTCTTTGAAAGAGTACAATGTGTATGATGTGCCAGACATTTTCATGGCATTTGTATTCAGTAGTAGGCCTACTGCTAGCATCGCTGCTTGCAGGTGGCATTTTACAAGTTGTTTTTTCTCATCTACTCTTGTTCGCCATTCGGGACAGGGGCATACATTTTATTTTGGGGTGGGTAACGGGGCTGGCGCCCCTGCCACCAAGCCTCAAAGCAGATGTCTGGTTGAATTTCAGAAATACCAGTTACACACACTTTTACATTTGTGTAACTGCTCTGGGCTGGGTTCTTAATGTAAACAGAGGAACAATATATTTAGTTATGCACCTTTTGAATCAGAATCAAATCGCTTCAGGAAGGTCAAGAGGACTTGTCAATACCTCAATTGTCCATGTACGTTATGATAGTTTGTTTATAAGCCCAAAGTGGAAGAAACTAGAAAACAATTGCACGCTGGCCTTGTCCTCCCCACTGTCAGGAGACTACTTAGACAGGACTAGAGCATGGGACAGCTCTGGGAGAGGGACGGACTTTCCGTTAACGGTCAGGTCGAATTCAGCCAGAGCAAACCCCAGCACCGGAGACTGCCTTGACGTTCAGCAAACTTTGTGCGCTTCACTAGCCGCTGTGACTCCCGGCGATGAGGTTTTTTGCTGGCTGCTAAACTACAGCTCCGTCCCCCGGACCAGCTGCATGCTTTCTTCCGGGTGAAGCATTACCCGGTGGCGGGGAGGATAAAACAAAACACGAGACATTCCCTCGTCTCTGCCAAACCGGACCCAAGCCAATAAACAAACTATGAAAGCGTACATGGACCGCACATCTCCCGCTTAGTGGCAGTAGTCAGTTATCACAAAGACGACTAACGTAAACTATAGGCCACACGTGAAGATTGTAAGATAGCAGTGTTATTTGACCGACTCTCAGAGTCTTAGCAGTCTGGTCAAAATGATGTGTTCTTGCCCTGTTATTTAGTTGGCTTATTTTCTTTTACAACTTTTGACTGTATTGAGATTGTATGGACCCAGTAGGAGAGGTGAAATGACTACACAGTGCACCTTTAAACTATCAAAAGAAGGAACTTTTTTTCGATGACAAATGAGCTGTTTGCTGACTGAACTTCTAAACTCAGCTGCTCAAACAAACAGTTAGCTAGAAAAGTTTCATCAGCTATAATAAAATATCTTCTGAAGTGAAATGGTTTTTGCTGCAAAGATGAAATATTAGATGCCTTGTTTGGCACCTAAAATTTATTGTTAAACTTTTAGCTTCTAAAATAAACCTCTAGTTAATGTTAGCTTAAATGTAACTTTTAATTGCTGAAGTTGTGTTTCATCATTAGTTAACGTGAATATGACTGCTGCTAAAGTGAAGCCGTTGCCAACGCAAACTGTAGTGTGACGTTAAACACCCTAAAGAGCTGCAGTATGATCATGGTCATACTGTGTGTGCACATTTGAACTGTTTAGACTCATTGTGACATTTCATCAGATAAATCACAGATTTAGAAATCATGTATTCATCAATAGTTTTTCCATTTTAAAACAGAGAACATGTATGTCAGCTTTACCTGCATGTACTTAAAATTCATGCATTTACGAAAACAAACAAATAAAAGCTTGACGAATGAGATGCTGTATATGTGTTTTTTATGCTGGTGTATAAAGTAGAGCTTTGCGTGAATGTGATGCTGTGTCTGAAAATCTGTCATTCCTACATGATTGAGGGAATGTTTAGGAATTTTCCACATGTAGAACTATTTTTTATTACATTTGACAGTTGTGTCACAATATCTGTCATCCTTTCAGAGGAGACAAATGTTGGGTAGTGTGGAGTTTAAATACCAAAGTGTCAATATTTAGGTTTATCTTAGCAAAATGTCTGAAGACCTTTCAGTGCGTAGACTTCATGTGTAAATCAAATGTTATATACGTTACTAATTACAACTGCGGGCGTGTTATATCCCTACATGTATAAACTGTGTACTGAATACAGTGAGAATGTTGTTCCCAATGCTGGTCATTCATTCAGCTCCCAGTAGGAGGCAGTGTTGTGTTTCTGGGTTGTATTTACAATTTTAAGTTGAAGAGGAACGTTGACTGAAATCAGTACAGATGTTTGATTCTACGAGAGGTTTCTGCTCACCTACTCACTGGCTGTAGACGTCTCTTCCTGCTGTCGTGTGCAGTGGTTCTGTGTTCCTGTTGCAAAAATAATAATAAAAAACAACAAAATCAGTGTGGCTCATTTGTCTTTGTACAAATAACTTGAATTCAATACTTTGTGTTCCAGGTGCAGATCAGATGAAGTTAATATTCATTTACATGGGATACAGACCAGGGTCTCACAAAACACACTTGTGAGATGTGAGAGATTGATGGGGGGCCTAAAGCTCTTTTTTACCCCGTGGCCCTGCAGAAGATTTATCCGGCCTTGAACGTCAGTTTTCAAATATCCGCATATTTTTCATAGCAGGGAAAAGTCTTGAGACGGAGAGGCTGACATGCTCCATGTTGATAAAGCTTTGAAAAATCAATTACATACTAATTACTATCAAATGCTGGAATAGTGTGTAACAATAAATGTAAGTCCTCAGAGATCATCGTCTGTCTGGCTTTTTTTTCATATATAGATAGTTTGGTGGATCATCATAGCGGCAAATTATTGTTGAACAACGTGTGTAGCATTAACAAGAAGCTTGTAAAAACCTCTTATGCGGACCAAACGGAGACACGGACTCCCGGCAGCATGTTGATGCTTCAGTCAGGATCCTGTCAGCAGAACGAGCCTCAACACGTTTCTCCAATTTATCCCCAAAATCCAATAAGTTACCCAAATATGTGCATTTCACTTCCTTCCTCTCACTAAACCAGAAGAGAGAGAGAGAGAGAGAGAGAGAGAGAGAGAGAGAGAGAGAGAGAGAGAGAGAGAGAGAGAATGGGGAAAAAGAAGACTTGATTGTCAACATCTGTTTTCCCTTTCCTCCCCTCTTTGTGGAGCTCAGCGGCGCCCCTGGGCGTCACAGCAGCAGCAGCAGCAGCACCCTGCCACCCAGCACTGCATCCACCCACCCTCCCATCCATCCATCCATCCATCCATCCATCCATCCATCCGCCCGCCGCCTGGCTGGCTGGTTGTCCCGCTGAAGCTCAGTGAAGCCAAAGTGTCCATATGAAGACACATTAACAGGGATGGTTTGCCAGCTGTCCTTCCACTACCACAGCCACCACATCAGCCATATTAAATGACCTGTTTTTCTCCTCCTACACACTCCGTCCAAAAGACCTTGTTCGTGCCGTCTCCCGTTGTTCTTCCCCTCATTTTATACGTTTAGCTCTGCAGCATCTGCACTTACGGAACATTACAGGATTTGGAGCACGGGGCATTTGACAAAAGCCAGCAAGCCGGAGCTCCAAACAAGAGTGTTTGTTTTCATGCGTTTCTTTCCCCCACTCGCCCTGATTGCTGTCAGATGCCTTTGTGTTCCAGGTGGTTGAGACTGCTGAGGGAGAACCACACGGAGAAATAAATACCACACAGCCTCCTTTATTTCTGCTGCTGTCGACGTACATATTGCACTCAGTATGAAGTGTAAATGGGCCAAATGGCTTTGAAATCCAAATTTGATTTCTCTCTCTCGGGGCTGGGACCATCTGATATATTGTAAGAAGAGCCATTTAACCTGTCCGATGGGTTCTCTCGATTTACTGTCAGAATATTTCCAGAGAAAACAGGCTGCACGGAAGCGTTCACGCTAGAGGTTCGCAACTCGACCCGAGCCCCACAGAGCACAAGGCTATCAACACTTTTAGGCCAAAATCCGTCAGATATACACTGGAGAAGGTATGAACCCATTTGTTGATGCAGACCAGTCAAGTTCTTCCACACCAAACTGGGATAAACATTTCTTTATGGAGCTGGCTTTGTGTACTAAGGGTATTATTATGGGGACAAACGCAAACTGTTGATACAAAGTTGAAAGACCGCTGCTAACCTGTATCAGTGGTTCTCAACCTGGGGGGGCCAGGACCCTGACAAGGGGACACCAGATCATGACCTGGAAAAATAGGCGACGCCTCAACTAAATTAGGTTGGTTTTTCTTTTTTCTGTGAAACCCTGGACACGTTTACCTTTCTTTCCAATCTTTTCTTATTTCCTGAAACCGTAACTACTTTGAAGACGAATGCTCCGATTACCCTGAACGCAGCACGAGGACCGTAATAAGGACCTGCTGGACACGTGCTCCGACAATTAGAGACACACACAGATCATCCAGGCATCTGGTTCACTGAGCAGAAGAAACAAATCAGTGCAATAATGACTTCATTGTTCTCCAGCAGAGACTGTGAAGAGGAAGAACATGTCTGCTGCAGACGCTCAGCTGAATAATCAATTAAACGATGAGTTGTCAAACGTTAAATATTGTCTAAATACGAGCAGTTGTGTCTCTCTGATCCGGGCCGTCACACTACATGACACGCTCCTCAACCATGACACGGCAGAAAAAAGAAGTGGAACAAGAGGAGGTTTGTTTAGTTTCTCCTCCCAGTTTTTTAAAGTCTGTTTGTAACCCGTTTCACATCATGGAGTTAGTTCCACCAGTCAGTTAACAGCTAACAGAGCCTGACGCATCCGTACTGTTGCTATGGTTACCTGCATTTTAGTTTACTTTGAGCTCTAATTAAGAACAAAGGTCAAACTGTTGAGCTGAACTGTGATTGAGGTTAATCTATATACACTGTATGGCTTTATGTTTTCAACAGACCCCTGACTGAAGAAGAAACCAGAGGTCCTTGAGGAGGTGTAATGGGTCCTGGAAGAGGTCTAATTGGCCCTTTAGGTGCTTCCAGGATTCCTTAAAAATGTTTCCAATGTCCTGGAGTGGGTTCCTGGGATCCTTGAGGACGTTTCATGGGTTCGAGAGGAGCTTTCCTAAGGATCCTTAAGAGGGTTCATTGGACTCTGGTAGAGGTTTTAGCTATCATTGAAAGGGAACCAGGGATCTTTGAAGAGGCCCAATGAGCCATAGAGGAGGTTCCTGGAGTTTTTGAGAAGGTACAGTACCAGAGGTCCCGAAAAGGAGACTCATTTTGTCCTTGAGGGGTTCTAGGGTCCATGGGAATGTACAAGAGGCCCTTGCGTGATCATTGAAGTGTTCCAAGGATTCTTAAGGAGCCTCCTCGATAAGGTACCTGGAGGCGGGGATTGGGTTTCAGGGTTCTTGAGAAGATACCAGAGGTCCAGTGGAAACTGAAATTGTCATTTAGGAAGTTCCAGAGCTCATTGTAAGAGTTTTGATGAGTCCTTGACGAGATTCTTGGAGTCATTGCGGAGGTTCATGGGGTCCTGGGAGAGGTTTTAGTAGTCAGGAGTCCATGACGGGTTCCAGGCTCCCTAAGAATATACAAGAGACCAGTTGCAGGAAAAAGAAGCGGCATAAAACCTAATGTTTACAAAGTCATTCATTTAAGAAAAATGTAACTCTTTAGTTCAACATCAGTGAAGTTGAGGTAACAAAAGGGGCAACAGGGCCTTAAAAGTTAGGTCTTTCACTTAACTAGAATAAAAACTAATGAAAGTAAAAACTATCAAATCCAATCCTTAAACCAAAAGTACAAAAAACAGCACCACCTGTTCCTCGTTTTCTAACATCCTACATCATCCCTGAGAGGTTCCTGGAGTCTTCGAGGAGGTTTGATGGATCTTTAAGGAAGTACCAGAGGTCCTTGAGGAGCCTTAAATTGTACTTGAGGATGCTCCAGCTGTCCTTTGAGGGTTCCGGCGTCCTCACGAAGGGATCAGATCAGGGAATCTTTAAAGAGAATCCTGGAGTCGTAGAGGGGGTCCCAAGGTCTTTGAGGAGAAACCAGAGGTCCAGTGGAGACTTAAATTGTCATTGAGGAAGTTCCAGGGGTGCTTGTAAGGGTTTTGAGGGGTGCTTGAAGAGGTTCCTAGAGCACTTGAGGGTCTTTCAAGGTCAGGAAACAAAATGCACAGCATCACTGTTGCTATAGTTACCTGCAGTTTATTACCTTAAGCACTGATTTAGAACAATTGACTAGAACCATGCGATACTGACACCTGACAGCCAATCAGAGAGCAGGATTTCCCCCTGGGCTCTGAGCTGGAATGAATTCAGTACCACTCCAATAGGAGCTCTGACTGACGACCAAGTGGACGACAGAGACTCTGTGGAATAAAGTGAACCACTGAGGTCAATATATTCTGCAGGAGAGTCTCCATACAGCAGAGCTGACACCTTCACTGTACAACCAGCTGCTGCACTACAGCATCTATACACTCCGACAGTGTGTGTGTGTTGTCCAGACATATTGAATGGTGAATGTAGAGGCAGCCACAGCGCCCAGAGGGCTGGCAGACAACATGGACCAGAGTGTGTGTGTGTGTGTGTGTGTGTGTGTGTGTGTGTGTAGGGTTTTGAACGTCAGCCACGAGCACCATCTGCCTCTCTTGTCACTCAGAGCCAAGATGTTCGGTCAAACTGCATGCCGGTGAGTTTGGACGTGGTTGTGAAGCTTGGCTCGCTGTCTTCGGAGGATTTAAAAAAAAATAATAATAATTCTTATCCACAAACACACTAAGAAACAATTATCATCAAACTGCAATACAGTCTGAGTGTGTCCAATAGCAGAGAGACTTACGAAACACTTCACTGTTTGAACAATCCTAAATGGATCTTATAACCACTATTTTGTTTTTTGACCACATAAATTTGACATATACTCGTGTATAAATGTGACATATTCGGTTTCAAATCTTTGCATTAAAGACAAAAAATGTGCATTTTGGGCTTTGTTTATAGCAAAGATAGATAAGAAAAGTGATTTTGTGTTTTGTATTTAGCGACTGTGGCTGTAAGGACTTTAAGCACACCTCATTTAATAGAAATAGTTCTCAGACTTCTTGTGCTTGAAATAAAAAGTCCATACAGGAGGTAGACATAACACATTGAAACATATTGCAAAATAATAAATGCAAAACAACCACAAAATACAGCATCGAAATGTTAAAATCTACATTACGCAGCCTAAAGGATCAGTGTGTTTTAGACACTTAACTACAAATCATGTAGACTTATTACAATATTTACTCAACAGTTTTAGATGAAGAAGCTTTTTGGATGTTTTGTTCCTATTATTCCAGACAACCACTGGTTTCCCTTCACTCCAAGATTCCTAATCCATCGCAGTTTGTATTGCTTGTTAACAAAGTCATACGTTAAAGGATAGTTTAAGAATAATCTTATATTGTGTGAGGACGAAAAGAATCTAGTGGGAAAATTAGAATGAAATTTCTAAAAACATGGCTGCATGGCTTGCACAATGATTGTTTTTTTTGTATAGTACACTGTGTATATATATATATATATATATATATATATATATATATATATATATATATATATATATGGCAGTAAGTGGACTTAAAGATGCATACCAGTGCTATAATGCTTTATCTCAGCATTTAATTCTGCGAGGCTTTATGCGTTCAAACGGGGTCACTGCAGCTTTCTAGAACCCATAACCTGACATTTATTTGGTGGATATGGTTGAAACAGTATGTCGTTGAATCTATATTTTTCCTCAGTGCCGCTGAAAACCGAGAAACTTTCTAATTTATACAACATTTCAGAAGCTTTAACTGAGGTCATGGTCAAGAAATCCTGTGAATCTTGTCCATCCCTCTGTTTATCCCCACCGGAGGAACAAATGTCACAGGCCACCTGACAAAGATGTTTAATAACAGACAAACACCTCCGTGTTTCCAGATTAATGAGGAGTTTCAAGCGTGTCCTCTTCAGTTTTATTTCCCTCAGATGACTCTACATGGCGCCCTTGAAGGCTATTTATACCCCGCAACCTTTAGCCGTGTCTTAATGGATTATCAGAAGGCACTCATCAATTCTGCCGGGTGAGGGCTGACGGTCACATTGGCACCGAACATTAAAGTTTTGGACTGATTTGCTCGGCGCTTTTTCCTGATAAAAAAAGAAAAAAGAAGAAAAACACAAAGAGGCGATGCGGTTCCCTCTAAAGAAAAGAAAAAAAGGCCCTGAAGACACTAGAACGGCAGCCAAATGACGGCGAGGCAGACGACCGATGCCAAAAGCGCCGTGGTCCTTCCCCTAAAACAAGATATTGTGCATTTTGTGTTGGCATTGGAGCGGACAGGCCGGGGCTGGTAGCCAGAGAGACCCCGGCTGTGCTGATGTCCATCTTGGCACATCACCGCCGATCAGGAAGAGTGGCGTTTGAGTGGCAGCCAAGCCTGTCATCCTCATGTCCTGTGACAGCCAGGAACCCCACCCCCACACAAAAACAATCAAACCTCCATTTTCCAGACCAACAGGGTTCCAATGGTATCAATGCCAAACAGCACCACTCACTAACAGGGACACCAGGCCTATAGAGTTAGGAGGGACCAGGCCTGAAAATGGCAGCCAAACACCATTCATGACTTCAGTTACACGAGTCAGTTTTCGTTTGATTGACCAGCATAGCAAACTTTGCGGCAACAAAATTGTGACTGAAAAACCCATTATATCGTGTTTACGTCAAATATCTTATATTTCTTGAGTATCATCAAGAATATAATCTAATTTGAGGTTATTCGTCACTGCAGGAATGTGACAGAAAAAATAAATAACTGGTTTAACATTAGGTTTTATTTTAATTGATTTTATTGACAGTTAAATCAATTATTTAAATATTAAAACTACTTAATAAATTATTAAAATGTTTTCCCATCTACATAGATATCCATACATGACTCAAACAACAACCGGCCTGGAGGACTCATAGATTTTGTCCTAGTAAAAGAAAAATAATTTAAATACATGAAAATTGGTGATTGGTGATGTGACACTTGTGAACAAATCTGTCTGTATGAGTGGATATTGCATGAAGCTCCATGCTAATCAGAACACAGCATAGAAATGACCCTAACCCTAACATAACATATATTTTACATCCCACAATTTAATAAAGTTACAAAAATAACTTCACAAGCCCCCGTGGCTAAAGCTTCTTTTTCATTTTGCGTAATATTCAAAGACATTATTAGTGAGACATTAGCAATGACCTCCGTTTCTGTTGGTAAAATAAAACTTGTCACTATGTTTGAACACTGCAAAAAGGTAAAAATATCAACATGCTGTGGGTGAATTTTTGCATCTACTGCATGTTGCACACCCTTGAGAAAGATGCAGCACTGGTGTGCTTTGTAATGACACACAGAGAGCATGAGACATCAATTAAAAAGCGCCCTTCAAATCAATATTGATTGATTTTTTTTTTAGGTTCTTACACTCTCAGACCGAAGCAGCCTCTCTGGCTGGCAGCTCCTCTCGTCCTGGCAGCTCTACAGGGTTTCTCCAGCCATCAGCCAGGGAGCTTCAGCCAACAACACAACAAACACTTCGCCATAGTTTCTCTATGCAAAACGGAGGGTTCACCTGCGGGAAAAAAAAGAAAAGAAAGTGACTTCTAGAAATCTTCCAAAGACACCCAAACGTTTGAGGGTGTCACCAGTGAAACACAGCACATGAAACCATGCTTCTGTAGTAGGATTGGACTGATTCAGTCTTCACCTGTTAGCTCACTGATACAGTTCTGCAGGATCACAACCTGAGGCTGTTTATCATCGCAGTGTTGAGTGTAACATGAACGGAACAGCTCAAACAACCAGCATTATATACCCGACCAGTAATTAACTGAGGTGGATTAAACCATTAGTGTGGGGGGCCCTCATCATATAAATACATCTACAACAGACAATTTGGGAAAAATAAATATAGAATTGACACCATTTTCTATCACAAATCAACAAAGAATTACGGGACCAAACTTTTTCTTCACCACCACTTTCAGGTGATTGTCTTTGTGTCAAAAACAAACATGTGCTCAACCCCTGCTTTTAAACATGATGGAAAATGAAGTTTGAATAGCTGGTAGAGCCTTCTCAGGCCCTTTAGCCCAACGAGCAGAGAGAGGGGAACAAAGTAAGAGTACCACTAACAACTGTATTTATTCATACAGCGTGACATAAAACACTGAGAGGTGAAGAACTTCCATCGTACCATTACTACATTTTACAAGTACTAATTTACTTCCTTGAAGTAGCTGAGTAAGCTGAAGTTCGTGTGCTACCATTAAAAGTTTTGTCTCTTCCAAAATAAATTGTAACCAAAACACAAAGCCCAAATAATGTGTTACCTCAACCTACCTTTCATTCCATTGCCTCAACCCAACTCTAAATTATTTCTGCGGTGCTCACACTGAATTTGACCACAAATTACACGCCACCACGTCACGTAATGCTCTGTTAAGAGGTCACGGTCATTTCACGCATTTCTGTGGGATAACATGTTACATTTATATTTACAGCAAGTACATTTAGTCCCTCCGACACAACACAACTATTCATATTTTGGGGTTTGTTGCCAAAATCTAACGGTACATAGTTTTTTTTAAGCCCAACCATGAGGTATTGCTAAACCTAATTAAGTGGTTTTGTTGCTTAAACCTAACTTGAGTTTAGTAACGTAATGTCCTGAAAAATAAGTCACACAAAAAACCATATATTTACACACCCACCGATCTCATGTGGAGTGTTTCTCTGGGCTAGCTAGTGAATGTGACCTTGGGTGGGTTCGTAAATCCAATCTGATGTGTTTAACTAAAATGTGAGTGCCATCCTTCAAAGAAACAGGAGCATTATTTCCATATGAATTAAGAAACAGGAGTTAAAATGGATGCAGAAAAACCTTCCCGTCATACATTTTCCTAGTTAAATTGCAAAATAGCGCTTCAAGAGCTTGTCGACAGGGAGGATGGCTGTGAAATGATGAGACTATAACAAGTGTCTGTGAAAATAGGAAAACAATTATCATTCAAATTTTGTCATCTCACAGGTTACCACCTCAGTCATCAAATTAACGCTGAAATATTTTTTGCAAGCTTTTCTGTCAACCAGCAATATTCCAATGCAAAGGAGATTTATACCGTAGCTTCTCAGAGGGAATCACTGAATGGCTGCAAGTATCTGGTTTTTTTGGGGTCAATGCCAAAATCTTTAAATTGTGGGAAAGCATCTGCATCTCTGTAAACTTGTGGTTTTCCATGATTTAAATGGTGTTGTGCAGACCATTTGTATGAAACATTTTTCTCTTCAGGGAAACCGTTATAGTTGGTCTGTGAATCTGCACAAGAATGTCTTATTCACCATCATCTGTATCAAGTGCTGGAGACGGGGACGCCGGCCACTTTCTATCTCCTGTAATGAGGAGGGCCAATCATTTAAAATGGTGGGGGGGAGGGGCTTGGGTGAAAGCTGGATCTAAGATGTCCCCTTCTTCGTATAATGCCCCCTTTGTTGTGACTGCAGATTAGAGACTGGAACTAAAGTTAACAAAATACCTGCTTTCCCCTGAGTGAGCTGCCTGAAAGCTCACTTTTTTTCCTCCTTCCCTTTTGAAATGTTCCTCCCAAGGCAGCCTTAATGGCCGGCTCGAGCCAGGTGGCTTTCATCTGTTGATTTGGTAGAAGCCGGCGGCTTGCACTCCACCACCCGAATTAGCCTGTCCATCTTGACCACAATACTGCCAAAGCTTCTTTGATATACGATCGGCTGCCTGTGTGATTAGGAATTTGTGAATTGTATAAAATAAACTCAGGTTTGAAACCTCCTACTTTTTTCCCAAATCCGTGTTAGTCTTCCACAACCTTTCTGCCATCACATGTTTGAATCAGCACAATCCTAATCCTCAATTAAGCACCTGTTTTTGCTCAAATTCCATTCTATTATTTTGTATGCCATTTGAAAGATAGCCAGCCATCAACATCACACAAAAGATGAAGACCACGAGCTTCAGTACTGTTCAGGTGTCTTTGGTCGACATGGTGGAGCGGAGAGCCAATAACTTATTCCATTAGCACACTAACTTGCAAACTGTATAGCCGACATACATATGAACGTTGACCATATGATATACCGAGTAGTAGGGCTAACGTAACTTTTCATTTCCTTCTACTGAACCGCCACGGTACAGGGGTCACGGTTTGCAAAATGTAAATTCCGTTATGCAGAACATAAGTTCATAAGTGCAAGTTCTGCCAGCCAGTTCCGTTAGCTGCACACTTAGCAACATGTCCTGAGGTTACTAACCCTAGTGCAACTCAAACAGTGGATTATTTAATACGTTGGTAGTGTTCCCTGGCTATTAGCTCCCACTAAATTAGGTCTATAAAATCCCAGGTAGCATGCATTAATAGTTTTCTATATCATTGATCAGTATAGCGATTACTTACATATGTAATGCGGTGGGACTCCTTACCATGACGTTGCTTCGGCAGAATTTGTACAAGACTATCTTACTATCGAGCTACATGAAACTTCATTCTTGTCATTCAGGTTTGCCAGCAACTTACCTTCAACCCAAACTCTCATGGCTGGAACCGTGTTTCTGCAATTTTTCACCAGTCCAGCACACCTGTGGTTAATGACTCAATCAGACCTAACCTGCTGCCTTCCTTTCTGGCTGCTCCCTATCACCAATTAGTGTGGGTGTATGAAGAACTCACTGTTATTATTGTCATGTGATCAGTCTTGTGCGTCCGTGAGTGTGCACCTCTGTGTCTGTCCAGGACGAGTTTCGCATTCTGCTGCAGCAAACTGTTTCATATTTTAGATGCCTAATTATGGCTGCATGTTGAGGACCTCTCCTGGTTGCAGTGACTCACACCTTCTTAAAATACCTTTCATTGTCTTTTTTATACTGCCCAAGACTGACTGCTGACTCACTCCCCACCCTTAACCAGACTGAGTGCATCTCAAAACACCAGCTACTACTTGTGTGAATAAAATAAAAGTTTGCTAATTTGTATTGTTTTGGAGCTAACTACCAGTAAAAACTCTGCTGAGTACATTACCGCAACACAGCCGCTGCTAAGAGGGCAGACAGCTTGGTGAGTTTAATTGCGGTTCTGGCACGTGTCTCATATGATGACTTCGAGGCGATTGCCTGCATATACGCAGCTTGTTTTTGAGTTTAAATTGAGTGTGTTTTACAACGGCTTACATGCTATGCTATTGTTGACTAGTTGGGGGGGGGGGGGGGGGTTAGCCAATTGTGAGTTATATTCATTCAGTCACACAATACAGCACTAAACTGGCCTATCCTTCCAAAGTCCTAAACCCAGGACTGTCATATTTAAATCGTATCCTGGATAGCTAGCGGACCAAAGAAAGACATTTCAATCATTAAGGCAGTAATACAATTTGCAATAGGAATGCAGAAAAAAACAATTCTCTGGATATCTCCTTTCTATCTCCCAAAACTTGCTGCACAGAAGTGTGCGAAAATGTTTTCACTGTATGAGGAAATCATCTTTAAAATTAAGAAATTCAGCAGATTGCCGTGAGCTCGCGTCCCGCTCAGAAGAGCTGGTCCTTCCAGATTTAGACTGCTCCCTGCCAATGAATGAAGACATTAATTGAAAATGGTCACTATAGGAGATCCCAACATGAGGTTGAGGGCTGTGCCAGCCAGATAAAGTGCTGAAAGAAAAATGAGACGCTGGGAGGAAAAAATGGAGGAGAGGAGGTGTACAGAAGGGAGGGAGGAGGAGAGGGACACAAAGGACAAGGTGGGGATTGAAGGTGATCTCTCTCTCTCTTTCTCTGCATCTTTCTCTGAATTTCAGGTCAGCACATGTGATTTCTATAGGATGATGGCATTAATCATATACAGTATGCTCATATCTTATGGTAAGAAGGAACTAAGTAAATTGAAGTATAATTCTAAGGCACTTGTACGTCAGAGGGAATTATTGTACTTTTTACTGCACCTCATGTATAGATAGTTAGAGTTTTAAAAGCCTGTAATGATCCTGTAAAATACAATGTATTGTTATAAAGTGAATTAAACCACCTGGCAGTAAATACAATGTGTACAATGAGGACTTTCCACCATGAGACCAGTGTTCATGTCCCAAAGTGTTTCTGCGTTACTGTGAAGTTACAGTCGTGACGTTTCCCTAAACCTTTAAGTGGTTTTGTTGCCTAAACCTAACATTCATTTTGTTGCATCTAACGTTAAATTGTTTCTATAGAGCCACATCATTTTAACACATTACGTGCCACCATCCTGCAGTGAGCCATTAAAAGGTCATGCTTATTTCATGTATTTATGTGAGATCACATTGCTGAAATAAGGTCTGTGGTTAACACAAGCTCAAGAAATTTACCAGACATGAAATACGTTCCCACTTGTGAATTTTAAAAAAGGTGGTTGCTAACAGGTGGCTGAATGAGACTACTAAAAGTGCATTAAAAGAACAGTAGGCTACATTAGCAGTTAATTTAACAGACTGTATTTGTAACATCAATGACAGTAAACCGTGCTTCACTTTTGTCAACTCGATTTGATATTGAACAAAACCCTGGTTTACTTCTCGGGTTTGGAAAAGATAGTGGTCACGGTTAAAAAATGCAAACTGTAACTGTTACGATTGTGACGTCTTTTTTGTGGACTCTGCCTCTCCGTTCCCTCAAAGGTCATCACTGTGTATGCAGTCAACAAATTAAATGTATGTGTCAAGGTTTATCAAAGAAGAACACAGAACTTCCTCTGCAATAGTAATTCCACTGCAATGAGACTATTTAACCCTGAAATTCAGCTCTCGTTAATGGCGGTATTACTCTGTTTTTTTGGTCTATTGTCTTCTTACAGCTATTTTTCTTGTTTTCTTCTTCTTTTTTAGTACTTTGCTTGAGATATTTTTTAATGGCGTGAGGAAAACTGTATGTAAATGTCCCCCTTGCTCTCTTTATTTAGCAAGAGCATACATTGTCTGTAAATCTGTCTGCCGCCCTCCTCCAGCGGCAGTACATTTCTGCTTGTATCTTCCTGTCTCACCTCCAGCAGCGTATACATTTAAATCCAACTGAAACACATTGTTATCCATGTTTTTTTGTTTTTCATGTAACAAGCTGGAACGTGCCACAACACTTTCCTTCCACTCCACGAGAGGCCATGATTCATGATAATGTCTCTGCCCTCAAACCCTGTTTTTTTTTTAAAAACTCGACCTGCGCTCTGACCGTCTCGTGCGGTTGACACGGCTGACTGCAGGCTGTGATCCGTGAACGCCACCAGGCCCGTCCGTTTATTTCTCAGGGAAACAATGCAGCTCGCCGGCCTCCCCTCCCCTCCTGCTTTAGCTGCTGTTTAGCATAATTAATGTGATCGGCCCTCAGCGAGGCTCACTGAGCTTGAGCCTCCTGCCACTGGGAATCACATCGCCGCGCTAACCAGTTTAATGCCGGAGTGGCCGAGCAGCTCGCTGCTCATGTGGAGGAACACTGTGGAGAGACATCAACATCTGAACGCATTATCAGCTTCATGCTGCTTTGCAGAGCAGTGAAACTGTAAAATGAATACAAATTTGAATTTTAATAGCGATGCATACACAACATGCCCTAAATGTCCTGCTCCAACAGCCTCCTCTCTTCTGGTTCCAGTGTTTCCACCAGATGTTGCTGCATAGATTTGACCGCATCAGACACAAGAGCATTAGGGAGGTCTAATTCTGATGGAAGGAAGTCAGGTGACATCGTATAAAGAGTCACAATGTCAGTGTAGGGAGGATTTTGGGTTGGAAGGTTGGGTAACTTACATTTCTACGTTAGCATGCAACCACACCATGTACTGCGTAACTTACTATAAATTTTAACAAAATCATGATCTTTCCTGACCTTAACCAAGTAGGTTTGTTACCAAGACATAATCATGAGTGTAAAACCACAGTTTCATAAGGGTAAATAGAGCGGTCACATTTTTGTATATCTATACCACGATAATGTCGTGATGATATGCATGAATGTAGAAACTGAAGCGGTTTGTCACAAAGGAAAATGTTTTCATTCGTCTTGTAACCTGTAAGGAGGACATTTTGCAGTAAATCTGGATTCTTCCACAGCTGGAGAGTTCTGATGGAGAGTCTGTTGGAGTTATAAATATAAACTCAGTGGAAACAGGACGGCAGGATGACCTCGGAGCTGGAGCCAAACCTCCTCCTCCTCTCAGCAGCACATCCAAAATCTAAACACCTACACATCCACACTCTGTATGTTGTGGTTTTAGTTTTTCCACCATGCATTATTGTCAAGGTTTTTTTAATTGGAGGGACATCAGATTGTCGTCTTTGTGGGAAGACAGCGCAGTGGAAACATATGTTGACCAACCCCCCAGCAGATGTCCGACTCCAGGCTCCAACATGCCACTTCTGCTGCTGCTGCGATTCCAACCTCAGCCGCCGTCTCCTGGGTTCACAACAGACAGAACGGAGACTTTTCAAGTCTGAATCCACTCTCGCTCCTCGTTTTGTTTCTTTAATGAGATATAAGCCTTTTCTCGCAAATGCAGATGTGTGCTGTATTCCGAAATACTGGTAGTCATATTGAAAGCATCCTTGACTTTAAGAGATCCCTAAGTTGTTCCAAACAGGGTAGAATACTGAAATACGACTATTTTACTTTTGAGATGTAGTGTAAGAAAATAAAATGTTTGAAAGAACTTAGAAACAAGAAAACGAATAAGACTTGAAAACTTAATTTGATGATATGAGATGGCTAATTTTGCTTTGTTCCTGTATTTGGTAACTTGGGTCAGTGATGCGGCCCGTCTACAAAGAACAAAAAAAAAAGTTTTGTATGTTTTTAATAAACTTTTTGGTCAAACACTATCTTTACAGCGACACACATCCAGACAATGGTGGTATGTCTAAAGATATGTATTTTCTTAAATCACTAAATAAAGTTTCTACACTAGAGATGAATAGGGTGCTGGAGGAATGAGTCCTAATAACCTGGTAAGGAGTAATTATTTTTGCACATCCTTCGTCTAAAGGTCAATGTTTTTTTTTGTATGTGTTAGATGCTTGTAATAAGGTCTGTGGTTAACACAAAACCCAGTCTCACGACAGTTCGTGAAATAGTGACAAAATTGAATCTATCGATTTGTGTACATTGACACAAATTTTCAGATATTTCCGTGTCACTCGGCACAACTTTTTTACATGTTGACTTTAAAATGAGTCAGTTAACTGAGGTTTAGGCAACAAAAGGAACAATAGGTTTTGGAAAAACGATCATATTCAAAGGCGTTTATGCTCAACGTGCTGTTTGTTGCAGTATTCTCTGAAAGGCCAGGAGGCGTACCAAAAAAAATGGCTGGCAAAATATTTACTCAACGTTGATTATTAGGACCTCCTGTTTACCCGGTTTAAAAGGGCCTTTACTGGCCCTAAATGTGAATACATTTAGTCCTACAAATATGTAAAAATTAGTGCTGGACAATTTAACGCGTTATTATCGCGTTAACGCATTCATTAATTAACGCCGACAATTATTTTATAGCGTGTTAACGCATTTTTTTATTTTGAAAGTCTGTTGCTCACTGGCAGCGGTGGAGGAATGGAGACTACTGGACATCGCTGCGGTAAAGTCAGCAGACACTCAGATCTCCGTGGTCAACTCAGCAGACACTTACACTTTAGTGCACCTATATGCTGAAATTCACCGTAAACGCATTCAAACGGCACAGATCAGGAGCGAGCGAAGGAGTTAGCAGAAAGATTAACGTGAGACAACATCCGGTTTCTTCAGACGAACATCCGGTTTTCAGAATAAGATGCCAACAAAGTATGAATTATATTCACATTAAGTATAAAACATGCTGCATCTCGCGAGTTAAAGGGAAAATACACCTAAATTGTGGGTAAAGTGTCTTTATTCTTTGATCGCTGGGTAACCATCATCACCTCAGAGTTACAGCATTATATTGATGAACAGTAGAGCTGCATTCACATGCTCTGACTGTCATGAAGACAGACATTTTTGCTGAAACGTGCTGAAACATTTTATTACTGTTGCACAGCAGTGGAACGTTTCACATACAGTCACACACTGAGCACAGATAGTGAAGAGATAGAACTGCTACTGTGTAAAGGGAATACTGCTGTTAAAAAGCACCTGATTTGTTTAAAGTGTTTGCAAACCAAATGTTATTGACCTTTTGTTCATATAGCAGTACTTTTAAAATAAAAGTGCGCAATACACTACTTTTGAATTCATTATTGAACTTTGCCATAACAATGCGATTAATCGCGATTAAATATTTTAATCGTTGCCCAGCACTAGTAAAAATGTATCTTTTGACGAGGCTGGATGGTTTGAGTCTCTTGATGATGGATCAGCAGGGAGGGTGTACTTGAGCATTTAAAAATGAATTGGTGGACATGTTTATAGTCCGTGAACAATTTGTGACGGTCACATCTGAAAACCTCCAAGCCCTCTCTGAGGTCGTTTTTTCCTGTTCAATATTATCGCACTACTTCCTCCTTTTCTCTGGATGGACACAAGACGTAGTCCCATAAAATAACTTAAACTTGACTGATGCTCTCAGTCTTTCTTCGGAGAGCAGTCTTCCTTAACAATACCATAGAAAGATTTAACATAATGTGAAAATTGTGCAGAAATGTCCAATATCAAAGTTCTGTCTGCCGATAAACGTTAATGACAAAAGTTTCTCTTTCTATCAAAATAATTAGTTCGACACCACAAAAGGATTCTGTTTACAAATGTCTGCAACAGGCTTCTGATGAGCCAAAAAATAAAGCTTTTACTAATGTTTAGAAATGAAACAGAATTTACACCGAAATTACACAAATTCCTACAGAAATTTTCTTTTGGCAGACTCGATTGTTCAAAGGAAAGAAAAATGGGAGTGAAACTAGAGCAAAGCTTTTACTTCAGAAGGAAAGCGATTAAAAAGAAGAGTGTTGCAGGAGGAACATGCAGTGACCTGTTGCCATCTGCAGCCCGCTGGCCCGCTCTTGGCATGGAGTCCGTCAGCCTTCCCCCGTTCCCAGTGAGCGCAGATTAACAGACAAGCCGAGCAGTCTGGCAGCCGCTGACGCCCCCCGAGAGAGAGCATTATCCCGCCCCGATACCACCGCTGCTCCAACAAAACAGCTTTTTTCACACCCAGAGGAAGGAAGGTCCTAATAATACCGCACAGCTAAGAGGACGACCATCTCCACCCGCGTCAGCCCCCCGCCAGAGAGCTGGGGACACGTCCATCCCCTCTAACAAGGCCCATTCTAGCCCCTCATCTTTATCTCTCCTCTCCTGCTGCTCACGAGCTTGTCCCCTCTCCAGCGTTATAAAGCCCTCAACACGGAGACACCTTCAACTAGAGCGACGATAATAAGGAGGTGGATGCAGCTCAAAGTGAGGAGGGAGGCTGAGGGTCAGTGGCCTGAAAACAGAGCTTGGCCCGGTCCGGGACGCCTGGCCGACTCCTCGTTCCCTCAGGTCAGAGGGTACAGAGGGGCGGTGGAGGCCGATCAGGAGCTGGCTGGGAGGGGTCTTTATTACAGCCTGGCTGCGCTCCTCTTCTGGCTCCAGTACTGAAATCTGATCCTGTAACTGTTCTGAATCAGCCAGCTTTTTTTTTTTTTTTACCTCCGTTTCAACATTAAATTAAGCTATAAGGCCATGTTTTTAATACTCAAAGCAAAGTTGGTGTCGGAGGGGAAAATTAAATCAATCTGTTCAATTAAATCAGCAATTTGTGTGATCAAATTAACAACCATTCATTCAGTTACTTCTTTGAGCGCTCAGTATGCTTTCCCCCCCTACAATTAAGAATTTCTGTCCTGGGAGTCATGGGATGAATGATTTATGTGAACATATTTTTATAATCCGATAATATTTTCGTCATTCTAATTCAGACAGACCATCTTTTGATTAAACTTCCCACATTAAATTGTGATGCTGCCCCTTGCAAACCGTCACATCATTGGGAGGAAAACCGAAAATATGTCGAGTGTGAATGTTAAACAATTCCTGGCTGCGGGCTGATGTGCGGACCTGCCCTAAAATATTTAAATTGAATCTGGAACAGAGCCACGGGTGCTTGTTTTATTTGTTTAAATGGGTGTCTGCCCCACAGGTTTCTGAGAGTCCCCCATCCTCCGCGGCTTCAGGTCAAATATTTTCCAAAGATGTTAAACCGATTTAATCGGGCCATATTTGAGCACTTAAACACGGCGGTTCTCGGTGAAATCCTGCCCGCGGGGTCGACTGCGCACGCAGTTGTCATTAGTCATCGCCTGTGACTAGCACCACCTGCTCACTGGGGACTACAATATGGAGGTCCTCTGTGATTAGCACCCCATGCTAACTGCTGTGACAGAGGGGGGGCGTCCTGCCAGGCGACAGGACTGATTAGCATAGATTAATAGTAGCTAATATCATCAGGGACCTTCCGCCGCTAGAGAACACACACTCATTAATAAGTGCTTTTGATTACCGTCATTAGCCCGAGTTTGTCCTCTTCTAAACAGTTCGGTTTGTTTCCATCCCTGTGACAGAAAATGTCCCCCGAGCAGCACGGAGAGAAAAACACCTCGCATGTGCTTTACAACAATCAGTTACTGAGAGGTCGACTCTTAATTTAGATAGATAGATAGATAGATAGATAGATAGATAGATAGATAGATAGATAGATAGATAGATAGATACGTTATTTATCCATCCCCAGGGGGAAATTAGTTTGTAGCAGCAGCAATTTCCAGAGTAAAATATAACTTATGGAATGCACAATATATACAGTACAATAAAATAACAAAGCAGATATTGAATTTGAAGGAATAGATTAATAAAAAATAAGATAAATAGAATAAAAAATAGAAATGCACAGTATGTACCATGAATAGAGTGGTATTAACTAGTAACTAAACAACCTGGACAGTAGAGCAAGGATCACCAACCGTGTAGCGTTGTTGTAGTCATGTGAAGGACATCATTTGATGTTTAAGGAGAACATTCACATGATTATTTTCATCCAGACCTCAGAGATGATCTGCTCTTTTCATCTGCTGAAGTCAGAATCAACTTTATTGGCCAAATATTTGAACACCTACAAGGAATATGCCTCCGGTTTGTCATATCTCTTACTGTATGTACATCTAACTGTAAAGCAAGGTCTGTCTGTAACCATGTCTATGTTTAATTGCTCCCGTAGCTGTGCCTACGGTGTATAGATAGATACTGAATTGTAAGTCGCTTTGACTGTAATGTAATGACATCGTCTGTTATTGTTGCTGCCAACTTCTCTTTTTTGAAAAGACTGGGCCTCACAGACCCAGATCAGTAACAGGTGCCAGCCGGATCTCTCTAAGACAACGAGAAAAAACTCCCCATGAACCTTTACACCAACCTGATGGACATGTGAAGAAACCTCGGGAAAGACAATTCAAAGAGAGATCCCCTCTCCTTGGATGGTTGTGTTTGCGCACATTTTTTTTCTTTTCCTGAGAGTGGAGTTCTGGATCTGGGCATTAGAAGTCTTTGTACCACTTCTCTTGCTTTTTGATGGCTCTCGAGATCTTCCAGTTGGAACCTCATGGAGCCCTTGAACTTCTCCCTCTCCTGTTCCTGCAGAGTCTGCTTGAGGCTTTCTGTGGCCTGAACAAGTGATGACTTGCCCTCCTGCCACTTTATGCGATGGCTCTCCAACTGCTGCTCATTCTTCTCCCGAGCAGCCACAGGGGTGTTGTGTTGAGGCTGTGGTTTTCTCAGTGTCCTCAAGGAGGTCTTTTGCTGAAAGAGGAGATGCTCAGTCTCCAGCAGGTATTTTGCCTTTTTCAGGGCTGCTGCGACTGGGACATTCCTGATCTGCGCTCTCTGTTTCTCCAGCAGGGCTCGATGGGAAGCCTGGGATCTTTACATTAAACTACCTTTTAGAGATATTAATATATATTTTCATATATTCATTGCTTATTAAAACAGAGCAATTTATCCATAGAGACAGCCCCGAGCAACAAAATACTGTTGAATACCTTCTCATCTTCTTCACCTGACTGGTTCCACCTTCTCCTTCTTAATATATTGGACCATTGTGTCTGTTTTCTTGGCAGAGACATTTCTTGAGACATGCTCTTAAACTCTGCTATGTCTTTCAGCTGCACCCTTAGGTAATGAGTGGTGGTCTCCAGGTTGTATATGACCACTGCACCGGAGTCCTTTTCAGCAAGATCCTCGACTGCCTCCATTTCATTTAGCTTGGACCTCTTTCTCTGCCTTCATCTGCTCCAATTTGATTTCCATGTCCTCGGCTGCTCGAGATCTTTCTGAGCTTCCCGCAGCATCAGGCAGATCTTTCCCAGCTGGGCTTTCAAGCCACATATCTCCCTCTGCATAAGATCTCGTGGCTCAAACTTTTTTCCTCGTTCTGTTCTCGGAGCTGATCGAGGAAGTTGGCCAGCGAATCCTCTTGGATTTGGACTCTGCCCTGAGTTATACTTTGGGTGAGCCTCGCCATTCTGAATGTGACCACGGGCCACGGCAAGGCCCGGATTTGGTTTACAATTTTAGTATACTGACCCTTTAATACTGGCTCAAACCAACTAAAAGCCCACAGATCCTCTATTGGTACAGGTGGCGGTTAATGACGGACTGAGACAGGATTCCCCCAGGATTACAAAGTTTATTACATTAAATACTTTAAACAGCGTATTAAAAACACAGGAAATCTATTCCATCTAATATATCTAAGACAGTAAAAGGTATGTGTCCAATATACTTCATGCCACAAATTACAGTAAAAGAAAGGAGTGCTACAGGACGAATGGTCGTAGCCGCAGACAGAGAGGAGAAAGTAATACTGGGGTAATACTGGGACAGAGTACTCACTACGCTCCGGTGCCCCACACACACACAGCAAAGCAGAAGGGTAAAGAAACAAGTCGTGGAGGGAGTGCAAAGAAAACTACCACCAAACACACGATTATGGGGGTGTGAAGCACAGGTGACCAAACCCTCCACCGTCTGGGCGGCCACGCTTCCAACCGGTCCTACAGCACTCGGAGAGACAGACGGAAAACACACAATGCTAGTGCCGCATGGCAGCTACTAAAGTATTACGAACAACTTCTTGGGGGAAGCAATGAGCGCCACGAGGGCAACAAAATGAACTAGCACTAGCAAAGATTAAACAGGAACAAACAGAACAAAAACAAAACAGAATAAAACAAAACAAAACAGCATCTCCTGCCAGATCAACGTGCAACCCCCATCCGGAAAGCGAGGGTCGCTATTGAGCCGGACCAAAGCACCGCACGCAACGGGCACAACCTGTATTCTATTCCGATATTCTTTTTTTTTTGTAAACATGCCTACAATACACCAAACCATTTGGAAAATGTTACTTATTCAATAACATATCAAAAACCAACCACATTACTGTAGTAAATACCTTTAATTAAACCAAAAGACACAGCGCTATGACGTCCATCTCAGCCGAGAACGAAGAAATGTGGGGCTGAGTGCTTCCCAAGTCATATCATGGAGACGAGCAAAGCCTGAGCGCTGGCCACTGTTTGCTTTTTTCGGAGCGTTCTCGGATGCAGCCATAGACCGTATAAAAATAGTGGACGTAGTCATCGTGGCGTCACCCATTGGTTTGTGGATTGCCGTTTTGAAGCCTCATATTTGGCGATTTCGCCGTCGCCATCTTGGAATACACCAGTCACCATCTTGGCTTTTTTTTTGCATCCGATGAACATAAGTTACCATATTTGGAATGCGGAGGAGTGACGTGGAGACGCCGTATACTGCTCTGGTAGCGGTGACCTGTGTGTTTACAATGTTTACTGAGGGAATACATCAAGTGAGAAGTAGGGTCATTTTCTCATGGACTTCTATACAATCAGACTTCTTTTTGCAACCAGAGGAGTCGCCTCTTGATGGTCAGTGGAGATAATGCAAGTTTCAAGACACTTCTGAATTGGCTTCAGAACTCGAGGTTGCCGCCTGGATGCAAACCAGACCCTATTTGCATAGCCCCACCCCTATCATAACTCATGAACAGTTTGTTGTAGACACTTGAGGGAGCCATCATTGCACTCAGCAGAGTTCCTGTTTCACTGTTCCTTTCCACGTAGATCGGAGTGCCGCCAGTGCCACTGGCTCGTAGGTGTCAGGGCCCCCCTCATCGCTGCTTGCAGCTTTAATTTTTATATGATTTTTATATAAAAGGAACATGAAATGATAATGAACATAAACAACAAGGCAAATTCCTTGTATGTGAAAACCTGCCTGGCAATTAACCTCATTCTGAGTCTGATTCTGCTACAGTAATAGCAGAAGCCAGTCACACTGTTTTGGTGGCATAACGTGATGTAACACACTTCCTGATTTAGTCTAAAAACTAAAATCATTGTTAGATTTAGTCACATTTGTTAGTTTTTGTCTAGTTTAGTTCTCATTTTAGTGAACCAATCATTTTTTTCTGTGCATTTGTCATTTTGTGAGTCCATCTAAAGTCCATCTGAACTCAAAATGACTGGATTCAAATGCTCCCGTTGAAATTTAGCAACAATTAAATAAAATGAAATATAATATAATGACAGTTGTAGATTATTTATCTATGGCCACTGTCCACAGGACCTTTTAGGTATTATTTAACAAATAATATCAAAGATGTTTTTTTACTTAAGTAAACGGTCTGAATACTTCTTTCACCACTAAACACCAGTTTGTCATTTAAATGAAATCTTCTCGCGAAAATGATCCAAATTTAAGTTTCCTCAAATCTTAGGGCCACATGCCATGGTATCCAATTTATATCAATGAACCTTCACATTTGCGTTTTATTTTTTGCCTCCACCACACACTACAGTGTTTCTTTGGCTCAGATGTGAACTCGTCTGACAGCCTCTAGGTTTTGAGGCGAACCTCTGTGGCTCTCAGAGATCCAGAGCAGCACAGTCTTTGTTCTCTCCGCCCCCTGTTGCTCATATAAGTTGACAGCTGCTGGGTAATAAGTGTTTAAATTAGATAATTAACGAGCGCTGTCAAACAAGCACAGTCAGCTCTATTAGGGGCTGAGAGTCGTCCCTCCTCCTCCTGGTAACAGTGAGCACACACAGTGGTGGAGAATGTTAAATACAGTTAAAGTACTAATACCACATAGTGAAAAAACTCCACTACAAGTCAAAGTTCTGCTTTCAAAACCTAAGTAAAAGTACGTAATTATTGTCAGCTAAATGTACTTAAAGTAAATGTACTCATTGACATTGTTCATGTCAGTGTTATTGTAATATTGCTATTATAAAGGATCTGGATTAATATTACTGCTGCATTAATGTGTATGCTGTATTTTACTGCTGCAGATGTTTTTAACTCCTTGATATCCTGTTGGTTAGTTTAATAAGATCCTCATATGTTTGTATATGATGCATTTTCTAGCTGATCCAAGAGGTTTTTTAAGTAAGAGGATTTTCTCAACACATAAAGGAAAACTTCATCCTTCAGTTTATTACAAATATTCAACATCAACTGCAGGAAGGGGGCTGAAACACTGCAATGTGCAAGTAACAAAAGCTGTCTGATACTCAAGTAATGTACCTTGAATTTGTACTTAAGCGGTCCATGAGTTAATATATTTTGTCCCAAACCACAACTTCTGAACATGTAAAGAACATCCAAACACTATTTCGGTGACCAAAAATACATGGAAAGTATCATTTCAATATATGTAAACATATTTTAGCTTAAACCATTGAAGCAGAGTGTATGCTGAACGTACAAACAGTACCACTACTAGCACAAAATGGTAAGGTAAAAAAATGACTTTTGTTGTACTAGATTCACCGTATGTCCTCTTATTTTTCTCTCATCACCGACATCTTGTGTGGTTTGCGTTCTCACAGTAGCAGCGGGGCAGCAGAGATGGTACAGAGGCTCCTGAGGGGCCCCCGTGGCCCCCCTGCTGGGAGCGACTTGGACCGGGACAACGCCTTTGGTCATGCTTCCAAATGTTTCCATTGATGGGACGAGAAACATGTTGGGCGGCGTTCCCAAAAGAGGATCTTCCCAAACGCAGCCGCAGCCAAAACTCAATCAGGCCTGGACTCGTGGTGAGCGGCGTCGGGTTTTGTTGGCAGCGGAACGTCTCGTGTTTGAGAGGGATTCGGTCGCGTCAGTATGAGCATGAATTATTGAAGGATTAGTAATGATGATGATGATGCTGGCCAAGCGTGTGTATTCACTTGGCCAGCATTTCCTCCTCCTGGCTGTGGACAGCAGATGCTTCGGTCCAGCTCGTATGATTTTTCTGATAATAATAAAGTGGTGACATCATTGATACAGCTGGACAAACTGGTATTGATTTATTTGACTCTACATCTTCAGACTTAACTACACCTCCAGATTTTATTCGAACCATCTCTCCCAGTCAGCTCCATTTTGTTTACTGGCATCAGTGGTTACGTCTAAAACCAGATATTATATATCTTATTATTAGTGCTGGGTAACGATTACAATTTTTAATCGCGATTAATCGCATGATTTTTTTGCGATTAATCGCATTGTTATGGCAAAGTTCAATAATGAATTCAAAAGTAGTGTATTGCGCACTTTTATTTTAAAAGTACTGCTATATGAACAAAAGGTCAATATGGTTTGCAAACACTTTAAAGTTTAAACAAATAAGGTTCTTTTTAACAGCAGTATTCCCTTTACACAGTAGCAGTTATATTTCTTGCACTATCTGTGCTAAGTGTGCTGACTTTATTTGAAACGTCATATAACGACCCGTTATTCAGGGTGAATACTAATATGCTGGTCAGGGTTAAACTTGAGTTGAGCAACTAAGACTTCCAATAACATCTGGAGAGAAGTTTAGTTGGTTCCAAGCTGACATGAATCCTTCTCTCGTTACTACAAACTGATAAGTGTCAGCGCAAACTTTACGTTACATTAACGTTAGCTCAACATTTTATAAATGTCGGCGTGCTAGCCTTCGTGTTTTCGCTGTGTTTCCAGCTATTTTGTTGCTCCGTTTTCGTCTAATTTTGTGAGATCATAAACAACTTTAGCCTATAAATATGAAAAACTTTAAACGTTAACTAACATTACTGGGAAACACAACTGTACGGAAAATCTAGAAGCTTTTTAACAGTGCATTTGAGTTTATTTTTTATTTGTTGTAATTATTTCGCCAATATCTTTGTTTTCAAGGGTTATAAAATGGTCAAATATTTCGTCCATATGTTCGTAGTTTTTATTGATAACATAAACATGCTGTGAATTTTACCCACTTTGCAGCTCGCTCCCTCTTTGCTGGTTTTTCATCACTCTGGAGGGACGGCTTGCCTCCCTGCTGACGGACGCACAGCAGAGAAGCCATATGGACAGAGGCACTGGGAGCAGTGAAGGGGAAGGAAGCCTCAGCCAGTTGACATGAAACAGCATGAGGAGGAGGGTTAAAGGGTATTTCGGAGGTAAGACAGATATGTGGTTGATGTCTGATGGATAGAATACACTTTGCTGATGATCAATAAACTCTGTTGACTCTACAGCCAAGTTGGCAGCTCTGTGAGGCTGTTTATTATCTTAGCTTTGCACGTTAGCATGCTAACATTAGCTAATTGGTAGTAAAAACAAAGTACAGCTGCAGCTGATGGGAATGGCATTAGTTCTGCAGGTATAAGGAGTTAAACCAAATTATTGGACACATTCAAATGTTGATCTTATGATTCATCCTGAAGAGAACATGAATGTGTGAACCTCATTTTATGGGTATCCTTCCGCCATTTTTTTTAGATACTTTAGTCTGGACCAACTGATCCCTAGAGCCGAGCCCAAAGCACAGAGAGACATTTGAGTTTTTGACTTACAGCCACTGTGTGCAGCCTCACAAAGTCTTATCGTCACAGTGAGGTTGCCAGGTTTGGTACCATCGTCTGTACAGGGATCAAAACATGAGCTCTTCGACCGAATCTGGCAACCTGCGCCGTACAGCCGGAGGCACTGGGGAGAAGTACTTGATGGATGGATACACTGTGGTGCGTCAAGAAACAGTTCCAGCACGCAACTCTGTTTTACGGAGCTCACCGTTTCCCCGTCTCCACTCTTTATGCTAAGCTACGCTAACCACGACCTCACTCCAGCTTTGCACTTAACACACAGACTCAAAATGTCTTCTACATTTTTGTGTTTTGCATGTCTAAGTCTAATGCATCTGTTTGTGTCTCATTTAGACTCCCAACTTTGATGTTGGGAGTCGGGAATCCGTCATTAAACCCAACTGTCCCCAGCAACTTTAAAGGTGACTTTTCACATTTTTGTTCCCTGCTGAAAGTCATTAGCTATCGCCGGCCACATTCAAATCCCTTTGATACAAAGTGAGGTATCAGATTTTGTCCCCTGCCGTCCTCGGAGAGTCTGTTGTCAGAGGTCAGAGTCACGGCTGGGCTGAAGTGTCACACTCTCACTGTCTCAGTCAGACATGAACAATATGAGTGACTGATGTGTCTGTTATGGGAGGACAGTGATGGCGAGATGAAAGCAGATAGCACAATGTCTTTCTTTTTTGATACTGCAGACAGCTCCCAGTCACTGCTGATGTTCTCCAGCAGGTTTGAGTGAATGGGAGGTGCTGGGAAGATGGCTGACCCTCGGCCTGGAGAGAGGGGATGCTGTGTGTGCACACACACGCCAGCCCGATCTCCCAGTAGGTTTCCATTTGTGAATGATAGAAAAAATACAACCAACAAAATGAATTTCAGCTGTCTGGTTGGCAGCTGTGAGCCACTGGCATTTGGCACTGAATATATATACTGAGTGTGTGTGTGTGTGCATTTAACTATGTCCACGATGATGGAAACAAAATCTGTCCGTTTTGTAGCTCTTGCTGTCAAAACACATTGTCTTATTGAATCACTGATTGTACAGAGAGAGGATATACAGTTGTGTGAAAAAGTGTTTGCCCCCTTCCTGATTTCTTATTTTTTTGCATGTTTGTCACACTTAAATGTTTCAGATCATCAAACAAATTTAAATATTAGACAAAGATAACACAAGTAAACACAAAATGCAGTTTTTAAATGAAGGTTTTTATTATTAAGGGGGGGAAAAAATCCAAACCTACATGGCCCTGTGTGAAAAAGTGATTGCCCCCTAAACCTAATAACTGGTTGGGCCACCCTTAGCAGCAACAACTGCAATCAAGCGTTTGCGATAACTGGCAATGAGTCTTTTACAGCGCTGTAGAGGAATTTTGGCCCACTCATCTTTGCAGAATTGTTGTAATTCAGCCACATTGGAGGGTTTTCGAGCATGAACCGCCTTTTTAAGGTCATGCCACAGCATCTCAATCGGATTCAGGTCGGGACTTTGACTAGGCCACTCCAAAGTCTTCATTTTGTTTTTCTTAAGCCATTCAGAGGTGGACTTGCTGGTGTGTTTTGGATCATTGTCCTGCTGCAGAACCCAAGTGCGCTTCAGCTTGAGGTCACGAACAGATGGCCGGACATTCTCCTTCAGGATTTTTTGGTAGACAGCAGAATTCATGGTTCCATTTACCACAGCAAGTCTTCCAGGTCCTGAAGCAGCAAAACAGCCCCAGACCATCACACTACCACCACCATATTTTACTGTTGGTATGATGTTCCTATTCTGAAATGCCGTGTTACTTTTACGCCAGATGTAATGGGACATACACCTTCCAAAAAGTTCAACTTTTGTCTCGTCAGTCCACAGAGTATTTTCCCAAAAGTCTTGGGGATCATCAAGATGTTTTCTGGCAAAACTGAGACGAGCCTTTATGTTCTTTTTGCTCAGCAGTGGTTTTCGTCTTGGAACTCTGCCATGCATGCCATTTTTGCCCAGTCTCTTTCTTATGGTGGAGTCATGAACACTGACCTTAATTGAGGCAAGTGAGGCCTGCAGTTCTTTGGATGTTGTTCTGGGGTCTTTTGTGACCTCTTGGATGAGTCGTCGCTGCGCTCTTGGGGTAATTTTGGTCGGCCGGCCACTCCTGGGAAGGTTCACCACTGTTCCATGTTTTCGCCATTTGTGGATAATGGCTCTCACTGTGGTTCGCTGGAGTCCCAAAGCTTTAGAAATGGCTTTGTAAACTTTTCCAGACTGATAGATCTCAATTACTTTGTTTCTCATTTGTTCCTGAATTTCTTTGGATCGCAGCATGATGTCTAGCTTTTGAGGATCTTTTGGTCTACCTCACTTTGTCAGGCAGGTCCTATTTAAGTGATTTCTTGATTGAGAACAGGTGTGGCAGTAATCAGGCCTGGGTGTGGCTAGAGAAATTGAACTCAGCTTTCCAAAGATGTGATAAACCACAGTTAATTTATGTTTTAACAGGGGGGGGGCAATTACTTTTTCACACAGGGCCATGTAGGTTTGGATTTTTTTTCCCCTTAATAATGAAAACCTTCATTTAAAAACTGCATTTTGTGTTTACTTGTGTTATCTTTGTCTAATATTTAAATTTGTTTGATGATCTGAAACATTTAAGTGTGACAAACATGCAAAAAAATAAGAAATCAGGAAGGGGCAAACACTTTTTCACACAACTGTATGTACGTTTCTTTTTAAGCTCAGTGTATGTGCTAACATGCTAAACTCTTGCAGAATTAACTAAAAAAGATTTTTACTAAATATATTATGAGGGATGATTTCCTTTATATTTTTTTTAATGCACCCATTTGCCTACACAGGATGGTCTCATCCAGCATTTAAAACTTTACCTAGGAAAAATAACGACGTAATTTGTAAATATCCCACAAAATATTTCTTTATGTAGCAGAAGCCCACACAGGACGGAGGTCAAAAACCACCGATCCTTTACCCAGGAGACCGCTGTTCGATCCCCATGTGAAGATAATGTTTTATTTGTCACATAACTTCAGTAATGGCACTTTTGTAGTTATTTTAACCCAAATGCCAATTTGTTTCCTAAACTATTTCACGATCTCTTCATAAACTTAAGTAGTTTTGTTGCCTAAACCTAAGTTATTTTCTGTTAAGACAGAAGTTTATTTTAAGACTGTATGCATGTAACGAGCACAAATTGATTTGTGTTGCCGGACTTTTGTGGGAAAATACACAAAAAAATGATGAGCTCTTCGTAAGATCCAAAACATCAGCTCATGGAAGTAAAGTGAATGTTGTGCATCCATTATCCTAAAGTGCTCTTGCTTACTTACTACATGGGACTTCAACTATTGGGCATTAAAATATATGAGCAAACAGAAACTTTAAAAATATATGTAATAGAATTCTGTTCAATAATGTTCATTTGCATTAAAAATACTCAACACATGTTCATTTGTCCGTACGTGTCCATATGTTCCCCATTTGTATGTCTGTAGCGGCTTTTGCATGCTATCCGCCTCACCAGCAGATCAATAAAAAATGGTGAATGAATAAATGAAAGGTGTTTGGGGCCATTTAAGCCGAGTTGCCCATTCAACTGAGAACAGTAACCAGGCTCCCTTCATGTATGTATAATAGATGTGTTGGTTCTCTGAGAGGCCCCAGGTGAGAACAGTCAGCTCCCCTTGCCTCACCGCAACACTCTGCAGGTTTGAGATCCTCACACCAACATGGTACCTGCCGTTGCTCCTCTGTTGGACCGCGGACACACTCCAATGTTACAAAATCTTCTCTAGTTCCGGTGAAGATACAATTTAAAGCTACAGGGTTCTTTTTAAGTTTGTGTCAACAAATGTTTTCTACAAGTGTTGTGCACCATTTTTGCACACATTTCCAAAATCAGCTTAAATTTAGAGCTTATGCCGTGTTCACACCAAACGCGGCGCGAATTATTCGCCCAAGTAGATTACATACAAAGTCTATACAGACGCGATGAGACTGGAGTGACGTGAATTTGCGATGCCGTGGCGCGAATGGCGCAAATTTGCATCAATCGCGCGAGTTGAAGCCTATCAGCGTTGAGATGCTCCTCCTTGTCATCAGTGACGTCCTGCCGTTGTTGAATTAGGAAACAAATACAGTAGCCGTCTGTGTTCACCCAGAGCTCTACGATACCTCATATCAGTAGAGACCGGACCAAACAATGTGTATAAACCATATGGTACAAACAATGAAAAAGAAGCTGCTGTATTTATGCCGAGATGACGTTATTTTGAGTGTTGATGGAGCTGCTACAATGTTTAGCATAGAATAGCACCGATCGATCCAAGCTCCATTGACAAAACAAGTATTTAAAAGTTTTTTGCTTGTCGTCTCGCAGAGAACTAACAAGAATTCAGACTATTTACAAATCGGCATCATTACTTAGTTATTTCGGCATCCCTTTTTGTCCATTTAGTTTGGGTTCATACAGCTGTAGTAAACCAGCCGACGTGTGGCATGCTACACACGGTGAATACAGCTCGATGAAATCCACGGAGCTCCTCCAGATGATGTTATAAACCCGGACAAGAAGGCGTTTAGTTTCCTGTGATATCTGGGACTTCCACAACACGTACTAAGCAGAAATACTTATGTAGGTCATATAGAGGCTTCAGTGTTAAATTGACTGTTTCATAACCAGTTAAAAGTTCCTCACAGTAACTTTAAACATCACTCTTTTTACAGCATTTGATAAACAGTGATAGTCATGAGAAGAGACAACAATGACGTCAACTGAAACGTACGGTTTTTGATTTCTCTTGCAGGTTCTTACGGAACTCTTATCTTTCTGCGCGTGTATACGAGTCCCTCATTAATTTAAATGCATACCTGCAAACTCATGACAGGTGAAAAAGGTGACAAGCCCGAAACCCTGTCGATGGGGGGGGGGGGGGCATGCTCCGAGAATTTTATTTAAACGTTAATGAGTGACCGCGTGAACTGAACCGGAACACGGGGGGGCTGCATGTTTCATCACGTTACTTCCTCCTAAATCGCGGTAATGACAAACGTGAATGTAGCGAGGCCTTAAGGGGGGGGGGAATTAAAGGGGACCAACAACGCCACCTGGGGACTTACACCCCGGGAAATATAAACTTAAACGACCCCAATATATTACTTGAGAATTCACACAGATTCACTAGCGGTATTTAACGTATTTATTAAAGAATTCAATGAAAGTCACTAAAACGACTAAGACATGCAGAACAAAAGGAAAAACAGCCAAAACATGCAAAGGAAAAGCAAAACAAGAAAAAGAGGCAAAACAATCAGACAAAATGGAGGCGGCAAAACAGCAGCAGGTGAACCTACAAATGATAAACAGAGATTAAAAGGGCACACCATGCTGCAAAATAATACAAATTAAAATTGTGACTACTTACCACCTCAAACCAGGGGTAAGTAGTCAGACGGCAACAAGAGGAGGAATATGTGTGACACTCACCACCAGAGCAGGGGCCAAGAAGGAGTGAGGCCAGGACCACAGGTGCTTTATAAATGCTGGCACTAATTGGGGGGGGGGGGGGGGGGGGAGGAGCCTAGCCTGAGGGCTGCGTTCACAACACACTTCTCTGAGGAGCGTTCCCCACTACATTAACAGTCGATAAAGTTGTGCATGCAGTGGACGTTAACTTAACCCAAAGTGTAAATCAAAGTGTTATGAAAGAGATATACTCAAGTAAAGTACAAGTAGGATGTTCCAGTAGCGCACAGAAGTCATAAAGAGGCGGTCGAGTTGGATGTTTACATCCTGACTTGTAAAGTTAAATAATTGTTGTCATGTTTTCAAATGTTGTTGGGCAAAGTGTCTCATAACAGAACAGATCTATTGAACAATGAAAGCCAAACTGGCTACTATTGTAGATTATAATGATGTTATGCTCGCTGTAATTAATCACACAGCATTTTGAGGGTCATCATGTGCTTTACTTGGGTTTATTTGATCTCACGTGCATGTAGTAGTGCAGAGTTGTGGAAACCATCATCTCCTCTTTTAGTGGATTTGTTGGTCAACTCCCAAACCACCAACATAAAAGCTCATTTGTGTTGCATTTTTTCCCTAAACACTGATCAGTTCAGTGGTTTCGCGAAGGTTTATGTATGTGTGTTCCAATAACCATACCTCCATTCTATTAATATGCCAGAAAGATATCTAGTATGTCCTAATACATAGAATATCAAATACAGTTTGCCACAAATACCAGGATGTACTGCGTCTGGTTGCATTTTGCAGTATGCAAACAACTGGTGATGTCTGAGATGCCATATTTAATTCTGAGGAGAAAACATTGACTGGACAGATTGTTTAGTATCTCCAATTCTGTGGTCCTGTGGGTTTAACTTCAAAGGAGTCAGATCCAAATATCTCAATCCAGCTTCAAGTCTTTGACCCAACCACTGCTTCAGCAATAGACTCCAATTCCACGTATTGATCACCTCTCCATTGTTTGCAGTTTTGTCTTTGTCATTGCCTCAACATGCTATTATTGGCATTCAGATATTGACAACTTTACTTTGATTCATTTGTGTTCCTGATAGCACAACAGTGTTCCTTTGCTCTTCCTCCTGAACTTATAATGAGCCGTGACAAATAACTTTACAAGGGATTACGTAGTTAAGATAATTGATTGATCCAGTCATTGACCTGGTGCACACCCTGAGGCCAAAACGCCTTGAAGTAGATAAGCAGATTATTTCATTAGAACCCATTGAAGATCCAAACGTACTAGTCACCACAACCTCATTAGGAATATTTCATTTGACTGTATGTCTTTAGTTCGTTAGAGTTAGAAACCCTCCTGACCCCCTCCACCTTTAATATTTGAATTCCCAGATGAAACACGATGCAAAGTCATCAAACTGCCAGAAATGCTGTTGGAGGAAAGTAAATGATGCAAAAGCCACAATGTGCACAAGACTCACGAGACATTCTGTTTCTGTATTAGCCGGGGATAGGGTTCGAGTTACACTTTATTTTGGACGTTGACACCACAGGCAAGAAGAAGAAAAAACAAATGAAGGATGAGGGAGGGATCCCTCTTTCAGGACGGACAGGCAGGCATCAGATGTTGTGTGGACACTCCTGGATCTCCAAACTGAACTTGAGTATTTTGCTCCTTTTGTTTTGTGGCGTGAAATAAAACTAACTCTACATTTAGTTTTGTTATAGGGAGCCAGGAGCAAACGGCTCAGTTCATTAAGCTGAGGGGGAGAACGACGGACAAACATTCAGCAACCGTAGCTGGAATTAAGACATTAGTCCTTTTGTAATATCTCCATTTGACCATCTTGTACTAAAGGTTACAGTTACATTAGCTCTCATCCTATATAAAGCCTTTACTAATGGGACAACCAGTAGAGAGGACAATACACTTCTGATGTGTTATTGTTGCTGTCACACAGATGACAGTTGTGACTGTCACCTATTTTCTTTTATTTATTTAAACCCACAATAAGACATCCATGTAAATGATTTCTATGTGAATTTGTGTATATTCTGCTGTGTCAATTTGTCAATCTTCTAAGTCTGCATTCTTGTGTTAACATTATTGATAACGGATTTCTCTTTTCATCATACTGTGTATATATATATGTATATATGTATATATAATCCCTCTGAGCAGGGATTCTAGGCACGGGAGCAGCAGGGGGGAGGGGGGGGGGGGACAGCTGGTGACGCAAACAGGAAGTCCTCTGCAGCGTAGGCCGTCTCATTTCGGAGACCGCTCGGTCCGGCCTTCGCGGTCCTCAAAGGACGCGGCCGATGTGGACCTCGAAGGCTGGGTCCTCCGAAGGATGCAGCTGTTGGATTGGGACACAGCTGTTGTAAAGCATTTGGTAAAGGTTTATACGTTAAGTGTAAACATTTCATCTCTGCGGTGATAGAAGAGAGTGGCACCAACGTTTCCCACACAACATATTTGCTAATGCAGACTAAATATATACAAGCATCATTTTAGGGTATCTCGTTGAATCTGGCCTTCGCAGTATTTTGTTTTCTGAACTGGTTTGTAAGTCATTTTTAATTGAATTATGAAGTGAGATTTTTCACCTGAAGATCAGCCTCTGGTCAGCTGATTTGTTTTGATTTAATCTTTTCTTGTAATGGACCTCCACAGTGTTCCTCCTCTGTCGTACGTTCAGTCTGCGGAGCCACAAACGTGTCCACTGCAATCCTCTCCAGCTTATTACAAACTAGAATTAGTATTCTAATTCCATGTATGAATGGAGATCTGTGTTTCCGTGTGTGTGTGTTTTCAGGCCTATAGCAGCGCGGACTCATCAAACATGTCACATGTTGTTGTCGGACTGCGAGCTGATCTCAGACCAGCGTCTCGTGACCTCCTCTGCATTCACATGGAAGCTGTTCTGAACTGATTTCACATCAGTCCAGCAGGTTTCTGCAGGATCCAGTTGATCCAGCTCCTCGGGGCTGATTAGTGACCTAAATGAAACACATGAAACCAGAACCAACTGCTGGTTACGACCCGCTGCAATAAATCAGACGGATTTTGTATCAAATTTAACTCTCGAACGAAACAGGAGAGCTCTGGCATCACACGTGCATGCTGCATGTGTGATGAGGGTTTTTCTTACTGCTGTGTGTGTGTCCTTGCTGTCATCTGAGGCTTCACCAGCAGGAGGAGCTCTGCTCATAATGCTGCAGGGCAACACACACACACACACACACACACACACACACACACACACACACACACACCTTACAGTGTCCTGTACACACAAGTACGGATACGTGTTGTCCCTTTGTGGTTTGATGCAGGACCTGAATTTTTCATAACATGTGAAACTTTTTTTTCTTCTTTTTACTCAATGAACATGTAACAACAAACAACCAGGGGATCTGATCATCTAAGCACGCATGAATCATACATAAAAAATTTACAAATATTTCTTTTATTTAATGGTGTTAGTGAACAAGAGTTAGATAAAACATGCAACAGAAAATAAAATGCCACCAATCGGAACGGAACAGGAATGCAGTTATAAGATCATGAATAAGATATCATAAAGACTTAATAACACTTTAAAATAGAGTTGACTAAAACCATGACAAATAAACAAGACCAAACTATAATCATATTTGGGATTTGCAGAGAAACCAATTATGTAATTTTAGCTTCCAGACAACAGGAGCAGCTGCAGAAAAGCTCCGGTTTATACAGAAAATCTGAGTTTTACTTTCTTGTTCTCAGACACGAAAGAATGACAGTTCATGATTCCAGTACCTTGAATTTATGAATGTATTTTTGCAGCTCCGAAGTCAGATGAATAGATTAGTATTCATGTTGCTTTTTCAGAAGATTAGCATTCATAAATCCTTGCAGGCTAATGCTTGTGTGAGTGTAACAAGTTATCACTTTTTAACCTGTTTCCAATGCAAATCATCTCGTTTGAAGTTTTCAAAAATCAAGTTTCTTTTTGTTGTGATTCTACGACAGCGAGATGCTTTCCTCTTGGTTTTTTTTCAAAATATATTTCTAGAGAATTCTTAAAACAAGTTAATTTGTGTATTGAAAAGAACAAATTCCCACTGTTTTTGAGAATAAAGTGATTCTATAAAAGATGATTTGGTACTTTATTTGCTGCATTTTCTGATGCTTTTACATTTCTTAAAGATATTTTCTCTTAGTTCTCTTGCTGCAATAAAGCGAGGTTTTAGGAATCTAATATAGACAGAAATAACTTGATTTGAACTTTATATATCCGCTGAAGTACTGTAAATACAAAACAAATCTCTGTGCTTTCTTCTTTTTAATTTATATCTTATTTGTCTGAGATTTTAAAGGTTAAATGAGAATGAACAACAAAGAAAATCCCTCCTCAGCTCGGGGTCATGGAGATGCTGTGTTTCTGATGAACAGTCCACCAGTAATTGATTAAATTAACAACTACATTAACATAATCAAGTGTTTTTATATTTTCCTCTGTGGGCGAGCGAGGCCCAGAGCTAATCCCCCCCCCCCCCCCCCCCCCCCCCGCCCCCTCTCTCTCTCTCTCTCTCTCTCTCTCTCTCTCTCTCTCTGTTCTCTATCCATCCATCCACCCTCTCTGTCCGTCAGTCAGGCCGTCCGCCCTGTCAGTCTCCATCAGTCTCCGTGGCGACGGGATGCTGGTGGTAACCCGCGGTGATGGGAGGCCACTCTAATATGTAAAGCAGGCCGTCTGGACGCGGGCCGAGCTGTCAGGCGTCCCGGCTGCCTGTAGCTGCGAGGGAGGCCGCCCGCTCGGGTCAACCCAAATCTATGCTAATTTGACATTTCCAAACTAATTTGCATATGTACACATCAAAGTTATTTTTTTTCCTTCCTGTGATCTCCTCTTTCTTTTTTTCTTTTTTAACCTCCTTCTGCTGTTTCACTCACACACACACACGTGTAAATACAAAGCAATGGAACTCAGGTTTATTAGTGAACAATATATTCCACTTGATGGTTAACATCACATTGCTGCTGCTTTTAAACGCTCCACCTGCTGTTTGACTACAACATGTCATCGTCGCTAGTGAAACTGCACATTTAGGAAACTCCGCTACATTTATTTCAAAGCTATAGTTACTTTGCAGATTAAGATCAACTAAAATCAACTATTAGATTATAATGTAATAGAAATGAGCTCCACCTTTACCCGTTGCATTAAAGTGACGAACAAATTAATGCATCAATAATTATAATCTAATCTATAATATATATTATTCTTAATCAGGCCAATCTGCATAATGAGTACTTTTACTTTTGTTCATTATACAAAGTATATTTTCATGCTGATACTTTTCTACTTTTACTTAAGTAAGATTTTGAATGCAGGACTTTTACTTGTAACAGTATTTCTAATCTGTGGTATTACTACCTTTACTTTATTAACAGATGGGAGTACTTCTTCCACCACTGTTTGCAACCATTCGATTACAAAACTAGAGACCATCTTGTGATGGGATCAAAGCAGCCGTGACGCCAGATCAGACCAGGGCTGTGGTCTGGAGCCCTTGTTTGGACCACGCTTATCTTCTAACTTGGCTTTCACTAGGATCTCAACTACACACATGTAAAGTTTCGTGACTGCGTCTTTCACAGTTTAGATATCGCGATGACAGATTCTGTCCACACACAGACGGACAGACAGACACATAAATACCTATCACAGTACTCATTACCTCCTCTGTAGTTCCCGCCACAGCACGTGTCTTCAGGACTACATGTTGCCGTGATGACTCACACACAAGGTGAAAACATTACCGGCGTCGCTGTCGCAGCTGGTAACAATTAAGAGTGAAGAATTAGCCAGTTAATGTAGAAAATTCGCATCTACAAAACAATAGGTTAAGTACAAGTGTGGTTCACTCTAAATAAGATTTTAGCTCAAAAGAACAGAAATTAAAAAGCAGAAAAATCAAAAATAATAATAACTAATTTCTATGGCGCCTTTCAAAACCAAGTTACAATGTTTATGAATTACAATGTCCTTCACAAAGACTTCACGCACAGAAATGCAATAAAAACTCAGGTTTTAAGAAGTGGTCCAACACAGAGGGATGAAACACGATGGAAAACAACATTAAAAACTATTTTTTTAAATGCATTATGTTATATTGTGATAAATATGATATTATAATATAATATGGGTTTTAAAAGCTTTTTAAATTGTGGCACTGTCTCAGCTCATCTGACATTGAAGGGGGGTTTGCTCCGCAGCATTGGAGCTAAAACAGTCAAAGGTCCCTTCTTTAAGCCAGGACTGTGGAACTTTTAACGGGACTTGATTTTCTGATCTTAGGGGTCTCAGAGCATAAAGAGTTAGTAGTTCTGAGATGTAAAGCGGAGCCAAACCCATGTTGGGATTTAAAAGTGACCAATAGAATCTCAAAGTGAATTCTGTAACGAATGGAGAGCCAGTGTAACTCGGCCAGGACTGTAGGGATGTGTTCCCTAAATGTTGAGCGTTTGTGAGTCCTGCTGCTGCAACCTGCACCAACTGTAGACGGGCAACTGCTGCATCTTTTAGCCAAGTAAATAATGAATTACAGTAGTCTAGGTAGAAGGAAATGAGGGTATGGATGAGTTTTTCATCTATGTTTTTGGAAAGCACAGGTTTGAATTTGGCAATATTTCTGATTATCAGAGAGCAGGATTAGAACAAGAGCCTTTATGTGCTGATTGAAGTTGAGGTAATCATCAAAAAGCTTCAATCAAACAAAAATCCATTGATTTTAAATTATACACTTCTAATAATGTTAATGTCTGACTTAAAAAGACACACACACATACACCACAGAGTTTACTGATGTGTATAAACTGTAGTAAAATGTATTTCCTACAAACATCTGTTGGTCCTTATTTTGGGGGTTGCTTTGCAGTCTAGGCAGTTGCTGCCAATGCTGAAATAGCAACTCTGCAGTATTTTCTAAATAATAAATCAATCTTTCACCATCTGACAGTATGTGTGCACACATCTGCATTTGTTGAAGAGCCAATAGGAACACCCTCTCTCTGAAATGTCCTGTGATTGGGCTAGATTTGCTGAGGCCTGAAAACAGAGCTGAAAAATGCTAAAAAGTCTATCACAGACGTTTTTCGCACCTTTCCCAGCTTTAAAGGTCCTATGTATGTGATTCAGAGCACTAACATAGCAGCAAACAACTATAGCTATGCTCAGCTACCTGAGCAGACATTGCCAGCACTGTTGCTGTTGTTAGCAGCATTAGCTGATAGCCGCCTACTCAGCCGTCACCATGTTGAGAGCTGGGTGAAGGAAATCGATATGCTCTGAGTTTCTTATAGAGTTTCTTATTAAGTAAAAGATCCGAGGACTTCTTCCACTGCTAGTTGGCAATACAACATCAGAATCAGCTTTATTGGCCAATATGGTACACCTGCAATGAATTTGACACGTGTACTGTTGTACATTCACAAATCAGTTATGTTATACTTTCTGTATTCATTTAACACATTTTTTTTTTTTTTTAAAGGTCATTTTAATTTGTTGTCAAAGACAGCACATATCTGCTCATTTTAAAGAGTAATTGCAATTTTGATTGTTATTTATCTTAAAAAGTGGTTTGTTGGAAATCTGCTCTTTTAGAAAACACCAGAATTTTCCTTTATGTAACTGCACGCCTCTCCTCACAATAAAACGCTGAGTGATTCGAATATGACCTGAAAACATCCTGATAATGTTTTCCTTTAACCTCTGCAGTGATGTGGTGCGCTACAGCAGACAGCGCCGCATAATGAGCAGGGGGCTTCCTGCGCTCTAATCCCGTCGCGCTCGTGTTCGACCACCGTATGAGCCGCGGCTCCGATTACAAACACAATCACAGCTCCGCCGCCGTGTCTTGTTTGACATTCAGAGGTTTGTTTGGCTGCACGGCACCTCGGGGCTACCAGCACACCACAGTAATTATGTTAGCACTCATTAAGATCAGACACACGGCGTGGACGGTGGAGCACTCAGTGAAACCAGCACCAAACCTCACTCTGTAATCTATTGTTTCTGTGGAGTCAGTGGGGTTAGTCACGGGCAGTGCTGGACGATCTTTTACTTGAGTCAAACTAGCAATACTACAACTTGGAAAAACTTTGTTAAAACTCTGTGGTCTGTATGTGTTAAACTGAGCAGATTGAGCCTAATTCAACCCCTGAGTTGAATCATTTGACGTATGCTTAAAGGTTCATAACATCTGATTAATTGTCAGAACGGTCAATGATATTTGGCTGTTGGACAATTTCAGATTTTGGGTCGTCTGTCTCGCAGTTTTGAGCGGTTCAACCATCTAAGTTTCTCTGTTGTTTTAGTCTAATCAGTGTGAAACACTCAAACATGTTACTGAGGTTTTCTGTGCAGATACGTAAGATAAATGAGTATATCTCACAGTAATGGACAAAAACATTTGATCTGCCTTTGGTTTTTAGAGGCAGCACGATTGCATACTAATCCAATGGAACGGTATGAGTGGCAAAAAGAGGCAAATGCACAAGTTAAAATTGAAAATGTCAAAAATTGACCAAAAAGAGGAAAAAAGAAAAAGGAACCAGGGGAAGTTATAAGAAAGAACTGGATAAACGCGCAAGCACGAAACACAAAAATGGTCGCTGTGCGTGTTTCTTGCTAGCTAAAAGCTAACTGGTACATGAGAATCAACACAGAATGCAAAAACGCTTCATTAAGGCTAGCTTTGAAGATCATTGGTCATCATCCGATCACACCGAGATGCGTCCCTAGAAAAGTGTCGCCCGCAAAACCATGGTTTCCCTGTTGTACGGCGTGACTGGTGTGCGCTCCTCTCTCGCGCCGAGCGGCTCCTTTCTTGCGTTTTTTAGACACGCATAAAAATTTAAATATTCTCAACTTTTCAGCATGAAGCGCAGAGTCCCATCACTCGTCAATGTCACACTTGGCCCGGGCAGCCTATCAAATCGAGCAAGAGGCGGATTTCACTACTTTACCACTGCCTTCCTGTTGTGATGCCGGTAGATGTGGTAGGAACAGACATTGATATGTGCGATTTTTAATTATGATAAACTATATCATTTTTATCCTTCTTATTCTACAGCAAGAGCTCCATGTCTACATTGAATCCTTTTCCCCCCGTGATTTACATTTCATCGCCTGGTTGCTCCACAGGCTCATCAGATGATTGGCGCGACTCGCTTTTCCAAAGGGCGTTTTTGAAACGGCCCCGCCTGTTATTGGGGCCTTAGTGCTGTCAAAGATTCGTGGTCGCTGACGTGAATGCTAACAAAATAATCCTTGCTTTATGTAGTTAAAATAAGGCAAGTGCTACATGGAGGAGTACACAACCATGTGTCCAACTAATATTGTTCAGCTTTTCCGAAAAGCTGATGAAAAAAGTTTTGGTGGTGTTTGTGTCCAATATTTCAGCCCTGCAAACGGATTGTTTCTTGTACCCATATATATATATATATATATACTGTATTTATTTATGTGTATTTATACATATATATATATATATATATATATATATAAATACACATAAATGGTGTAAATAATGTTTGCTCTTCAACATGAACCCACGCTGGTGAATTAACAATAACGAGACAGAACCACAGAATCACTGGGGATGTAAATGTGTCGCCGAGCAGCTGCTGTGTTTTACCGGCCAAACTGTCATCATGCGATGTTTTCACACCTTAAAGATCCTGTTTGAGCACACACACAAACACACACATGCTGGCACGGCGCTGCTGTTAGCGGCTGCAGAGTGTCTGGGGAGAGGCGGTGGACGGACGGGTCACCCGGCTCCGTTTGGCAGCTCGGCTCCGGCCTTGGCTCGCTTCGCCACCGCCGTCTGCATACACTCGTAGCGCTGGCAGGTCACACTCAAACTACCGACCCCCACCACCACCACTCTCTCTGGCTGCAGATTACACACCTACATGCTGGACGGGAGGTGAGGGGGTGATGGAGGGGGGAAGGGAACCCCCCCCCCAACACACACACAGCCCTGATGTCAGCTGGCTGTGAAAGGCGTAGGGCCGCTCGCTGTGATTAAGCACCAACTGGGCTCGGGCCAGCGGACTGGAGCCCCGCCATGCAGCCCCATCCTGCTCCTCCACCAGCCAACATCCTCCTCCTTCATCTCCTCCTCCTTCACTCCGAGGACATGTCCACACTCAGCTGGCTGAATCTGGAAACAAATCTTCTCTTCTCCAGTTTGGCCTCACATCCACACTAAAGCGTTTCACACCCAAGAACAGAGTCTATGCTTCGACGGGGAGGAGAGTGGGTGACGGACCTTCAGTTAGTTAGCTCGAAATCAGTGTAGATACACAATACATAGCCTGACTTTGACAGAGGGACTTCTTCACATTCTGTTTATTAATGTTGGTATTTTTGCAGAATGTTTGACTAACCTATAATTCTGGCGAGATCGGACACATTGCACCTTTAACCGTGTGGTGCTGCAGTCTTTTTTTTAATCATTGGAAGTGTTTCAGAAATGTTACAGGTCCAACCTTGCCAGGTTGCGGTTGAGACATGTACTTCTACATAGAAGTCCGGACAGCAGTTTTAACATTTTTTTTACTTTTCTTCATATTTTTTAAACACAACTCAAGTCTGAATCTAATATCAGGTTAATATAAAGGTTACATAGAGTGAGAGATCATATAACGTTTTTGTTTTGTCTCACTAAGATCACTGTGTAGTTAATTATGACCTCTTATGCACAACGAGAATAATATCAGATTAAAAACGCTGGGAAAGAGACAATTTTTAAGTTAAAATGGAAAAGAAATTCCACCATGCAGGGCGGGAAAAAATGTATTTAAAAACATGCTCCACAGTTACAATCAAACCAGCAGTGTAAGATTTTCATGAAGTCCTCCATGCTTGGGTAACAGGGTCTTTCTAGTTTTGTAGGTTTATTGGCTTTACTCTCCACGTTGGCAGCATGGACGGAATGATGAACATCCAGCAAAAACATTTTGCATACAGAATGTCGGAAAATAAACTGATGAGAATTGTTAGATAAGAGGAGACGCTCAAGATGGTCATTTACAGCTCCACTTATTTCCGCTCCTGACAAAAAGCATCACTTTAACAGACAGATGAAACCAGCAATGTCACTTGGGTTGGAGACGCAGTGATGCAGTGTGTGTGTGTGTGTGTGTGTGTGTGTGTGTGTGTGTGTGTGTGTGTATGTTGCGTCCTGCAGAGACCGGGTTCTGTTTAGGAATGAGAAGTGCGTCTCTCTTTGAGTTGGACTTCTGTCGGCCTCTGATGAAAGTGGATGTTTGTCCCCGTTGACCAGCTCCTCTTCTCTCATCAGGCTCCGTCCAACCAAAAACACCAAATCCAACCAAACCTACAACAGAACAACCGCTCTAGCCTTCTCGCAAAATGAATGAAAAGTGTTGAAAACATTTGGTCTCCTCCTGTCCCCATGTGCTATTTCCTTTTGTTGTTTCTACCTTTGTTCCTGTTTTATAGACAGTCTGCCAGAACGTCCTGTAACTGATCTGAAAATCTGAACCATCCAAAAAACTGTGTCCATGCTAGAACTGAACCCGGACCATGGTTCAGTTTGAGACCGCCAAGGTTCAGCCGTTTGGTCTGGACCGTGTCCAGAGGAGGTTTCACCACTATCATCTTGGTATAGATCAAACCAAATAAGGAAGGTGTGAGGGGCCTAAGATTAATTAGCATGGTAACAGTTTCCATCCACCTCCGTCTCTTGTAGTCAATGAATCCTCCAAAAACAATGTCACCGTTATTTCCCTCAAAAACAACACAGACCCAGGCCAGACACTACTTCTGTCAGACAAACAGGAGGTTTGCAGTTGAAAAAACAACAAAAGTTGTCATGTTTCTTGTAAGGATAGTCTCCTAATAATAATATTCCTATAATACCATGCTAGTCTATATGCAGATGTCTCTCAGTCAGTCCTCTAATTGTCCCACTTCATACTGTGACTGACTGCACATGCTGAAGTCATTCGTTTGCACATCCTCTTCGTTTTAAACACTGTGTAGCTCTTTTCATTTTAAAGCAGATATTATATTATTTTACATGTTTTTTACTATAGATATAGATTGTATGTTAATGTTTTTTCATTTCTCTTACTTTGTTCATTATGGCTCTTATGTACCAAGACACTAAGGGGAATTTCTTGTATTTAAGATAAGATAAGATGAGCCTTTATTGATCCCCAGAAGGATAATGATAATAATAATAATTATTATTATAAAAGGTATATACAACTAGAAAGAATAGAAGTAAGAAAATTAACTATATGAGAGCAATTAAAGACAAATTAAGACACATGACAACCTAATAAACCTGAAGTCTACACACAACCCAATATTTCAGGAACGATTGTGGTTTGGCTAAAATATGTTGGACGCCACTTGGTCATGATTCGGTCCCCCCCCCCCCCCCCCCCCCAGACCTCCTCTCTATGCCTCGATATCGCCTCATTGTCATTCTAAAACTACATCTTCCTTTGCGGAAACATTTGCTGAAACCACGAATGCTTTTGGTTTTCTAAAAGTCTCCTTAATACTCATGCAGATATTCTGATCAAGCATCAGCTGAGGCTCAGGGCTTCCTTCTGACAACCACAGCCATTGATCTAATATTCAGTCAACATAGGATCAATCAAAATGCATCAAATCAGATCAGAGGTGAACCACAGAAGTTACACATGAGAGCAGAAACATTGTGGACTTTAGTCCAGCTCCAAAGATAGAAAACACACACACACACATACTCGGGACTCTGGCTGATGATGCATGAAGTCCGGACTGCAGCCAACTCCTCTCCAGCCTCGACGGGCTAATCGGAAGCTACTGCTCGCCTGCTGCTTCACTGAGCGTGCTCCGTGGGATGCACGCCATCAAGCCCGGTCGCTCCGCCTCGCCCAGCCTGTAGCCTCTAGTCCATCCATCCATCCATCCATCCGTCCGTCCAGGCCGGGTTTAGCCTCGGCTCATGCCGCCTCCAAACACGCATGATGGCAGGGTTTCAGCGGGACCCCCGGGGACAGATGGAGAGCACGGAGATGCCACGTCAGAAGGAGTTTGGGCTGATATTGACGTGAGACGGATGATGGAATCATTCCGAGAAGGGGATACAAGGTGAAGGCTTTTCAATACAAATAGTTTGGCTCCTGAGCGTTTTCCAAATGGCCCATCATTTAGTTGATACCAGCATGCACTGAACTTGGGACCTTTGGGGCCCCTAAGGGTTTTGGGGGCTCAGATCCACACCCATTATAGCCGCTAAATGAACTCAGTGGACAGCAGACTCTGTCAAGGGGCTCCGTCTTTCTGAGATTAATCTAGTCTACAGTCTTCAAATCCACAGAGACCGAGGTTGTAGCAAACCAGCAGTCCAGCTTTGATCATGTAGACATTTAACTACTTTCTGTTCCGTCTGTGGTTCCCACATGCACACCGGTACAGACACCCGTAAGAGAATCTATTATGACGAGCACGTGTCTTCATTTTTCATCTGATTGTGGTTTTAATGATCTTTGTGAGATGTAAACAAAACAGTGATCCACCATTTTTGTTACACTTCCAGGCAGCTGTTACCATGTGTGATGTGGCTTGTTATGATTGGGGGTCACTGCCCAGGCGAGACACAAACCGGTCAAAATGAATAAAGTAAATACTGCATTTTGGCATGGTTTTTTGACATTTTAAGATTGAGACTTTCGTCAGCATAGTAAGTAATTAGTTTATTTTGTGTTCAATGATATATCCAGTCAGATAGTTTCAAAGCAGAGTCCCTATATTCTTGTCACTTTTTAAAGAGTTGTTATGCAGTTAAGGGCAAAACCAGTTCTGAAACATTTCACTTTTGTCTGAAATTTGAGACTGATCAAATCTCTAAATGTCCTTTTCACAAAATCTGTTTTTGCTTCTTCTTCTTCAGTTTTTAACAAAAATAAAATGGTTAATGAATAAACCAGCTGTGTCATATAGTCTCTGCTTGTATTCCTCTGCTTTCATGTGTTTTTTATGTCCCGTGTTTAACGTCACATTGCTATGAATTGTGGGTAATTCTCTTAGGCTAAGTTTGCAGAAATGCAGACATAAATGTTCATAAAGGGCTCAAATGTCTGCGAGAGAGGCCTCAAACACTCGATGATTTGACAGTGGGACGGCTCTAAACACTCAAAGTCTGTGACTCCGTGAGTGAGGAGATTGGGATTGGGCCTGTGAGAATGTTGGTCAGTATTGTGCTTTAGAGTATGAGTATATGTATATGTCCGGGGAGCAGTGCATACCAATGCAGACCCGGTACAAATTGAACTTGCAAATAAAATTGGTACAAAAGATTTGTTCATCCAGCCTTGGAACATATAGTGACTCAAGTAACCTGCATGGGTTGCTTAAATTATTATGTTTTTTTTTTTTAAAGATGTGTTTTGGGTTTCAGGAATATTTACAGGAAGTAATGTCAGGTCTTTGACTTTCTGTCATGGCAGCACTTTTGTTTGTTTTAGCAGCAATTTGTAAACGTGTCCGTTTACATTTGTGGTGAAGTGGAAAAAAAGAAGCAAAAACCACCAGTAAATGTATTGAAAGACGTAAAGATGGCAGAAAAATCCGTCTCTGATTGCGCCAGTTTCTTAGATGATCATCTCATCAGATTTTTAGGATGAATAGCTGCAAATTTAGATGATTATAAAATGTTAGCAACAACTAAGAAGTTTAAGTCTTCAAGGACAGGAATGTTGGTGTTTATTCTCCAATCTGAGCGCTGACTTTAACTGCGGTCCTGCACAGTGAAAATGTAATGATTGTGCAGCGGGATGCCTTTAGGGTCCGCAGTGATATTAGACCCAGAGTTTTTGGCGTCTCAGTGGGTCTCAGCAGGTCTCTCAAGGGCCTTCAGCTACAGGACGCTATCAAAACCCTAAAACCGCTTTGATATCATGTGTGTGTTTGGTTGTGTCCCCAGGTTATCCTGCCATGTGTCTTCTGCGTGTTTGCGATACTGAGACCAGACCGCCGAGGGCCCCTCGGAGGCCCCTGAAGCTCGCTGTTAGCTCTCCGTCTCTCACTAACGGCCCCCGTACACACATATTAATCAGATCAATGGACTCCATCATCCTCGCTAGGTTGATGACGGGAGTTGTGTGTGTGCGTGTGTTTGTGTGGGGTTGGTGGATTGATGATGTACGAGGAAAAGGTCAGAGGTCATCGCTCGGTAACAGGAGGAGGACGACGAGGAGAGGCCGGCTGTCCTCGCGGCAGTGAACGCGCCGTCGAGCCGCTTCCTCATTTCATGTGGAAAAACCAACTAATTACGTGGAAATATGATAATGTATAATGCTGGGGGAGCCGCCCAGCCCCACTCATTACCCAGACTCCCCTGCTCCTTCCCTCCCTCTTCCCCTCTCTCTTTCTCTCTCTTCTGGTATTTCTCCCAGGGAGTCTCGCCCTTTCACGACTGGCGAAACATTAGCGGCCAGTCCGTCTTGTTTTGCATCAAAGCGACGCCTTATTTGCATAATCTGAGGATGAGCTCCGCCCTCCTCATTGCTGCCGGGGGAAGGTCAGACCCCCATCCAACATCCCCCCGTCTTCCTCAGGAGGTGATACAACCCCCCCCCCCCACACACACACATACACACACAACACATCCCCCTTCTTTTCTCTCATTGTCTCGTCCATTCAGTCGTCTAATTCCTGCTTCAATCCGGCCTCACCTGATACTGCTGGTCAGGCTTCAGGCATGTGTGTTTGCGTGTGTGTGATCCCCCACTCCCCCCAAATATCACTCCATCCTTTCCAGGGGAGGGGGGCGGGGACTGAAGGAGGAGGGCGTCACTCAGTCAGTCAGTGATTGTGACCTATTAAAGCTGACAGCTTCCCAGTGTGACTGTACCTTCACTGGTCCCCAGTATGACTCTTTAATGGGACTAATGGTCTCGACTAACAGACACTTGCACACCGTCAGCCTGTCTCTACACACACCAGTCGTCCCTGTACAAGTCTTATGTATGAAGTGTAGTTGTTATGACCTGTCTAATTTACAAAGCTACAGACGTAAACTGCACCAGTGTTTGTAGTAGTTTGCCTTGTGCTCCAGCAGAGGGCGCTCTTCAAATTCACTGTCATTCCCACTCACTACTTGACCTTTTGACCTTTTAGTAAACTAATCTAGTCACTAACAAAACAAGTTACATGTTAGTTAGAATTTTGTTGAATTTGACTTTTTTGAAAAGGTGACCGCTCTAAACAGCACGTACTACCTATCAGGGATGCAACTAACAGTTATTTTAATTATCGATTAGTCTGCGGATTACTTACTCCATGTATTGATCAATGTTGTCAATAAATGTCATCGAAGTCTTCCACGAGTTGAAAGAGACGTCTTCAAGTGTCTTGTTTTGTCTGACCATCGGTCCAAAAGCCAAAGATATATATTCAGTTTACTGTGATATAGAACAGAGTAAAGCAGAATATAACGTTTGGAGGAAGTAGTATTTTTGCTTGATTGATTATCAAAATAGCCTCTCTGTTTCACCTCCACTTTGTAGTAAGTGTCATCATGTACTCTATCTTGCAGCCAGTATAAAATAAATCAATGTACTTTATTGTTTTGTACCAACCAAAAAATTGTTTGGTCAAGCAGCAACTTTGGAGCTCCACTGCCAGTTAACGAGAAGTTAAGAATTTAAATGTTCAAGGTGGAACAGTCATTTGAGTCACAGCAAAAAATTTCAAACATTTGCTGGTTCCAGCTTTGAGGATTTGCTGCTTGTCTTTGTCACATAATATGGTAAACTGAATATCTTTGGGTTTCACAAGACATACATGAGATATTGAAGAAGGCTCTGTCAAATTGAGGTCAACAGTTTTGGCTATTCTATTGATATTTTATAGGCATAATGACTAATAATCACTGAATTGCTAAAATACAGTATTTGTCAGATTAATAAAATCTTCCAAAGCTTAATATCCTTTTAATATGACTCATTAAAGATACTTTTTACCATTCAAACTGCTTTGAAACATCCATTTGCAATCTAAACTGCGAAGATAACCATTATCGATCTCTTCCAATGTAAGTTCATATGAAGAACATTGGAATGACCTCGTAGCTGCAGCACTAATTGACCCTTCGCTAAGCCCCCGTCCCCCGCTGCTACTCATTCAGGCTGTCAGAGCTACGTTAGCATGGAGCCCACACTGTCACTAACTGCACTCCCTGATTATCGAACTTTTGGAAAAACAGAAAAGCAATTTCAAAGAGAAGCAGACAGAATGGTTTACAATATGTGTCGGCAGGATATATCCAGGATATCAAGCTGATTCAGCAGTGTAAACAGGTTAAAAAGATAAAGATAGAAGCTAAAGCTACAGATCACAGTGTAAAAGTGAACCACCACATCACCTGTAGATCCAGACACAAAACAATTAGGGAACACTGTTCCTGTAAAGCCAGGTAAGTCTTTATTAAAAAGCAAAATACCTTCAGTAGCTAGCATAGCATAGAAGTGCTACATGAGTTAATGAGGTGCTAACAAACTCTGATAATGTTAACTCCACAGGTTTTTACGTATCAACATATTAGAAACGTATATGTCCTTCCAACTTCTCCGGGTAACGGGTATCACTATTACACAATGTTTAACCATGACGAGCTCCAAATCCACTAAACCAGCCTGATCATGAAGAGCTGGCCCAGGCTACGCTATGATTGGCCACTCTGCATTCGAGGTGCGGGAATCAGCAAAAGGTGGTAAATGGACTTGTACTTGTATAGCTCTTTTCGAGTCTTCCGACCACTCAAAGCATGTTAACACTACATGTCATCATTCATCCATTCACACCCATCAGGACTCTAACTAACATTGACACCCACACATGCACTGAAGGCACAGACTTTGGGAGCAATTTGGGCAATATGTGTCTTGCACAAGCACACATCAACATAGACTGGAGGGATCAAACTGCCAATCTTCTGATTGGAAGACGACCCTATACCTCTGAGCCACAGCACCGTGTTTATTGGTTCTGTGTTGCATCACTCATTAAACTGGCAGCTGCAGAGATGACCCTGGTTACTATGTCACAGGAGAAGACAGGTGGGTGATGATGCGGTCAGATAATCAGGTTCTGATCATACTTCAGCTTTGTGTTAATGACGTGAAACACTGTTATTGGTGATGTCGTCTAATTGTGTTTCAGCTCTGCTCTCGCACGTGGAGGCAGTAATGATGGAGGAATATATTCAGTGATTCTCTGTGAATCTCTTAATAAAGATGTCCTCCTCTCGCTGGCTGTTTGAGGGGAAGTGTGTGTGTGTGCTCTGGATCTTCGTGGGCCGGTGCCACCGAGCTGAACGGGTGCCACGAGGCTGGCAGCAGCCTGCCGCTCTGATGCCGCTGCCAACACGGAGCCGCTGGAGAGGCTTCAGTGGACGTTGCCGCTTTAATCTCTCACTTTATTCGTGGCTCTGCAGAATCTCTCAGCTTCCACTGGAAGGGTACCTGATAATTACTGAGCTGCCTTTTTCAAAGCAGCGCGGACCGAACCTCACTTTCTCGGCCAACAGACTTGTCAGAAGGGGTCGGACGCCAGCAGAGCGAAGGCCTGCAGTCTCCAGCTCCACCACTGCGAATTCAACACCCAGAAAATCCGGCGCCCCGTCGACGCGAGGACAAAGTGTTCTCCAAGTTCGTGGCCAGCAAAGTCCAAAAGAGGATTCCTCCTCCTGTTTTCTTTCCTGCCTCCGCTCATCAGCGCAGACTCTTCCAGGATTTAATTATGGGTCAGCGAGGAAGGGAAATTAATTTCAGGCGGTGGAGGAGTCACGGCGTCGGGCTGACAGGGGGCCCCCCGGGGGGGGGAACGAGGAGGAGGTGGGCAGGGGGCCAAACGCTGTGGCAGAGTCTAAAGTCACCACGCAAAGGGTAGCAGTCAGAAGTGATCAGAGAGCGCCGGACCGTCGGCTGGAAGTCAGTCAGAGCTGCAGAGACGTTTCTGGCGCCGAAGCCACCGAGTCAACCTAAATCCGGTGTGACAGACGCGCCTCAACTTCGGCAGAACTTTCTTTATCTGACCTCTCTCTGCCGAGGTAGCAGCACAGAGATGTGGAGGTTTTCTTTTTTGTTTAATTTTGTAATTTCTTATGATTTTTAATAGTTTCTACAATACGGTTTGCATGGAGTCACAGTGAAGCCATTTTAGTCCTTTTCAAGTATAGAATGTATGTTCTTGAATGTATATATTGTATATTCTGGAGGCTCTGTGGAAACATTTTTACATTTTGGGGACAATAAAATCTATATATCTGTATAAAACAAGTGTTTGCATATGATTTTACAGGGAATCAAAAGATTAGCAAACAGTGTGCAAAACACAAATTGTCTTTTTTGAAAAGGGAAGGTTCCTAACTGAGTGAAATGACCTGGAAGTGGTAGCCATGATAAGAGCTGGATGAGTTCCCTAAATGTGAAGGAAAAGTGCTTCAATGCTTCGTTTCTTGCCGCCATAGGGTGCACTGGAAAACCTTTCTAAAAAGCAGCAGCAACATTTAAAGCGACGCACATCAATAACATCCGCCTTAGTATAATTGTGTAAGAAAAATATTTTCTATATTTTGGTTAAAGTTCTTCCAATTACATCCTGACGGCAATCAATGAATCAAATGCTCTGACAACAAAAGAGAAAAGAACTGCAGTATCCGTGGCTGTCCCAGGACTGTAATAAGCCCCTCCCATCATTTCAAATGCAATGATTGGACCGACTACCTGCCGGTCTACCTCCTGTGCCTATTCTGTTCGTGCACTCGTCGCTCGTCGTAGGAACTTTACACAAGCTGCTAGCTAAACAGCTGTGAGTACTAACATTAGCCATGTTGGTTGTTTATGTTCGAAATGATAATTTAGGGGGAGTGGCTTCGGAGGGAGTGGCTTCGGAGGGAGGGCTGAAGGGACGGGCTGTCAGTGTTGCTGCTTTGGCAACTTTCTTGCTAGACTTAGCAACTTTTGGAGCTGGTAATGATAGCTACTTTCATTGAAAAAAAGTTTGCAACACTGGGCTGGATTTTTCAGTTGGATACATTTTTTCTTACCTCTAGGAACCTCTTGCTAGCTTCTCAGTGTCATCTACAGTTAAGGTGCGTTCACACCGCGTTAATCGCGTCGTTCGCGCCGCGTTCACTTGCCGTGGACCATTTGTCGTCGTTCACGTGAAACGCCCCATTGGCGCCAAATGCGCCGGAGAGGGGGCTTATCGCCCTGGAAGCCGTTCGACAGTTGCAGTCTATGTTGCATCACCAATTTATTTCCGCCATCAACCATGGAAAAAATAACCTTTATTTCTGCTTAGCACTTGTTGTGGAAGTATCCCGGGAAACTAAACGCCATCTTGTCTGGGTTCATAACATAGTCCGGAGGAGCTCCATGGATTTTACCGAGGTGTATTCACTGTGTCTAGCAAGCCACACGTCGCTGTTTACTACAGCTGTATGGACACAAAATAGATTTTGCTGTGATTAAACTGCAATAAGCGGACAAAAAAGGGATGCCGAAATAACTACATACTGATGCCGATTTGTAAAAAGTTTGAATTCATGTTTTGTTAGTTCTCTCCTCAAGACGACAAGTAAATCACTTTTAAAAATGCTTGTTTTCTCAATGGAGCTCGGAACGATCGGTGCTATTTTAAGCTAACATTGTAGCAGTTCCAACAACACTCAAAATAACTTAATCTCGGCGTAAATACGGCAGCGTCTTTTTCATTGTTTGTACCATTAGGTTTATACACATACATTTATACACATAGTTTGGTCCGGTATATTGATATGAGGTATCGTTGAGCTCTGGGTGAACACAGACAGCCACATTATTTGTTTCCTGATTCAACAACGGCAGGACGTCACTGATGACAGGGGGAGCATCTCAACGCTGATAGGCAATCGCGCCGCAGCGTCACGCCATTTTTCCGCCGGAGTTGAAGAATTTCAACTCACGTGTTTGGGGTGTTTGGCAAATTCGTGTCAATCCAGTCTCGTCACGTCTGTGCATAGACTTTGTTTGTAATCTACTCGCGCAAATAATTCGTGCCACGTTTGGTGTGAACGCACCTTTAGGCTGCAAAGTGACAGACAACAAAAGGCTGTGTGCAAATAGAGTACGAGATGATTCATGCTTTCTTAAAGCAGTTTCAATGGGGTCAGTGTTTGTTCTACTATTCGGACAGCAAGCGTTTAAAACCGTGAAGTGGAAAGGATTTAATAGTGTGGATGAGTACCGGGCTGGAGGAAAGAAGCGGGGGGGTTAATTTAAAAGGACGTGTCACTGATTCTACGTTAATTATCCGTTTGTCTTCACTCAGCCGAGATCAGAGGCGTAACTGACTGCAACAGTTGGATTGAGGCAGAAAACGAGGAAACAAACACCGCTCTGCTGACGTGACAAAGAGTGACAGCTCTATGACTTCGTCCAATCAGCTGAGAGAGACGGACATATTTTTGGGCAGCACATTCCTACAGTTATTACGTCGTTATTTACCTCAGAATGTGTGGTGGAAGGAGTATTTAGATCCTTTACTGAAGTAAAAGTACTAATACCAGATTGAATACTCCACCACAAGTTAAAGACCTGCATAAGTGTTTTAATATTATATATGATGTTTCTGGATTAATATTACTGCTGCATTAATGTTGGATTTTTGTGCTGTAGATGTTTTTAACTCTTTTATATACTGTTGACTGGTTTAATCTACAGCAATGCATCGTATTCTATCAGATCATCATATGTTTGTGGCGTCCTGTCTCATATCTCATACCTCATATCTCTACAAAGAGAAACAGCTGTTTTCAGCTTTGTGACGATGCATTTTCCTCCTGATGCAAGAGATGTTTTAAAGAGTATTTAGCTTAAGGAGAAGGAGGGTTTTCTCAGTTGATAAAAAAACACTTTGTCTTTCTCTTTTATCAAAAACATTCAACATCAACACATCTGGAGATACGTGGTTTCCACTGGACAGGAAGTGGATGAAAAGCTGTCATTTGAAAAGTAACAATATTTCTTCTCTGAGGTGTAGCAGGTAAAAGTATAAAGTTGCATAAAATTGAAATGCTCACGTAATGTACAAGTACCTTGAATTTGCACAGTACTTGAATATTTGCACTTCTTTATATTCCACCAAGACAGAACAGCCTGATCAGTGTTGTTCCATCCAGCAGATTTGCTTTCCTCCTGGATGGATTTCCCAGCGATCATCAGACCCTCCATGGACAACATGTGTTGGAACACTCTGAATGCTGCCAGCACACTGGTCAGAGGAAACAAAAATACTCTCCACAGAGCAGCAGAAGGGAAAACGTTCTAATCAAACGACATACCAGTTTTCTCAAAAAAGATTGTCAGGAAACTTTGTGACCCCTGACCTTTCCTCTAATGCAACCATCAGGACAGAATTCACCAGAAATATCTAAATCTAACTTGGCGTTTACCCTCTGATAAAAAAGGCACCTTTTTATTGAGGATGTTAAGACCGTGCTTAGATGTTTTCTTTTTGTTTGTTCTGAATAATCAGAATTAGTTTCTTCTTTTATTGCTGGTTCTTCCATTGAACAGGATTGTTTTTGCTACGTCTGCAAAAGCTATCCACTCGTGTGTGTGTGTGTGTGTCTGCGTGTGTGTGAGTGTGTTGGCTAAGAAAGGTGAAACGGGTCACCTCTGCTCTGTTTCTTTCACTCACTTGAGCTGCAGCTTAGTGGAGGGGGTGACCTGTGCTTGTGTGTTTTACAACAGCAACAACAGCATTGTGACAAAAACAAGAGGTCTCCTGGTTTAAGTCCATGGGGGTTTCACGCACCAACAACATGGAGTTAATGGAAGCTGCATTTTTTTAATCTCTTCTAATGAAGCTAGGCTGGCAGTTTCCCCTTGTACTGCTTCCAGATTTTGTGCTGAGCAGTGGTGGAATGTAACTAAGTACATTTACTCAAGTAGAAATGTGAGGTACGACACACCACCTCAAGCTCAACCTGGACAAAACCGAGCTACTGTTCCTCCCGAGGAAGGGTTGTACACACCGAGACCTGTCCATCACCATTGACGATACCGTGGTGACGCCAACTCGGACTGCGAGGAACCTGGGTGTGACCCTGGATGACCAACTGTCGTTCTCAGCAAACATTGCATCGGTTACACGCTCCTGCAGATTCCTGCTCTACAACATCAGGAGGATTCGCCCCTTCCTCACTGATGAGACGGCGCAGGTGCTAATCCAGGCTCTTGTCATCTCCCGCCTGGACTACTGCAACTCTCTACTTGCCGGAGCCCCGGCGTCGGTCATCAGACCGCTGGAGCTTGTCCAGAAAGCTGCAGCTCGCCTGATGTTCAATCACCCCAAGTTCTCCCACACAACTTCCCTTCTCCGTTCTCTACACTGGCTACCTTTAAGAGCACGCATCCAGTTTAAGACTCTGGTGCTAGCCTACAGGGCAGTGAAAGGAACAGCTCCTTCCTATCTCCAGGCCATGGTCAAGCCCTAAACCCCCGCCCGACCACTCCGCTCTGCTGCCTCGGGGCGATTGGTTGCCCCGTCGCTCAGAGGTCCCTACGGCCGATCGACCCGGTCGCGGCTGTTTTCTGTCCTGGCCCCTCAGTGGTGGAATGATCTCCCCACTGACGTCAGGACAGTGGAGTCCTGCCCATCTTTCATCAGGCTGAAAACTCACCTCTTCAAGAAGGCCTACCCTGAGCCTTCCACTTAGCATTTATTATATTCATACTAGTTTGTTGCACTTATTGTATTCGTATTAGTTTGTGGCACTTATTGCATTTGTTTGTTTCTGCACTGTACTTTGGCTCTGGTTTATGCTCTTAGATGCTTGTTTGAAGAAAGGAGATGCACTTATGACTTCTGGTGACTAGTAGTTCTCTTGAAAACCGATGTTGAATACACTTATTGTAAGTCGCTTTGGATAAAAGCGTCTGCTAAATGACCGTAATGTAATGTAATGTCCTTTTACTTGACCTGAGTCTTTTTCTTTTCATGCCTCTTTAAGATTCAACTCGACCAATCTGTAAATGTAATATTGAACCTTTTACTCATATACCTTTGTCTCACAGCTTTTGTTACTTTGCAGATTATTAATACAAAATATATCTTGACAGAAATTATGATGTATCATTGTAGATCTTCCCCCACTTATTGTCATTGAGTCAGATCAGAAAAAACTTTGTTTTTTATCCCTCGGGAAACTGTTGTGCAGAAGTAAAGAGTAAAGTGTGCAAATAATACAAAATATAAACAATAAAGATTATCAATAAGGTGCAAAAACTAAATACACACACTGCCAGAAATGTGAACAGGTTAACAGTAAGGTGGTAACCTGAGGTGGAAATATGTCGGATGAAAATATGAGAGTGACATCCGGGTTGAAGAACATGTCTTT